>NC_090445.1:1423828851-1424131542 GCF_031143425.1 Pleurodeles waltl
ACCCTGCTACACAAATTTGAACAGGCACACGTGAGTAGAGGCAGAAAGTCAAGGTAATAATGTAGCATATTTTAATTGTGGTGCACCTAGTACAGTGGAATATGACAACCTACTTTAACCACCTTACCCACCTTTTCTTCTGTTGCAGGCATCGCCGACAGCGCTACTCATATATTACAAAAAGGCGCATGGGAGTGGAAGCAGAAATACAAGGTAATTATTTGGTAGATTTCACTTGTGATGCACCTAGTACATTATAAAATTACAACATTCTTCAACCCTTTTGTTCTTCTTTTGCAGACTTCTTAGACAGTGCTAACATTGGTTTGAAAAGGCAGACGTGACTACAAGCAGAAAGACCAGGTAATTATTTAGTAGTTTTTGTTTGTAGTACATCTGAAATACTGGAACACAAGCATGTTCTGTTTCCATTTTTTACCTTCTATTGCAGAGATCTTAGTGTTACATATACAGGCAGGTGTGAGATCCAACAGAAAGGCCCAGGTAATTACTTGCTAGTCGCTACATTTTCCAGGAGATAGCTCAGTCTTGTCTGGAAGATTGCATTCAATAGCATAAAGACCAACTTTAAATAATGTTTCTCACTTTAAATAGTGTCCCTCTTTTTTTTGCAGGCTTTGCGGCACAGTAGGCTCAGACTGATTGCCACCAAAATGTTCAAGCGCAAAGCTGTGACTTCTGCAGAGAGCAGTGCTTCACCGCAAAGGAAGAAATGCTGTCTTGTGTTCAAAGAAGAATGGCTGAAAGAAATTGTGGAGTCTGAGACACAGAAGTCCCGGAGCAAGGTTTGCGTACAACTGAAAGAGCTATTTCTATACAATCCAGAAGTCGGCCTGATTTGCAAAGTATGTGCAGAAGCAAAGATTGCAGGGGACTTTTCTACAGGGAAGAAATGGAGTGATGGCTGGAAGGTGGACGACTTGAAACGCCATCTATGTACCAAAGTTCATGAATCTGCTTTGGTGACATTGAGAAATAAAAGTGCTGCTGCCAGGCTGGGTTTTGGAGTGCGCACCATGCTAACGGAAACCGCCAGTGACAGAGCAAACAGACTAGAAGTGGCTGAACGGAAAAGATCCCTGCCTGAGGAGATAAAGATTCTCATCAACAATGTGTTGCTAGCAGTCAAAATGAACAAGTCAATGTTATCTGTTCAAGACATCCATGACCACGTTGCATTGTATGTGAAGATACCAGACAGCTGGAGGAGCAAGAACTATGCCTTTGAGTTTTTGGAGGCCATCAACAGCGTGATACGCTCTGACTTCATGGCAGAACTTCGCAGTGCTCGGTATCACACATTGATAATTGATGAGAGCACAGATATTTCAGTGTCAAAAATGCTCATCCTAAACTTCAAGTTCCGATCTGTAACATAAACAGAACACAAAACAGTGTTTGGGGGAATTGTAACTCTGAGTGCATGCAATGCGGAGGCTATCACTATAGCTGTAAAACACTTCTACACTGCCAATAAGCTGGATCTTATGAAAATGGTCATGTTCACATCAGATGGTGCATCAGTGATGCTGGGAAAGAGCAATGGTTTTGCTACCCGCCTCAAACAATCCATTCCCCATCTAGTTGAGCAGCACTGTGTTGCTCACAGAGAAGATTTGGGAATTGACGATGCCTGGAAAAAAGTGGCGATGATCAGGGAAATGGAAACATTACTGAGGACTGTCTACACAGTGTTCTCCCGCTCTCCGTTAAGGAAGTCCAAGGTGGATGAAATTGATTTGGTCACTGAATGTGAAGCAGTCTCCTTTCGGCCACTAAATGAGGTGCAGTGGCTTTCAAGGCATTTTGCTGTTGGTGCACACTTGCATAATTACCAGGCTGCTCTCAAATACTTTGGTCATGAAAGAGTTGAGGGGAATGACCCAATTGCTAAATATTGCTACAAAAACCTATTTGACTCAAACTTCCACATTTCCTTTGTAGCACTAAATGACATTCTGGGTGAACTTGCATCTTTGTGCAAGTTGTTTCAGAAAAGCTCTTTGACTACTGTTGAAGCTTTACAGTATGCAAGGGCAAAAATTACCCAAATAAAGGAACAGTACTTGGGCAACACTATCTTTTGGAGCAACACAGTAAGAGATCTGGTGGCTTTGTGCAGAGAGAACCGAGAGTATGATAGTGAGCCGATGTTATCTTTCATTAAACTTCTTTGTGAGCACATAGAAAGAAGGTTCCCAGAAGATTAATTGAAGGAATGGACAAGGTTTTGATTTCCATACAGTAACAACACAATCACAGTTTGATTTTGGGACTGAGAATGTACAAAGACTTGTTGAAAAGTATAAGAAGGTCTTGATCCTGGGTGATTGTGACACCCCTGATGATGTAGTTCGGCAATACAGAGATTATAAATATGTGGTGGCAGCGCATATAAAAAGCGGATTGTTTAGGACCTTTCAAGACATGGTGAATTTCACTCTGCGGAATGCTGCACAGTATAGTGTTGTATCTCAGCTTATTGATGTCTGTGCAACTTTCCAGGCTTCAAGTGCAGACTGCGAACGAGGATTCAGCCTCATGAATTCAATCAAGTCCAAATTAAGAAACAGACTAGAGTCACCTAGATATGCTGATGAAGACAAAGGCTTACCTCTCAAATGGGAAAGTTGACTTAGACTGAGTTTATCAGCAGTGGAAGAATGGCAAGGACCGGCGAGAAAACCAAACATGTCACACATCTAATGTTGGCACCTGACTTGTCTAAACTATGATGCGGCTCCTCCTACAGTCCATGTGTGGGTGGGGTAGGAACATTTCTCAGGCTGTATCGTGGCAGGGACATCATGGCATTTATCAGCAGTGTGTTCATCAAATTGTTAATGTTCACTAATTATACAACTGCCTGTATTTGATGTGCCGGGCCCTCTCCAGCAGTCTGAGAGTATTCATTACAGTTTCATAATGGTTCAACCTCCGGATTTCTGTTTTCTCTTACTGGGGTGTAGGTGGCACTTAACAGGTCATGTCCTTGGGGTGTGCAACCAGGTCACAAAACTGCTTTAATGCCCTATTGCATGGAGTAATGTTTATACAAATATCCCTTTTTTGCTTTAGTGGTATGGAGAGGCTAATGCCAAAGATCTTGGTAGTTATGTGCTGCGTTCTCGTGAATGGTCAATTCTTTGGCGCACGTATCCTTGGCTGCAGCACACAGAGACCTCACACTGCCGCACACAGTGGAAAAAAATTAGAGGGAACATTGATCAAGGGGCATTGAATGGACAGAGATCAAATATCGGAACAACTTACCATTATGTTATTGGGAGTATGGATGTGCAGGTGGCAAGTAACAACCAGCAGGGTATTTCTAGCAATATAATGTAGACACATGGCACAGACACATGTGCATCATCATAAGCTTTTTTCAGAAGGGATAACATATGAGAGTAATATGTCCCTATACACAATAGTAGGTGCACAACTATGTACCAATGTTGAGGACTTTACATCTATGTGTTCCTTGGAGATCTTTGACCCTTTACACTTACCAGATTGTCAAAGCTTAGATTATATCACTTCATACACTGACCTGGCATAGGGATGGAAAAGTGTTAAGTCAGTACTTATCCACGTGTGGCTACTGTGCAGCCCTCAAACACCCATCTAACTCAGGGTAGGCTACCGCCAATATGTGGGCCATTAGGGGGTGGTCAATGTCCGAGGGGCACCCCTCCCTCCTTGGGAAGACATCCCCAGCTTGGCCTCTGCAGTCTTCCGAGCACAGCATCTCAAGTCCTCTCACCGCTTCCTACAGTGGGCGCTCCTCCGGCTGTGAGCCTCCAGGGCCCACACTTCCTTGGTGATGGCACACCCGATTCCCTTTTTCTGCTGGGAGTTGACCTGCATGGAAGACACTGACAGAGGAGAAAGTCATGTCTACATGCACCATCCCAAAACGAGAAGGGTGAAGCAAAATTTGTGCAAGTAGCCATACAAACTCTTCCTCCAACATCCCCTTCTATGTGGAATGACCATCTTCAGACAGGCCATGTGTGAACATGCATATACAGTACCAGGTCTTGTCAAGAAACATATGACCAGACCACAAGCATTTCTTTAAACTCGGAATAAGTAAACAACTATTTCAAACACCACCTTCATTTATCGTGTTATACAGTTTTTCTTTGGTTCAGGGTACATACATCACACACTCCCTACTATGTATCAGGGATCAAAACCATCAATGCATATGTGCACATGTCCCTCTAACCACACATATCATCCCAATTCTTCAATCCATCCACATTTCATCAACAGAATCATTCACTCAACATTTCATACATTGGTATTGCAGTGAACTTACCTGCTCTTCTGGTGAGGCAATGAGCTGTCCATAAAAAGAGGTAGGACCTCCTCCACAAACTTGTCCAGCTCATCAGCCGAGAAGGCAGTGGCCCTATCAACTGAAGGACGTGACATGATTGTGCCCAGAGGCAGTACACAGCAACTCGGGTCGTGGAGGTCTTGCTAACAGCAGTGTCAGGAGTCAAGTAAGGCATGAAGCATGAAATGGCAGTCACGTCCGCCATGTAGAGGACCAACATCATCTGCAGATGTCACCATTGGCCGAAGTGCGCCAAAGGCAGCAAAGTGTTCCAATGGCAATGTTCACAGCGGTTGTCACCGCCTACCGCCATGAAGACATCCGTCAGTGGAGTTAGGTCACTTCCTGATGTTGAGTACAGTAAGTCAAGCAGCTGCCATTCTGTGGCTCATATATGTACATTAAGGTTATGAAAGTTGTGTCATTGACTAAGATTCGTATTTGTGATAATGTGTTAACTGCTGGCTTAATGAAAACATGTAGCAATGTGCATAGAATATGTTTAGGATGTGAAAATGAAGTATCCAGAGTTATGTGCATGAAACAGTATTGTCAGCAGAGTAATGACAATCTGAACATAGTAAAGTTGGTCCAACTATGTTACACATTTTAAGTAAGTTGATGTCACTTTTACAGTGAAATGTTTCTCCATTCAAAGACTATGCTAGGGGTAAGGGGATCTGATTACAGTATTTAGGCAAATGTTTCCTAGGCATGTGCTGAGTACAACCTTTTCACTGTTTCGTGTGATGTAATGTAGTTTTATCAGTGACGGTATGATCATACTTATGATGTATAGATTGAGTCATACACATACTTTCTGGTTTTCTCCCAAACAGTTACCCTGACTTCAGAAGAGAAGACAAGCTCCAGTGTACCGTCCACTAGCAGACCTGCACACAATGGAGAAGCAACATCCAAATATACCGCTTGGATAGGCAGGCAATCATGGATCTCTGCCGTCAGTTGGAGCCAGATCTTATGCCTGTCATTCGTAATCCTAATTGCATTCCTCCCATTGTCCGAGTCAAGTCAGTGCTCCACTTCCTAGTCACTGGGTCCTTTCAATATACAGTGTCCCTAACTGCAGGGATGTCTCAGCCCATGTTCAGTCTGGTTTTGAAGGCAGTACTCTCTGCATTGTTGAAACACCTGGACAGCTGCATCAGAGTTCCCCAACATGAGGATTTGGCCTGTGTAAAGGCTGCTTTGTATGCTTTGGGGCACATTCCACATGTGGTTGGAGCCATAGATGGTTCCCATGTTGCCTTGGTTCCCCCAAGTGCCCCTGAACAGGTATATAGGAACAGAAGAAACATCCACTCCATCAAAGTCCAAGTGTTTTGTTTGGCTGACTTCTACATTTCACAAGTTTGTGCAAAGTATCCTGGGTCAGTCCATGATTTCTTCATCATGTGGAACAGCAATAGCCTGCTGCTAATGACATGACTATATACAGAGAGGGCCTAGCTGGTTGGTAAGTCATGTATGTAATGTGTGTCTATACCTTTTATTTGCTACCATATATGTGGATGTCCAAGATTAAGATTTGGATTGTTGTGACCATTCCTTACAGGGGACTCTGGCTATCCAACCTGTCCTTGGTTGTTGACCCCAATAAGGTACCCAACCACACCAGGTGAAGTCTGCTTCAGTGACGCCCGTGGAATAACAAGGCATGGAGTGGACTTTTGGGCTCCCCAAGGCAAAGTTTCGCAGCATTGATAAGTCTGGAAGAGCCCTCGTCTACTCACCCAGCAAGGTTTGTAAAATTGTTCTTGCCTGCTGCATGCTCCCCAACCTCACTCTGAGACATCAGATACCATTCATACCAAATGAGGGGAAGCCAGCAGATCCTGTGGGTTGAAATGCAGATATGACAAGTGAGGATGAGCATGATGAGGATGAAGCTGGAGATATCAGGGCTGATCTCATCAATCAGTACATCAACGAAATCAAGGCATGGGTTGTGATGTAATAAAAGTGATTCAGTGGGGTATTGGTGAGGTTAGGAATGCCAGATAAGGTCCTTATTATGACCCTCAGATAGGTCCTAAGAAGCCCCAAAGCCCATGATTTAGAAATGCATGCAGACTGTTACTTGGAGCTGGGTACAGAACTGTTATGTACATAGTCTAATGCTTTCACAATGGACAATCAAAGTAACATATGTACATATTATTTGGAAGTGTAATGTACATGTATCAATGTGACGTGTACCTTTTGTTTGTCAATTCCAGATTGCAGATTGACTTTTTAGCTCATTCTCATTTGGCAATATCAGACAGTGTTGTAGGCAGATGGGATTTGCAGACTGACATGGGAACTGAACATGGACGGAAACAAGTACTGTCTGGCATGAGATTTGTGGTGTGTGAGTTCTATACCCAGACTATCAGGACAGTGGGATGGTAGTGTCCTTTTCCACACTAAAGACCTGTTTGGTATTGGAGGTGGGACCAATGGGTGCATGTGTGTGTTCATTGGTCTCTGACACGTCATAATGTGGTATCCAGACCCTCTAACATCATAATGTTTTCTGTTGTATGTGAACTACTTGTACATAGCTGTTAGTGTGTTTCCAATCTGAAGACCAATGTTCAAGTGTCTGAAGACTAACATAGGAGAATAGCAAGGCTACAGATACCTGGCCATGGTAAGTGGGAGGTTCTATGACTGGGGACATTAGTACTGACCTCTGCCTTCTTCATGGGTTATGGTCATTTGGGAACTGTGTTATGGGTATGTGACTTCAGCTGATGATACATTGAACCAATCAGTTTGCCTCCCGGGATACTGAAAGATTGACATGCCCCTAATTTCAGAAGAATGTGGGTTGGTAGTGTTTGACTCATATGCTGCAATACTGAAGTTAGGAGCAGCACTTCAGTATTTGGTAATTGGCATTCTCCAAATAAAGATATGAGAATGTACAATACAAGTGATTTGTGCCATGTATATAATACATTGTCAATGCAATATGTATCCTTGTTATACATTGTGTAATGACAAAAGTTTTACATGAGAGAGGAACATTTCGATACAAGCCTTTCATACATGATAGTTGTATATGGTTGATAAATCACACTAACACATGATCTGTAGTTAAGTGGTATTTATTAGGGAATGCACAGCAAAATGAGTGATAAGGAACCAAAATAACACAATCAAACAGTGAAGGGTTCAATCATGGTGGATGAAATTATCGGAGTAGCTGCTACACCATTTGGATACATACGTCCAGTGTACTTGTACCACAGGAAAATGGAGCTAAGTATCAAATCAGTCAACAGGGTGTATCTGCGCCACACAAGGGGAACTAATCAGAAGAGGTTCACTTCCTGGCTGTGGGTTAGGTCTTATAATACAACTACAGTGGTCCAGATGGAAAATCTTTTTTAAAAGATCTCAATACTCAAACAACATAAAACAAAAAACATGCAGCATTCACTCATATATTGAAATAAAAATTATTTTTTGTTTTATTTTCATCATTTTCACTAATCGTTTTAAATTTTATCTTCATCAATTCGAAAAACTATACAGCTAATTATATATACAAAACTAATTTAAAATCAATTAGTTGCCCCAAAAACACCCAAAATAGTGTAAAAGAAAAGTGCTTGTGCAAAAAAGAACAGAAGAATTAGCAAAAACCATGTTCCGTATTAACATACCAAATATTCAAAATGAAGCCTGTCTGATGAGCATTTTACAACATTATATATCACCATTCACTAGGGGTAAAATGACCAAAACACTATTGCCCCTAATTAATCAAAAAGGAGAAAACCAGTCCAGGCTCAATCTGTATTGTCTACGTTTCACCCCACGAAATATATAGGGCCCACTCTCTTCCTCAACTGTGTGTCTTCCTCAGGACATCAACCATATCACGGGGCAAAATCCAGTTCAGCACACTTACTGTTCCACAAAAATGGTATCCAACTTCCACAATCCAGGATCTCACTTCCTTAACTTTTTGCCAAGGGAGACAAATCCGCATATAGCACCCTGTTCTCCTAAATCAGAGAGATCACATAGATAAAGTTCACTACATATACTCAAATCCAAAAGGACACCTTTCTTTATGTAGATTATATGCACAATGTCCGTTATAATGTCAGTGCCATTACCGGTCTCCTTCAAGCATTGAAACAAAGCTAGTGCCCAAGGAAGTTAAGTTCACCTGGAAACAAAGTTAGGTCTTGGCATCTGCTCCTCATGGATGTCTGGATGGATGTCCACGTTTGCGGGGGGAGTTCTTCTGCTACAGAGTTAGAGGTGTCTGTGGTATTCCTTTTTCCTGGCAGGGCATCCATTCTACTGGCAGCCACAGATGTAGAAGAGCCTGATGTTTCATTGCTACTGGAAAAGGCCTGATGTTGGGTACAAAACATACTCAGGGTGGTATTCATTTCACTCAGCACCCCAGGAATGGAAGCCAGGATGGCATTTTGGGCCTGCCACTGCTGCAAGGCTTCCTGATGGTTGTCCCTCTGCAGTCGGATCTCCCCCATCATGGTCAGTACTTGTCCCATCATTCCTTGGGAATGTTAGTAGGCTCCCAAGTCTTGGGAGGTAGTATCCTGGCCAATTGTGTCCCTTGGAGCCCCCATCCTCTGGCCCACACCATCCCTTCCACACACACTACCCCCATGTACCTGTGCCCTTGGCACAGTGTGCCCACTCTCACTTGTGGCATGACCATCATTGTCAGGGGTGACGACAGGAGACTCACATACCTATACTGGGGGAGAACACGATGGAAGACACTGTCCTTGGCACACAGTTATGGGGGCGAATGGTTGCCTGTGATGTGGGTGCAACAGGGCTTGGAGGAGTCGATGTGGGCAGAGTGAGGCTCACAGTTGTTGACTGACCAGGTTCCCTGATGGGCCAGCTTCGTCCTCAGTGACCAAACATTCAGGGGTGTTTTCCTCACTGGGGCCTTTATCCAGACAGTGGTGTCCTCTCCATATTGAGAATGGAAAGGCTAACTATAGTTGAAGTGGAACGACAGTTGCTGTAAGTGATGCAGCAAGTGATGTTTATCTTTGACAACTAGACATGTTATGTGACATGCACACACTGCCTTTACATGATCCCCTGACATGACAATGACAGCTAGTTGCAAATCTGGGTTAGAGCAATGTGGGACCCAGAGATCTGCAATTGCATACACCATGCTCCAAGCTCTTGGAGTATATTGATGTTTAGATGACTGCTGATACCCTCATATCTTGTCTGAGTAATGATATGACAAGGTACATTTCTCTCCTAGTAAGGTGTGTGACATCATTGAATCAACTGAGAGCTGGGTAATGCACAATGGTGACAGAGTTGGCACACAGTATGGGAGTTACCATTTTATCTGGGCCTCTCTATGTATGTACTGCAAGTGCATCCAGTTTACCATAGAGGTTTCCCCTAGGTGAGTATGTGACTTTGTTCTGAAGGGTTTCTCAAAGGCCAGTTTCGTAGAGGACACAGTTGTAGCTGTATTTTGCTTTAAATAGTACTGGTAGTGGGCCATAGAATTACTGTCATTGCCATGAACTGTAGGGCAGTGGTGCATTCAGGAGGGGTTGCACTGCTTGTTAGTTTCACATGCAAGACATTTTGAAATGCAGTACACTGTTCTGGTTTTCTTACAGTGCCTGCTGGGAGTTGTAGTGCAGTCAGTCCCTTTACTTCACATGCCATGCACAAACACTGTGGCCCCAGGTGAGTTTAGTTGACATGTGGCATGCTAGAGAGTGGTATTTAAACATTTGTACACAGGGGTGATGGGTGGTTTGGTCATTGAGGTGGGGAATGATGATCAGTGAGCATGCAAGATAAAACATTTTGGTGAAATGGATGGTGTAGTGACTTACCAGATTCCACTCCACCAGCTAGTCCTGTCAGGCCCTCAGGATGCAGGATGTCCAAGACCTTCTCCTCCCATGATGTAAAAGTTGGGAGAGGAGGTGGGGGTCCACTGCCAGTCTTGCGGACAACCAGCTGGTGCCTGGCGGCCATGGAACGTACCTTCCCCTGAGGTTTTTCCACCTCTTCTTGCGGTCCTCAATTGTGCGTGGGTAGCTGCCTACAGAATTCACCATGCCGACTATCCTTTGCCACAACTCCATTTTCCTAGCTATTGATGTTTGCCTGACCTGTGCTCCAAAACGGTATGGCACTACTCTGACAATTTCCTCCACCATGACCCGCAACTCATCATTCGTGAAACATGGATGTTTTTTGAGGGGACTTGGTAGTAGTGGAAGAGACGTTGAGGTAATGAAAAATGTTTAGTAACATTTTCAGTGATGAGTTGTGAGTGCTGTGATGTGAGTGGGTGATGGTTATTGTGTATTGTGTTGGATAAAATATTGTGTGTTGTGTATGTTGTGCAAGTGGGGGATGAGTGCTTAGTGAAAAGTGTAGGAGTGCTTATTGTTTGTTTTGCTAGTTCTTTTTATCTTTTTTTAGACTCTGGCTGTGAGTGGCGTTCTGGTTGCAAAGGATTGTGGGCTGTGTAGGGTTTTGTTTCATAGTGCAGTGTGTAGGTGTGTCGGGTGTGTGGATGTGTGTCAGGTGTGAGATATTCAAACTATCCAATGTGGTGTTGTGTTTTGACTGATGTGACTTCAGACCGCCATGGTTCGCAAAGCCAATGGTTTTCTGACATGCAAGAACCGCTCTCGTGATTTGTGGATCGTACTTTGATCGGAGGCCTTTTGGCAGGCAGGCAGTGCTGTGGTCGAACCATCTTTTTTCCATCCTTCAGTGTCCTGGCGGTTTTGGGAATTTGGCCATTTTTTGGCAGACTCAACTGTGTAACTCTTAATATGGCGGTCGGATGACCGACAACATGGCGGTCTTTTGGCAGCCGCCACTGCGGCAGTCTTACCATCAGACCTCCATGATTGTAATGAGGCCCTAAATTTTGCTGACAATAGATTATGACTAAAATTATGTTCTCCAAGAACAGCTGGAATCATCTTCATATTCTCAAAACATTACAAAAGTGTAGGAAAAATACATTTTACTTGATCTATGTCTTCTTTGAACAAGGTCTTTTCAGATTTTTTATGTGAATTTAGTATTTCCATTTTCCTTCTTTTGTTTTTTTTAAATTTATTTTGTCTTCTTAATGACAGTATGACTAAGGGGCCAAAAACCACCTGCTGAACATCCGACAGGGAGGTTGCCGCCTTACTGGAGACCCTTCCTGCTGGCCCAATTACAACTTTCCTGCTGAGCTGAGGGACGGAAGCCAAGGTTTCTGTCCATCAACCCAGCGGGAGAGTGATTGCAGCATTGTCGCCTGCTCATAATCGAGCCAGTGCCTATACTGCTGCCCGCATGGGGCACCAGCACCCTTGTGATGTGCACTGTTATGAGAGTGCTGGGCAGAGGGAACCCTGCATTACCCATGCCCTGGGCATGGGCAGTGCTGGGGCCCCACTGTGGCCTTCTGCTCCTGTTCTTCACCAGCCCTTCATGGCAGTGAAACCGACATGAAAAGGCTGGCAGAGAACAAGGTTGTAATCAGCAGGGCAGAACTGAGTTCAGCGCCGCCCTGGCTGACTACAACCTGCACCGCCTTCAGCCCTTCAGGGACATTTTTCCCGGGTGAGACTGAGGTCATTTGGGAGTCCAACCTCCAAACACTTAGGGGGTCATTCCGACCCTGGCGGTCATGGACCGCCAGGGCCGGGGACGGAGGAAGCACTGCCAACAGGCTGGCGGTGCTTCAGGGGCAATTCTGACCGCAGCGGTAAAGCCGCGGTCAGAAAAGGGAAACCAGTGGTTTCCCGCCGGTTTTCCCCTGCCCCAGGGAATCCTCCACGGCGGCGCTGCAAGCAGCGCCGCCATAGGGATTCCGACCCCCTTCCCGCCATCCTGTTTCTGGCGGTTTTCACCGCCAGAAACAGGATGGCGGGAACGGGTGTCGTGGAGCCCCTGGGGGCCCCTGCAGTGCCCATGCCACTGGCATGGGCACTGCAGGGGCCCCCTAACAGAGCCCCATTGAGATTTTCAGTGTCTGCAAAGCAGACACTGAAAATCGCAACGGGTGCAACTGCACCCGTCGCACACCAGCAACTCCGCCGGCTCCATTCGGAGCCGGCTTCATCGTTGCTGGGGCTTTCCCGCTGGGCGGCGGCCTTTTGGCGGTCGCCCGCCAGCCCAGCGGGAAAGTCAAAATGACCGCCGCGGTCATTTGACCGCGGTACGGTCTTTTGGCGGTCACCGCCTGGCGGGCGCCGCCCGCCGGGGTCGGAATGACCCCCTTAATTTGGTGGTTAGACCGCCACTGTGAGTCTGGAGGTCTGTTGACCGCTAAACTAGTAATGAGGCCCTATGTGTGTTGTTACTCGATGATTCGATCAATAGAGGAACAAAAAAAGACACAGTTATTCCCCTTACAACTCATTAATTTTCTTATTTTTCTCTTCCAGACCACCTCAATTGTTCAATAGTTCACCTTTCTATTACATGGAAGGTTGCCAGCATCCCTGAGTAATTAAAAAACAAACCTGTTTGTGTGCAAGTGGGTACATAAATAGGGTCTCATTATGAGTTTGTTGGTCATGAGGCCGCCAAACTTGTGGTGGCAGTCCGGCCGCGGCACTCCTGTCAGTCCGTCCGCTAGATTAAGGCACCACCATGCTGATCAAGACTTCCCTTTCCGCCAGCCTCTTCGTGGGGGTGTCCTGGCTATGAAAATGCTGGTGGTAAGACAGTGCTGGGGCCCCCCTCCCCAGGACCATCGCAGACAGTGAGCACACCGAGGGTGCTGGCGGCACTCTCTTTGCAACTCCATTGGCCTCGGCTCCCTGAGGAGGCAAGGCCAATGCCGCCACACTGTTTCCACCAGGCTGACCAGCAGAAACTTCCTAATACGAAGGTTTCCACCTGTCAGCCTGGTGGAAAAATTGCAATAGGGCCAGGGGAGACCTCCAGCTCTGCAGCGGTCTCCTCCCCATGGGCCGGGTATGCCGACAGTCGGCCTGTCAAACTCGTAATGAGGCACATAGGTGGTCATTACAACCGTGGCGGTCGGTGTTAGAGTGGCGTAAGACCGCCAACAGGCCAGCGATAAAAAAAATGGAATTACGACCGTGGCGGAAACCGCCAACATAGACAGCCACTTTAACAGTCCAACCGCCACGACGGTACAAACAAACACAGCGGCGGTCACCGCCAACAGACAGGTGGAGGACAATGTACCGCCCACAGAATTACAACCCACCAATCCGCCAAATTTTCCGGGGTGGATTCACCGCAAACAAAAACACGGTGGAAACAGGACTTAGAAGGGAAAACGCTCACCCCTACACACCCCACGAGGAACCAGGACGCCATGGAACCAGAGCTCCAGATTTTTCCAGCCTTTATCTTCCTGCTCCTCTACCAGGAGCACGAACGCCGGCAGCGAAGACCACAGTGAGTACTGCACCTACGACACAGGGGAGGGGGGAGGGAAAAGAGAGTGACACACACGTAACACGCAACACCCCCACCCCCACCCTCACCCACTACAACACACACGCTAATACATATTGATACATCACAGTTACACCCACCAACCCCCCTGGAAGAATGCCAGGACAAAAGGAAATGAGTCGAAAAATTATGATATATTCAATTACATCCATCAAAAATATTTACAAATATATACATTTATACTGTATACAACTATATACACCAAGAACACAAGTCCAAGGGATTCCACCATCATAGTCCATGGATCACTGGGCCCAAAAGACATGGGCGAGGCCCACACAAGATACCCGAACAAGACGGAGAGAACACTGCAGGGGCATCGGATAGAAATAAAACAGGGACCTCAGTGGGAAGGGAAAGGGTGGGCACCTCAGCTGGTTGATTGCACAACGCCAAATCCACTAGGGGGTCCCATGCCCACTGTTCAATTCTGGGGAGTGCAAAGCCACAGTCTCTCAAGTCTCTACAGTGGGTGGTTTGCCCACTGCCATATCCTGGGGAGTGCAAAGCCACAGTCTCTCAAGTCTCTACAGTGGGTGGTTTGCCCACCACTGCATCCTGGAGAATGCAAAGCCACAGTCTCACATGTCTCTACAGTGGGTGGTTTGCCCACTGCTATATCCTGGGGAGTGCAAAGCCACAGTCTCTCAAGTCTCTACAGTGGGTGGTTTGTCCACTGCTATATCCTGGGGAGTGCAAAGCCACAGTCTCTCAAGTCTCTACAGTAGGTGGGTTGCCCACTGTTCGATCCTGGGGAGTGCAAAGCCACAGTCTCTCAAGTCTCTACAGTGGGTGGTTTGCCGACTGCTTTATCCTGGGGAGTGCGAAGCCACAGTCTCTCAAGTGGATTTCAATCTCCACTGGTTCTGGAGGGGGCCTTGTGCCCAGAGTGCTTCATCCTGCCAAGGACAGAGGTAGTGGATAACAGTCTCCACTGGTTCTGGAGGGGGCTTTGTGCCCAGAGTGCTTCATCCTGCCAAGGACTGAGGTAGTGGATGCCTTTCTCCACTGGTTCTGGAGGGGGCTTTGTGCCCAGAGTGCTTCATTCTACCAAGGACTGAGGTAGTGGATGTCAATCTCCACTGGTTCTGGAGGGGGCTTTGTGCCCAGAGTGCTTCATCCTGCCAAGGACTGAGGTAGTGAATGTCAATCTCCACTGGTTCTGGAGGGGGGCTTGTGCCCAGAGTGCTTCATCTTGCCAAGGACTAAGGTAGTGGTTGTCAATCTTCACTGGTTCTGGAGGGGGCTCTGTGCCCAGAGTGCTTCATCCTGCCAAGGACTGAGGTAGTGGATGTGATAGACGACTGGTTCTGGAGGGGGCTTTGTGCCCAGAGTGCTTCATCCTGCTCTTGGCGGCCTCAGTAGCGTCAGAGGTTTTGGCGCTCATGGGCCTGTGGTGCTTGTAGCGGCGGTGTTCTTGGCAGCGGTGCTTGTGGCGGCGGTGTCTTTGGCAGCGGTGCTTGTGGCGGCGGTATCCTTGGAAGCGGTGCTTGTGGTGGCACAGTGTCTGTGGCAGCGGTGCTTGTGGCGGCGGTGTCTTTGGCAGCGGTGCTTGTGGCGGCAGTGTCCTTGGCATCAGTGCTTGTGGCGGCGGTGTCCTTGGCAGCGGTGCTTGTGGCGGCGGTGTCCTTGGCAGCGGTTCAGGTCCTGTCTGTGGCAATGGGGCTGCTGGCGGTCACCTCCTGGGCAGCAGGGCTGCTGCTGGCGGTCCTGTCTGGGGCAGTGTGGCTGCTGGCGGTCGCCTCCTGGGCAGCGGAGCTGCTGCTGGCAGTCCTGTCTAGGGCAGTGGGGCTGCTGGCGGTCACCTCCTGGGCTGCGGGACTGCTGCTGGCGGTACTGTCTGGGGCAGTGGGGCTGCTGGCGGTCGCCTCCTGGGCAGCGGGGTTGCTGCTGGCGGTCCTGTCTGGGGCAGCGGGGCTGATGGCGGTCTTCTCCGCTGTGCTGATCTTCCCAGAAATGCCAGTTTTCTTGTGCCCCTTCCCCACCTTGGAAGGTGTCACAGCTGACTCCACAATCCAAACTGTACCCCTGTGAGCGTCTTTGGTGGCTGGTGTCTTCCCCCTCTCCTGCCGGGCCCGGGGCAACTTTTGATGCTTGACAGGTGGGGGACTGTCCGTGCTGTGGCTCCTTGCCACCTTGCCTGCCCTGCTGCCTGGTGCACTCCATAATCCGGTGACTACTGGCACCACTGGTCCCGCCGATGTTGTGGCTGAGGTGCTAGGTTGGGACCTGGAGAGTCGGGCCCTAGGAGACTGACGGGGTGGGGGAGGTGAGGGAAAGAGGTCAAGGAAAAGCTTCTTACGAACACCGGGACGGGTGGATGGAGGGGGTTTGGGAGTGGAGGAAGAGGTAGTGGTTGTAGGAGGTGTACGTTTGGTGACTTTGGGTGAAGGTGCATGGGCTGGAGGCTGTCGTGAGGTGAATGGCTGTTGGGTGGGTGTGTGGCTGCGTTTGTGTACCTTGGGAGGTGGCCTCACAGACACACTGGGAGAGGACACAGGAGATGTGTGAATGGTAGTGGAAGTGGTGACTGCACGTGAGCAGGGTGTGGTGGTGGGTGTGCTGGTGATGGACGTAGTGGCTGAAGATGTAGTGCATCCAGGTGTGAGTGTAGACGAGACAGGGAGGGAGGAGGGAGATATGGACGAGGGGGACACAGTGGAGGCAGTGGATGTTGGTATGTCTGCATGTGTCTGATGCTTGCGTGAGTGCCTGTGGGATGTGTAGTGCTTATGTTTGCCTGAGCTTCCTTTGTGTGTTAAGGTGTGTGCATGCTGGTCTGATGGTGCGCTTGGGATAGGCTGAGGTACAGGGGTGTGGGTCTGGGTGGAGGAAGTTGGAGGGGGGATGCTAGAGACAGGGACAATGGCTGCCATCAGTGCTGAGGCCAGCTCGCTGAAGGGCTGCCTGACCAGAATGAATGCCCTCCAGGAATGCATTGTTTTGTTGCAACTGCCTCTCTACACCCTGGATGGCATTCAAAATGGTATTCTGCCCAACAGTGGGGGACCTGAGGAGGTCAATGGCCTCCTCACTGAGGGCAGCAGGAGTGACAGGGGCAGGGGCTGAGGTGCCTGGGACGAAGGTGATGCCCACCCTCCTGGGTGAGCGGGCACGGGGCAAAGGCTGAGGGGATGCTGGTAGGACGGTGCTGGAGGGGTGCAGGCAGCTGGACCTGTAGGTGTGGGGGGCACAGATGGGGTTGCCACCGCAAGGGAGCTCCCATCAGAGGAGGTATCGTTGGTGTCAGCTCCTGTCCCCGCCGTGGGGCTCCTCTCGCCCTCCGTCCCACTGGTGAATTCGGAGTCCGTAGTCTCGCCCTCCAGGGCCATGTGGGATGCAGGTCCCTCCTGCTCCGGAGCCACTGCTCCTCCCCCTGATGATGCTAATGCACACAAGTACAGAGAGACCACAAAAAGTGGGGGAGACAGAAAAAAGACATGTTGAGTGCATGCAATACCGCTACCATTGGCGGACACGACAGACACAGAAGCCCCCTGCACTACGCCGCGCACTTGGGGTCCACTATTCAATCCCTGGGACATGGCTTACAAGGCAATGGCCAATTTCTGCACATATGGATATCACAGGATCCTGACTAGGTGTAGTTGGCACTGTACCCAGGTGGGGTGGGGTGCCACAGGGTCTGCCTGAAAAAGGGGACTTAACAAGCAAACTCGCCCTGGCCTAGGGAACCCACAGCCCACCTCCCCCACCCAGACACCTACAATGCACGCTTAATCAGCTGAATGAGAGTGTACTCACCCCCTTGTTGCTGCTGTGATGCCCTCAAGCGCCCATCTAACTCCGGGTACACCATCGCCAGGATCCTGAACATCAGGGGGGTCATGGTGCGATGGGCACCCCTCCCACGTTGGGAGGCCATCCCCAGCTGGGCCTCCACCGTCTTCTTGCTCCAGCGGCGAATGTCCTCCCATCTTTTCCGGCAGAGGGTGCTCCGTCTCTGGTAGACCCCCAGGGTCCGGACTTCCTTGGCGATGGCACGCCAAATATCCTTCTTCTGGTGGGCTCTGACCTACAGGAATTGTACAGGGGAAAAAGAGAAGTTATTACCAACTGCACCGTCACAGTCATTGGCCCGCATCCCTAGCCTTGCCATGTGGCACATGCACTCACCGTCGTTTCATGCATGCCTCATTCTCCCCCCTCCACCCCCCTAGCTTTCATCCACACCACTCCACACAGGCATTGCCCATACAGCATGCTCCCAGTGTACTTACCTGTTTGTTTGGAGGACCGTAGAGTAGCGTGTACTGGGGGAGGACCCCATCCACGAGTTTCTCAAACTCCCCTGTGCTGAAGGCAGGGGCCCTTTCCCCAGACACACGAGCCATTGTCTCTTCCAGACTGAGGTCACAGCAGCACTTGCAGTGTAGGTCCTCTCCTGTCGAAGAAAAGGTATCGAGTGATTGTATAGATAGAAAATGGTGGTCACGTCCGCGGCGGTGTGTACCGTCACCGCCGGCGTACATCGTCATTGGCTCCTGGGACCCATAGGGTCCAATGTTAACCAATGCAGAATAGCACCGCGGTCTTTGACCGCCTACCGCGACGGTGTACAACGCCAGCGCAGTTACTTCATATCCCATTGTCCCACTTTACAGGTCAGGCAGCCACCATTTCAGGGGCCCACATGGCTTTATTTTTAACTGCGTCACACATACCTAGGCCTTGGCACAACACTCATACAGGCAAATTTGGTTTTATGAATAGTTTTCTGAGTGAGCTGTGTTTACGTACCTCAGAGTTGGTTGACTCTGTGCTCGCTGTTCTCCTCCATAGGCACCGTCTGCTGGGGCATGTGAGGAGATGGCGGCATCCTCTGGTGTACAGACCGCTGGTGGACCTGTTGACAATGGAGGAAAGACATGTGATCCTCGCCTCCAGGCTTGCTCGTGCCACAATCCTGGAACTGTGTGCCCAGTTGGAGCCAGACCTTATGTCACCTATCCGCCATCCCACAGGAATCCCCCCTCAAGTGCAGGTGCTGTCAGTACTCCATTTCCTTGCAAGTGGGTCATTTCAAACAACAGTGGGCATAGCATCAGGGATGTCCCAGCCTATGTTTTCTAACGTGTTGTCCAGAGTGTTGTCTGCCCTGCTGAAACACATGTGGAGCTACATCGTTTTCCTTCAGGTGGAAGATTTGCCTACAGTGAAAGGTGACTTCTATGCCCTGGGACATATCCTCAACATCATAGGTGCCATTGATGGGACACATGTGGCCTTGGTCACCCCCCACAGGAGTGAACAGGTGTACAGAAACCGGCAGAGTTACCATTCGATGAATGTGCAGATGGTGTGTTTGGCAGACCATTACATCTCCGACGTTTATGCCAAATTCCCTGGCTCAGTGCATGACGCTTACATCCTGTGGAATAGCAGCATCCCTTATGTGATGGAGCAACTCCAGAGGCACTGTGTGTGGCTATTAGGTGAGCACCTGGAACCAAATCAGTGGGAATAGTTGTCTGGGTCTGGGGTTATCCCTAAGAGTTAGTGTGTGTCTAACAGTTGTCACTCGCCATTTGCAGGTGACTATGGTTACCCCAACCTGTCATGGCTACTGACACCAGTGAGGAATCCCAGGACAAGGGCAGAGGAATGCTACAATGAGGCCCATGAGCGAACTAGGAGGATTATAGAGCGGACCTTCAGCCTCCTGAAGACCAGGTTCCGGTGCCTCCATATGACAGGTGGTTCCCTATTCTACTCACCAAAGAAGGTGTGCCAGATCATCGTGGCCTGCTGTATGCTTCACAACTTGGCTTTGCAATGACAGGTGCCTTTTCTGCAGGAGGATGGTCCAGATGGAGGTGTTGTGGCAGCTTTGGAGCCTTTGGACAGTGAAGACGCAGAAGAAGAAGAAGAGGACATTGACAACAGGAACTCGGTGATCCTGCAATACTTCCAGTGAGACACAGCTAAGAAGACAAACCTGCCTGCTACATGTACTTTAACACTACTACCTCTCTACTGTCTGTCCTTTTCACCCAGTGTATGGTCACTGAGTTTTCACTTTGCCTTACGATTTCACAGATGTGTGTCCCACTGTGTGACATCTGCTTTGTTTCCTCATGGACTAGAGCTGTGTGACATAGGTATGTTGACATTACATTTGAAAGAGCATTTTGTCACTGTAATTGCTAATACACTAATTCGAAATCACAGACAGACTCCAGATTGTTTTATGCTTTAAGGGTGTTTATTTAAGTGCTCAATATTGGAAGGGGTTGTAAAATGGTGAGCGGTGATGGTGGAGGAATGTCCATGGCAGACTCCAAGCTATTAGTCTCACAGGTGCATTGTCCAAAGGGGCATAGGAAGTGGAGCTGGGGCAGTTTGAGGATGGACAGGGTGACAAGGTGGGACAAAAGGATGACAATCAGGGTGGTCTCATTTCTTGGCAGGGGTCTTGGCATTGTTCTCTGTCTTTGTCCTGTATCTCAGGGACCGTTTGCGGGGTGGTTCTCCATCTGCAGGGGGTGGGGTGCTGGTGTGGTGGTCCTGTGGCGGTGCCTCCTGTCCACTAGCACTGGTGGAGATGGTGGGCAGTTCATCGTCCGGGCTAGTGTCAGGAGCCCCTTATTGTGACACAGTGTCCCTCCTGGTGTTGAGGACTTCCTTCAGCACCCCTATGATGGTGACCAGGGTGGAATTGATGGATTTGAGTTCCTCCCTGAAGCCCAAATACTGTTCCTTCTGCAGCCTCTGGGTCTCCTGAAACTTTGCCAGTACCGTTGCCATCATCTCCTGGGAATGATGGTAGGCTCCCATGATGTTGGAGAGGGCCTCGAGGAGAGTGGGTTCCCTGGACCTGTCCTCCGCTGTCGCACAGCAGCCCTCCCAGTTCCCCTGTTTCCCTGGGCCTCTGTCCCCTGAACGGTGTGCCCACTACCACTGCCCCCAGGTCCCTGTTGTTGGGGTGGTGGGTTAGCCTGGGTTCCCTCTATTGGTGGACACACTGCTGCTTGACTTGTCCTGGGGACAGAGGTATGGGCCCGCTGGGTGGGTGCTGTGCTGGTGTTTCCAGAGGGGGGAAGCTCTGTGGTGGCCTGTGACTGTGTGAGGGGAACCAACTGTCCCGAGGTCCCAGATGGGCCGGGCTGGTCATCTAGATCCAGTAGGACAGAGCTGCTGTCATCACTGTGGGCCTCTTCTGTTGGTGGTGTGGACAAGTTTCGACCCTCCTGTCCGGTGACGTTGGGTAGGGGTCCTGCAGGGGTGTAATAACATGATTATTGCATCTGTGTGTGCCTTGGTGTGCAATGGGTGGGTGACTGTGTACCCCAGTGCTTGCTTTCCTGTGTGGGACCTTGTGTGATGATGGTTTAGGGGGGTATATGGGTATGTGCAGTGGCCATGCTTTGGTGATGGGTGTCCATTGCATGCAGGGCTTGGTGTTGGGATGTGTGGTTTGTGATATTGGGACATTTGAGAGGAGTTAGAGTGATGGGGTGAGGGCGAGGGTGAGGTATGTGATGGCATGCAGGTAGGGTGGGGGATATAGTATTAAAGATTTGACTTACCAGAGTCCATTCCTCCAGCTACTCCTGCGAGGCCCTCAGAATGCAGAATAGCCAAGACTTGCTCCTCCCATGTTGTTAGTTGTGGGGGAGGAGGTGAGGGTCCACCACCAGTCCTCTGTACCGCGATGTGGTGTCTTGAGACCACAGAACGCACCTTCCCCCATAGGTCGTTCCACCTCTTCCTGATGTCATCCCCATTTCTTGGGTGCTGTCCCACTGCGTTGATCCTGTCCACTAGTCTTCACCATAGCTCCATCTTCCTAGCTATGGAGGTGTGCAGCACCTGTGCTCCAAATAGCTGTGCTCTACCCGGATGATTTCCTCCACCATGACCCTGAGCTCCTCCTCAGAAAACCTGGGTTGTCTTTGCCGTGCCATGGGGTGGTGTGGGAGATGTGTGGGGTGATATTTAGTGGTGTGTTGTGTGAGGTGCATGGATGTTATGTGGGTGGTGGTGTTGAGTGCCTGTGGATGCCTGTTCGTAGATTGTGGTGTCTCTCTCTGGCCTTCTTTTGGAATTTTGGGTAGTAGGGATTTGTGGGTGATGTGGGTGTGTGTTTTATATTGTATTGGGTGTGTGGGAGTGGTGTGTGTATGTGTTTCAGGTGTGTGTATTTTGAATTGTCCAATGTGGTAGTGTTTTGTTAATGTGTGTGTATTTTGAGCGCGGCGGTGTGCACCGCCAATGGAATACCGCGGTTGAAACATTGCCGGTGGATTCATGGGTCGTGATAGTGTGGGCGTATTCCTGTTGGCGTGACGGTGGAGGATTTCTTATCACCAGTTTATCACTGACCTTTGGTGTGGCGGACTTGTGTGGGTGTCTAAATTTTGGCGGATTCCGAGCTGTGGGTCATAATGACCGTGGCGGAATTCCGCGACCGCAGCGGTGTGTTGGCGGTCTTCTGCCCGGCGGTAAGCGGCTTTGTTGTCTTTGTTGGAGCACTTCTATTATCCATGAATGCTCTGAAAACTGTTGACATCATTGTTAATACATGGTCCAAATTGTCTACAGATTTCTCCATCAGCTTCAAAATGACACAGACTACACAAAATAATACATATGACATTCCTGAAATGAAGACATAATCCCTTGGTTGACAATCTATATTTTCCAGATAGAAATCTGGGTTAACATTTGTAATTTTTAATTTGGGGATTTATGATCATAGGAATACTATTAAATTAAGTTTTGTAATGTTCTGTTCCCTCTGAGGGGACTCTCATCCAGAACAGTGCTGTCCACAATCATTATTCCACTCTAAGGCATCTTTTAAGACACAGCCATTATAGCTCAATGGGTTAGAGGATTCTGTATTTCTTTTGGATGTGTAAATCTGACCTACCCTTGCCCTCCATATTAAATCTGATGCCCATGTACAACATTTTCACCAGTTTGGTTAGAGCGTATTATATCCTCTCCAATGTGGCTAACGTTTTAGTGGGAAAAGTAAGTGTGGTATACATAAAGTATTAACATTTGTTTATTTCTCCTTATGTAGCTTGAAAGGTTATAGCAATTTATAGTATAAATAGTTTTTTCTATATAACATATAATTTGCGATGAAAATATTTTTATTTTCTATCATACACATTTTCTTTCTTTCAAAATATACCATTTTAACAATTTGAAATTATTTTACAATATTTATAAGTGTTCATAGTTTTTGTAACAAATTATGTATCAACTTCAAAATAATTGACATTATACATGTGGTATAGTTGTTGTGTAAATTTATTTTTCTTTGTAGATATACAGTTTTTAAGCATGTTGTGTAGTCATTTTAACAAACAAATATATTGTTTTAATTATATATGTTTAAGTATTATACTCTAACCTCCCCTTTCCCACCCAAATTAATCTGCTCCCCAAGTACATTATTTTCACCAGTGTGGTTTTGTTTAAGGTGGGAATAGTAAATCTCCAATCCCAACTCCCCAAGTCAAACACTTTATCGAATGGGGTTATGTTTGACGTGGTTAGAGCAAATTATATCTTCCCCAACTTACACTTTCTCCAATGTGGTTAATTTATTAGTGGGCTAAGTAAGTGTGATATACATAAAGTATTTATATGTGTTTATTTATCCTCTTGTACATTAAAAAGGTATAGCAATTTATAGTAAAAATTGTGTGTTTCTATATTAACTTATCATTTGTGATGTATATATTTTTATTTTTTTACATATACATTTTCTAAACATCTCTTTTAAAATATACATTTTTTCCCATTACAAATTATTTTACAATATTTGTGTTCTGAATATTTTAATACAAATTATATATTATCCTCAAAATAATTAATCTTGTACATGTGATGTATTTGTAGTCTTAATGTATCTGTCTTTATAGTGATAAACTTATTAAGGATATTGAATAGTCATTTAAACAAACAAATACTTTGTTAACATTATTTGTGTTTTTAAGCATTCTAATACAATTTAAATAACGATGATAATTATTATTTAATAAATAACTGAATAAAATACATCTCTACTTATATTGATTTCTATGGGATGCAACTTTTTTACTTTCATTTTCTACCTTTTCTACTAGTTTCTTTGATTTTGTAGACTCTCTTCATTTTGAATTGTTTGTCATGTTGGCAGTCACAGTATCCCGTTACTGGCCCCTGGTTCAGGTAAGAGTATTTAACACCTATTTTCTAAGGGTTTAGTGGTGCAAGCAGGTGTTCGTAATTAGGCTAGATTTTGTTAATTAATGTTATTTTAGTGTGTTGTTTGTTAATGCAGAATGCCTCATGTAGAAAGTTAATATCTATTTGTGTTTTATATGTGTTCATTTATTGGGTTTAATGCTTTGTGCTATTGTGTGTGTTTATATGAGGGTTATAAATGTTTGAGTGGGTTCACATGTTTTTACTTTGCTGGTTTTATTTTTTTATTGTCTGTCTTTTATTTTCAGCTAGAAGAGTTTCATTTTTTTTCAGGGACAAAAATTGGTTATTAATTAAGCAAAGTAGTTTTTTTACTTTTCGGTTTTCCTCTAGAATGTATTCACTTTTTCTTAGTTTTGGAATTTGGATGGACTCCCTGCATTATTGGGGTTGCATTTGATGCTCTATTTTTGTCTCCTTTATTTTTGTTTGGGCTTTTTTTTTTTATTTGATACTTTTTAGATTGTATTTTCTGATTTACTTACACTTAACAGAACTTCAGCTAAAAAATCTTGTGTTATTTTCTATTATTTATTCAAGTTTTAGGCGGCCAATGTTAATTTATTAATGTTATGTACCTTGATATATTAAACATAACAATACATTTGTATTATATTAACACGTCGAATGGCAAAAGAAAAATGTTTGTTTATTTAAAATAATACACATTAGTTTGACTTGTATATTTATTTATTTTCAAATATTTACATAAGCAACTTTCAATTATCAACCTGAATATTTGTCTTGTTAATTATTTATCTTTTCGAATGGGTATTTAGAAGTTTTGTTAATATTGAGGTTCCTTCTTCTTTTCTAGCATAAAAGCGAAGTCATCCAGGGGCCAGTTGGGTTGCAGTTGTTTGTTCGTTGCTCACTCCTAGTTTCCGTAAATTTCCACAGTCTCCAGTTCCTTGTGTCTTCTGTCTGCTAGAGTCTCCTGAACCTGACTCCTTCCTGGACCAGCTGGAAGACTTTTTATGGACTTTTTATGGACTTCAACTTTTTCCCTTACTGGTTTGTTATTCCCTGGGGGAGCTTAGAATGCCTAGTTGTCATTTTGTCATCCACTCCTGCCTCTGTTGATAAGCTTGCAAAAAGAACAAGTGATGTGCAGAATGCTGAACAATGTCAAACATTCACCCCAAGTACAGAGATATAGGCCTTAATCCATTGTTTTTGTTGCGACCCATGCCATTCCAGTTTGGACCCAGACATATGTAAATCAGTCTGGACCCTGCTCCCCATGGGAACAGTCCAGCCTAAACTGCCAGGCCAGGTCTTCCCTGGCCTGGAAACAAGCATCCTGGGACCAGTTTTGGGGTATCGCCCCTCATCTGCCAGGCGAGCTTGACTCCAGTGGCATGGGGAGAATGGGACCCACATCTGGGCATACCCGCCCCATTTAGAAGCATTTTTTTAAACTTTACAGCGAGAGTCGCAGTGGATTCGTGGATCTGCCATAAATTTAAAAAAAATGTTTTTAAGCCCTCGGGTGGCATTCTTTTAATACAAAGGAGTCTGTCTGGCCCCCTTCCGCTGCCCCGTTGACTGCCACCTCCCCGGGGTTTATAAGTAACATGTGGGTGGCTGCACCCTCGCTACCCTGGGGACCACCACCTCATCAGGGCTTTCGTGTTATATGGTGCAGGGGGGGCAAGCGCCTCCCCGGTGACACAGGGCCCACCACCTCCCGGGGCTTTCATTGTATATGGTTTGGGAGACACGTGCCCCATGCTGCACCTGGGACAACCACTTGCCCGGAGCTTTTATTTTATATGGTGTAGGGTAGGCTTCCCGCCCACCCCTCTGCCCTAGGGACTTCCACCTCCCCGGGGCAAATAGTAAAAAAAAGAAAGGGGGTACATATCAGACCCCGAAGCCCTGGGGACCACCACCTCCCCGGGGCTACCTTTACATTGGGGGGGCCATGTGGCCCCCCTCAAGGAGGCACTGATAGCCCTGGAGACCACCAACCCCAGGGACCAGCTCCTGCTTTGTCCCAGGGTGCCCACCCCCAGGACCTAGGGACCTAGCTTTTTGCTGTGGCTTGGCTGCAGCTTTTGACGGCTGCAGCCAAGTAACAGCACACACTCCACTTTCTGACAGCGGTACCTGAGATGAAAGCATTGCTCCAGCTAACAGGGAGCTGCTGTTAAAAGCAGCTGCCTGCTTGCTGGAGCAATGGGACAGCAGGGGAGGCCTTAGGCTCCCCCCGCAGTCCACATAGCCCATAAAGGGCATCACATAAAATACATTTTGTTTAAATTGTCACTCTTTTTCTTCCACTCTCTCTCTCTCTCTCTTTCAATCTCTTTTTCCCACTTATACACATACACTGAGACTGTTGCTCACCCACTTACAAACTCACTCAGACACATGCACCCACTCACAGACCCACTCGTACCCTTGTGCACACATGCACACATACCCTCCACATCCACTCACAGACTGACTCAGACACTCACAGGCCCACTAAGAGTCTCACACACCCACTAACAGACCCACTGACACCCTCATGCACCCACTCACTGTGGCCAACCGCCGCTGTTCAATTACCAACTAGTAATGGAAATTACTATACAGTAAAAGAAAAACATAGAAATTCACTGAAGCAAACATAGGATTACAGGGACATTACTCTTAGGAAATAGAATTTTAGAAAAACACAGAAATGTACTTAAAAACTGCTAATTACCTCACAGGTTATGTCACTCATGCCATCTTTGATAACATCATTGATAATATCAATCTAATATTTGCAGTAACATTTTTGACACAAAAACTGTACATGGTGAGGGCGCAAGTTATAGTTACCTTAGGACACAAATTATAGTTTCTTGAGATAACTATAACTAGTGAATTTCTATGGTTTTGTACGTTTAAAATGTGAGCCTAACTAACGTTCCTGTAACCTTTGGTTTTTTTTGTGAATTTCTATGGTGTTATAATTCTATTTCGTAAATATAATGTTTCCATAACATTTGTTTTTTCAGTGAGTAGTTCCTAAAATTATAATAGTTGCTGTTATATTTATTTTTGCATCATAACTTACACAACCTGTTTTTTTGGAAATGCAATAAGTGCAAACCCTGTGTGATTGGAATTAACAAAAAGGAATATGTAACAGGAATTGGAAAGATGGCAAGATAAAACAGATCAAATATCATATCACATGCAGAAACAGATTCACTGGATATATTATGGAATGCCCGCCTGGACTCAAATATATAGGGAGCATGATTTGTGAGCCAAGAAAAAAGATTCTGGAACAAATATCGGCAACAGTCAATTTGGACATGGCGGGTTGCGTAGCGGCGTAACCCGCTAGACGCACTCTCACCGTGCTTGGGGGCATGGCACGTGTAAGCAGCAGGGATCGGCTGGATGTGCCGCCCGACTCCGCGTTCGGCTTCTCGGAGCCCTCAAGACTCGGAAACCCGTCAAAATCAGGCTCCGGGCGAGAAGGCTCCGGCATTGGGGCCGAGCTGCGCTGGAGCTCCGCCGGGCAAGAAAGGGCTTCCGGGCAGAGCCAGTATCGGCAAGGCTCCCGGGAAGGAGTCCCGGGAGCCAGACAGTGCAGCTACACGCCGGTTTTCTCCCTCGACAAAAGGAAAGACAAGTAAGGTGGCGGGGGCGGTGGAGGCCAGGAGTATAACAAAACTCAGTATTAATAAAGCCCCTGGGAAAGTGTCCCGGGATAGTGCGGTAGCACGCTCTTTTTCACTTTTAAATACAGGAGGGATAAGTAAAGTGGCGGAGGCTTTGGGGGTTAGAGACAGTGCAAAAAAAAGTTTGTCCCCATCCTTGCCTTCTGTTAACATTTTGCAGGGGAGGAGGCGGAGTTTGGAAGAGGAGAAAAGAGATAAGGAGGTTATTGATAGACAGGATAAGATCCAAGGCAGAACTTCTGATTTATCGAATTATTTACCTAAAGTCAAGAAAAGAGGAAGTGAGGGAAAACTAGGGAAGAAATATAACAATAAACCTGCGCCCTCGTTAAGAGCTTATTTTAAGACTAAGCCAGAAGACATTGCGTTGATACCTGGTCAAGGAAAAATGGATACTTATATGATCAAGGATACCAGAAACGATACAGACTCCGGTGAGGGTATGAATGATCCTCCCCCTTCGACTAATATTTCGGCTCACCAAGTGGATAAACAAGTTGGTTCGGATCTTATATTGAGACAAGATGGTGACTTACAGGAGATAGGAGTTGTGGCAGAAATACCCATCAGCCCCCCCCCTTCTCAAACCCCGGTCCCCGATTCAAGATTTAGTCAGTCTATGGAGGAGATGATTCTTGCTATTTCGGAGGACATAAAAAAAGGCTTTGCTAGCTCGGAAAGTAATCAAGTAGAGATTAGAGAAGTTTGTGAGGTGCTGGAAAGAAAATTCGATAATTTAACGGAGAGAATCCAGTCATTAGAAGCGACGGTAGGAGGGATGAAGGAAGAGCTAAACAACCAGAAGGAGGAGATTCGAAATTTAAGTGAAAAGGAACAAGGCTTGCAAGTAAAAATTGAACAGTTGGAGAATTATTCGCGTAGAAACAACATAAAGTTGTTAAAAGTTCCGGAAGGAGCAGAAGGAGCAAATCTGAAGTCATATGTGGTTTCTCTTATTAAATCTGTTTGTGAATTGGAAGAGAGCCGAGAAGAGATTGAAAGAGACATCCAGAGGGTTCATCGCAACCCTTTTACGAAGCGACCAAACAGCACTAGGCCAAGGAAAATCTTGGTTAATTTCCTAACTTATCATTTA
Organism: Pleurodeles waltl; assembly: GCF_031143425.1. Lineage (NCBI taxonomy): Eukaryota > Metazoa > Chordata > Amphibia > Caudata > Salamandridae > Pleurodeles > Pleurodeles waltl. The sequence goes on from NC_090445.1 coordinate 1,423,857,710, forward strand.
AAGGAGAAAATCTTGAGCAGTGCATTGAAACAGAAATCATTAAAAGTCGAAAATGTAATATTTGAGATTAGGTCCGATTTGTCTAAGATTACAATGGATAGGCAGTGGGAGTTGGGGAAAAGGTTAGACGAATTAAAAAAATGAGGGATTACGGCACAGTTGAAGTTCCCAGCTTTTTTGCGAGTAATGTATAATAATAAAATGTACAATATAAGAGAGACAGTCGGGGCGGACGAGCTATTAGAACTTATAAGTAAGGAACAGACCGATCACGTAAAATGAATTTTTTGAAGCTCCCAGGCAGGTGGGGTGCTCTAAAATAAGGCCCAAGTTGGCTGATATAGTGGGGGGGTCCCCTATGGGAGGGTGTTGGGAGGGGGGTTTATTAATTAGGAGGGTTTTGATTTTTACTTTTGGGTTTTTTGATTTTGAGTTTTGTGTGGAAATAGTTCCTCATTCACCGAGGCAGAGGGAAGGCGGGTCACTTTGGAATGGCTAGATTAAATAAAGGTCAGGGGTTGGAGGAATCCACGATTAAATTACTCTCCTGGAATATTAACGGTCCAAGGACGAAAGCAAGACGTAATAAAATCTTACAATATTTAAAAGATTCTCTGGTGCAGATTTTTATCTTACAGGAAACTCATTTAGTTGCAGAAGAATGTAAGGAGTTATTTAAGGCTCAAAAGTGGGTACAAATGTGTTTCTGCACTACCAACAATTTTCATACAAGGGGAGTAGCTATTGTGGTTAAACAGGGAGTACAACCTAGATTGGAAATTTTAGAGACAAGGGCAGATCACGCTGGTCGTTGGGTCATAATAAGAATACGTATTGGTGAGGTAAGGTTGGTTTTGGTCGGATTCTACGGCCCGAATTGTGATGATATTGAACCTCTTAAAATAGTTTTTTCTCAGTTAATCGATTTCTCGGATGCAGTTATCATGACAGGGGATTTTAATGTGGTGCTTGACAATGGATTAGATAGAACAGATACTTGTCGATCTTCAGGTACGCCAAAAACACAATATTACTTAAGGAAGATGATGAAGGAGTATGGCTTGTGTGATATATGGCGGAAGAGGGAAGGGGAGGCTAAGGTCTTTTCATTCTTAAATAAGAAGTATAGTCATGCTTCACGTATTGATTATTTTTTAGTGGATGATAGGTTGTTGGAAAGTGTTGACAGGATTGAATATTTACCCCCGCATTTATCAGATCATGCTGCAGTAAAGCTGCATTTGATGCTCCCACAGAGAATAGTTTTTAAGAGGTGGACATTGGAGCGTGCACTATTATTGGAAGAGGATGTTTTGGTACATCTGCGTAGAGAGACTGGAATTTTTTTCAAGATTAACACAGGTTCAGCATCGTTATCAATGGTTTGGGACTCCTTTAAGGCGGTAATACGAGGGGAACTTAGGAGTATTGCATGTCACAAACATAAAACAGTCAGAGATTAAATAAATATGTTAGAGCAAGAAATGTCAGTGAAATGTAAGAAACTGGTTGGCAAAGGAGAAGGAGCCCAGGAGGAAATAGGAAGAACAGAAATGACTGAGCTAAGAACACGAATAGCAAACATTTTACAGGCACGTATGGTTAGGAAATGGGAGGCTAGCAAGTTAAAACATTTTGAATATGGGGAAAACTCAGGAAAATTACTTGCCTGGAAAGCTAAAACAGATCAAGTTAGGAGTTATATTAAGGAAATAGTGATTGAAGATACGGGTGTTAAATTATCTCATGCAGAAGACATTGAACGAGGGTTTCAAGATTTTTTTACATTTTTATATACGGAACAGGCAGAGGTGCGAGAGGGAATGGTGGAGAACTGGTTAGCTCAGGATATATTACCAGAAATTTCGCAACAGAATCAGGAATTTCTTAATGGTCCTATTACGGTGGAAGAAGTGCGAGGAGCCTTAGCTAAGGGTAAGGAAAGGAAAGCCCCGGGTCCGGATGGTATCCCGGTGGAGTTGTATAAAGCATTAGGTGAGGTAATTGTTCCGTTCTTGACTGAGTTATTTGCCAGGATTTTTTTTAACGATATAAGTATGCCAGTTACGTGGAATGAAGCAATTATTACATTAATACCGAAACCCGGGAAAAACCCATCTTATTGCTCTTCCTATAGACCTATTTCATTATTGAACACTGATTATAAGCTGTTTACGAAAATAGTGGCGGATAGGTTAAATAAGGTAGTAGACAGCTTAATTCATCCTGATCAGAAGGGCTTCTCGAAGGGGAGGTATTTGCATGAGTTAACATATGAATTAATAGGGGCCATAGATATCGCAGTAGAATCGGAATCCCCTTTGGGGATTATAACGGTCGATGCTGCAAAAGCCTTTGACCAGGTAAACTGGGTCTATTTAAAAACTCTGCTAAAAAAAGCTAAACTGGGAGATAATTTCTGTGGGGTAGTGAACCAGATATATAGGGCTCCTATAGCTAGAATATTAGTGAATGGGAACCTTACAGGGCCGATAGCTATAGCTAGAGGCACCAGACAGGGATGCCCGCTGTCCCCTGCACTATTTAATTTATACATCGAACCATTCGCGAGGAAAATTCGGTGGAATAAGATGATTACTCCCTTTAGCTGTCAGGGCTGGGAAAGGAAGCTCGCTCTGTATGCTGATGACCTTTTGTTATATACAGACGATTTAGGTACTGCATCTTCCGAGATTTTTAAACTGGCCGAAGAGTTTGGGAGGGTGTCTGGTTATCAAGTGAATGTTGAAAAAACTGAGATTATGGCTTGGAATATGGAATATAAGTCTGCTTTTCGTAAAAAGGAAATTAGATATTTGGGAATTTTGGTACCTCAAGATATTAATCAGTTAGCGGAGAGGAACCAGGAAAATTTGTTGGCAGAATGTAAAAGTTTATTGCAAGGTTGGATGCATCTTCCCCTGACGATAATAGGTCGAGTAAACTTGGTAAAAATGGCCATTCTTCCAAAATGGAACTTTCTGTTTTCTACTTCTCCACTCCCAATGCAGAAAGTCTATATAGAAAAAATGCAGCGCCTTATAAGCAATTTTATTTGGAGATCTAAGGGTGTTAGAATCTCTCAGAAGAAGTTACGCCGGCGTAAGGTTCAGGGAGGTTTGGCATTACCTGAGTTGCAATATTATGCATGGGCCTTTCTTTTGAAAAATTATAGACTTTTGTCTCTTGCGTCAGATTCCACAACAACGGGTCTAATGTTTAAGATAATGGCCTCTAGAATTAACGGTGCTTCAACAAATTTTTTGTTTAAATTTGGGGACCCTAAGTTTTTCAAAAAGATAAGGTTGAAAATTATGCGAGGGCTGGCAGAAAGTAGGTACCATATTAGGCAATCTGCGAAACTTACTTACTATAACATTGACGCACCTATCTGAGACTCCCCGGGAACCCCGGAATGTTTTCAAGATGTTTTGGCATTACTGATAAGAGAAGCGGGATTAGAATATTGGGGAGAGTTGTTCTCGGAAGGGGCCATTCTCTCGTGGGAGGAATTACAGTTAAAGATGGGTGGTGCTTTGTCCAGATGGAAATGTTTACAAATAAGAAAATGGGCTCAGGGGATAAAGGAAGGTGTCGGTATGCTTAATCCATTGAGTGAGATCACCACGAGCCCACTAGGAGGCCCTCACAGAGTGTGTACTTGGTATTGGGGGATCCTGGAAGGGGTAGATGGTGAGTTTGTATTACCTACCGATTTGTGGAGGAAATTTTTCTCAGAAGATGTAGCTAAAAGGGGGTGGGGAGAGTCATTAAAAATGCTTTTTGATATTGTGAAACCAGCCACTCTTAGGAAAAATCATTATTTCACATTACATAGAGTGTATATTTCCCCCGAGAAACTTTCAAAAATGAAAGGAGGGCAAGAGGTGGAATGCCCAAAATGTGGTTTATTACAAGCAACTGATGTTCACATGTTCTGGGAATGCCCTGATATTCGATTCTTCTGGGAAAGAGTATGCGAAACAATTTCTTGTATATTAAATCGGGGAATTCAACCCTCTCTTCAGTTAATAATATTTGGCCAAGTTCAAGACCAGCAGGGGTGGTTAGGTCGGGACATTATTGCAGATAAAAAGTTTGTATTTTATGCAATACTGTTGGGGAGGTGAGAAATTTGTAGAAAATGGATTTCAAAGACCCCCCCAGATCATTCAGAATGGCTTAGGGATGTTTTTTCTATAGCAGAATTGGATCAAAAGATGGGGGGAATGGAAAGGATGCGAGGGAATTTCTGGGTAGCATTAATGAATTGGAAATCAGGAGATTGATGTATAGATGTTTGTGTGTTTAATGTTGGAGTAGAATTGTATTTGTATTTGTGATATCTGTCCAATGATTTTACACCCTGCTCCGAAATCCTCACAGAATTGAAACAGTTTGAGGATTGTTTGAGAGTAATAAACAACCCCTGGCCGAGGAAAATCTCCTGCGTTTCGGTTGAAAAGGGAAAGGAGGTTGCATATGGCCTAGGGTGAATGAGGACAAAAAAAAAACAGTCAATTTGGACAGGAGCTACGAGGTAGCAAAACATATGGCACTGAAACACCGAGGTATTGACAAGCATAAAAATATTTTGTAATTGATTATATCCCAAAAATGGAACGTGGTGGGGATCATGAAAGACTGCTTCAACAAAAAGATTCAAAATATATAATAGCGTTGCAGACCCAGATACCCCAGGGATTGAACTCCGATGTAGAATTACATGTACATTTATAATTGGTACAAAATATCAAAGCTTTTTTCACTGCCAGAACGACTTATATGGCAGCAGAGTGACCTCCGAGTGCAGTTTATTTCTGTTCCAGATAATAAGGAAAATGAAAGAATTTCTTGTTGATTTAATTCAGCGTCCCCAGCTGAGAAACCAGCACCTCCAAACGAATGGATATGGAAATATATATATACATACCTACAAATATATTAGGTGCTATTATATTTATTTTTACTTCTGGATGGTGTCTTTACTTAATTTTATTTAGAGATTTTTCTTTTGCCGGCCTTTTTGGTGTTGCGATTAACAGATTTGTTAGTTGTGTTGGTTTATTTTTTCATTTGATTTTTAGTTTTGTGTTTGTCTGTTTTAGTTTATTTTTTTGATTATGTTTTATCATTAATTTTAGTTTCCTGCTTTAGTTATAATAATTACTTTGGACAGTCTTTTTGTATTTTGGATATTTCTGTGGCAGTAACTGTATTTTCTTTTCCTTTCAGCTTATTTTTCTTCTTTGCAGTGGCTACATATATAGGTTGAAGGAATAAATATTTAGCATAGTTTTATTTATTGATATCTTAATATAGTTTTAGAGCTTGATTATTTATTTAGATATTATTTGCTGTCAGTCTTTATTTGTTTTAGTATTAATTGGCTCCTTAAAGTGTTGAAACTGTCTTTTGTAGAGTAGCAATCTGGCAGAGTGACGCTGCCCTTTTGTAATTGTTGTTCAAGAAGTAATTTACTGTGCATTTACTGTAGCCTTTTGTACTGTTTTTTTTTTATTGGAAAGCATTTCAATTTGCTGCTATTAAGGTTAATTTGATAGGCTAGTTGGAGAGCAGTTCTATTTTTTTCCATTTATGATAAGCGCTAATTACTGCAATTGTTTTTATTGTGAATTTATACATATATATATATATATATATATATATATATATATATATATATATATATATATATATATATATATATATATATATATATATCATATTGTTTGTTTTATTTTGAATTGTGTCATCTTTTGGGTGATCAATATTTTGGTTAGTATTACTGTGTTGAAAATATTTCATATTTCTTTATTTTTGTATTGTATATTGTAGTTTAGACTTTTTAACAATATTTTTTATTATTAATGTTTGTGAATTTACTGTTCAGGAATAGGAGCATGATATTTTGGTTGTCAATTACTTTTTAAGATAATTGGGTATACAGATTTTGCTTTTCTTGATAGAGTCTGTTATAAGCATGGTCCATTAGTCTATATTCACACTGCAATTCTTTTGACAGTTACCTTTTAGTGATTCTTACAATCAATTTGTTTAATAAGTGTTTTACTGGCGGTTGTACTTTGTAAACGTTCCCCTCACCAAAAACTCAATAAACATCATAGATGTACAAAGTTTCCTATACAGATGTCAACAGGCAGCTGCATCCCCCAAATAGACTGATGACTGAGGAAATCATCTTGGGAGGGGTAAAAGTCAGAGATGCAGCCTTTCACCATTATTATATGGGTTCCTAAATTTGGAGGGGGGAGATTAATGAAGTAACCTTGGGAAAGAGCCAGACTAAATTTCTGTTATATGCGGATGACATCCTATTAACTGTGAGACACCCAGATAAAGCCATTGCCAAAATAACAAATGTAGCTGATGGACTGGTTAATATTTTTGGATCATGGGTGAATGAAGCCGAGACAGAGATGTTCCCACAAAATGATTCAGGAAAAGCCCTATACATAGATTAACTTATCCCATTACAATTATATATGGACTGAAATATTTGGAGCCCTTATTAAACCCCGAAAACACGTGAAGACTTATTGGCTGCAAAACCTGAGGTGAACTTGTTGACTGGAATGAGATTTTAAATCTTTTCAATGAAAGATAACAATGATAACAAGCATTGTCAAAGACAGTAGGTCTCAAGTTGGCTGCAGACCTTTTGCTTGTTTTCATTGCAAATGATTTCTGTAAAAACATTATTACCAAAGACATTACAAATGGTCACCTGTGCATGTGCACACATGAAATGCCATCTTTAAATGCTTTTTGTAATCACATTTTCCGAAAACATTCAAATGTGGCCACCCATAAGCTTGCAGGCACATGTATGGGTCACTATCAATACTTTTTTTTTTTTACTTCTGTACAAACATTCAAAGATTGACATCAATTAGTGCATCTGAGCAGGACGAGTTCAAAGAATGTATGCATTATACTTACAAAACACTAGGGCGCTATCCAATTGCAAATGCACAGCTATACACATGGCAGCAGAACATGGCAGACGTGCCTGACTTTATGAAGGAAAGGAAAGAAATATCTATTCAGAAGAACATCGAGGATGAGATACTGAACGATTCTGGAACAACATGGTAGAGTTAGTTACTGAATGCAGAATCCATATTAATGTGACTACTGCAGAAGAGAGAAATGGGAAATAACCAGATTTTGATTGAATTAAAGACACTTGGGAAAGTTAATGTGCTATGGTGCATTGGAATATACTCAACAATACACTCAGCAATATGGTAAAATGTTGCCATCAAGATGAAAGTGGGACAGATTTGGTGGGAGAGCTGGCAAGTGAAAGGCATAATGAGGCTAGGGAGAGACAATATCTTTTGAAGACCTGAGAAAGAACTACTTCCTGTAAAAGAACAATTTTTGGATGTGCCTGAAAATTACTCAGGGAGGTCTAAATTGATAAAGGCACAATAGAGGAGACGATTAACTTAATTAACTGTGTAACAGACTTAAGTGCGGCAAACATTAAGGGAGCCTGATCCTGCACACATTGAGTAGAATAACCATGCTCCAGAGCAAATAATATGGCACTCGCTGATCGATGGAACAAATGGTAATTTGATAGTAAGGATCCCATCTACATAAGATATGGAGTTCTACAGAAGCATACTTTAAAACCAGTACCTATGTTTTGGAAGTAAGACTGAGGAGGGATCCGAGATCCAAAGAGTTGGGGTGCCAGACATGCTTGCCTGTATACTGAATTGTGGTCGAAGAAAAAAAGTGGGGCTTCCAGGATTCACAAATAATGGCACTACATAAGAACATTTTAAACACCTTCACACAGATAGAGTTCCTTTCTTTGAGTGGAGGTAACAATTGAAAAAGGACCAGAAGTATCACTGTATAGGGAAAGGGGGCTACCCTTGGGTGAACTGGAGTCTTTGAGATACAGTTGATTTATAGATCTTGCATAAAGGCACTTGGCAAAGTATAGAAGATAGTCTAATGATGGTATAAAAAGGCAGCTAATAAAAGATGCACTGCAAATCTCTACTGCGCCTTAAAGATATTTTTATACTGTGAACTACAAAGGGGCACAAGGGAGCACCCTAGGGAAAGAAAAAACAAGAAATTGGGCTGGATACTCTAACCTGAATTCCTGACCCCATGGCCATCCATGTACAGTATAAATAAGATGGTTTGCAAAACACAAGAGGGAAGGAAGTGTGATAAGAAACAAAACAGAGACACTGGGTATCACCAATGTTATTCAGCTAGCTCTGTCACCTACTTTAGTGAATATCAAAACCAAGGTTTATATTTTAATATTTTATCTCTGTGTGCACTTACTGAACATTTACTATAACAAACAAAATGTATCTATGCATCGGATTCGCTGGGAAATTGGTGGAACTCTGGCATTCCTAAAATATAATCAATATAAATATAGTTGATGTTTCCTTTGTGTTTCACTAACATAATTCCCTTCTCTAGTAAAGATAACTAGCTCCTCTTTTTAGAGTACACAATCTCTTTCTCTACTATACATTCAAGGCCGTTTCTTCAATTGAAATATAATCAAGCTTTTACCAGGATCATATAATCCAACTATTTCTACCAATAAATCACTTTCCTCAGCACATATCACTAGGTACACACATATGCACTGTGAAACATCTAGAGTCTTTAAAAGTGATAAGGATCCTTTACATTCCTCACATAACTTAGAATCCATCTGCCTTGGAACAAGTCTAATCTTTGTACATTTATGACAAATTTTCAACAAATTTTCCAAACCTTAGAGCAGAACCGGATAACCGGTACACGGAGGTTGAAAGACTAGTGACTATTTTTAATATGCTTTTGGTGTATTTCAACATATGTTTTTATATTATTTGTCCCAAATATGTGTGCGCTGAGTGTAAAGTAGCTATTGCTTAGCCAACAGAGAAGCCTCTAAGAGTACCTCCTAATAAATGACCACTGCTCCTACAAATGAGAAATGTAAGTCTGTTATAGAAAATTTGAAGCAGAAAGGGCCAGAGAAAGAGGTGAACTGGGTAAAATCATAAAGGCTGTACAGGAGCCAAAAGTGCCAGTGCCTGCATACTATGAGAGACTTATGCAGATCTATAGATACTACCATGGAGTCAAGGAGCCACCGAAAGAAGACGTTAGCAGTTTCATATCGACTTTCATGTTGGGTTTACATTTGGAGCTTAGTTCTGACATTCAACAGAGTGTGATATGTTGGCAGACTATGAGTATCCATGAGAAACACAAGTATACATAGTATTTCAGCGACTACTTCAGCACTAAGCAAAGAAATACTATAGAAAAATGATGGATGTGCAAATGAAGAGTTTCAGAACTGGTAAAACTCCAGATGGTGAAATCAGGTATTAATCCTGGTTTTCTGTATGGTGCAAATTCTAGTTTGAATTTTGAAATTCAAAGAATGCAAGGAATTGGTATGCAAGCACATAATATGTCATCAACACAGGTTGAGAATGTGGTTCCACAGGGCAGAGGTAGAGGGTTTGTGGATAGTTCTGAAATTAATGCGAACATTTACTTTCTTAAGAAGAGCACCTCTTGTCATCTCTGTGGGAAAACTGGGCTCTGGAAGCATGAATACAGACAGAATCCAGATCAATTTTAAAAGGATTTTGCTCCACTAGTGAATCAAAATGCAAATCAAATAGCAATGTTTTGGGGCCCCAGATCAACAGATTTCTTTGTAAAATGTGCAAAATCAAGGACAATTCCATATAAATATGTGTCATAGTTGAAGCAGATTTCATTGAGATGCCTGTTTATAATGGTCTTAGGTATAATTTAGTAAATATCTGTTTGTTTTAGAAATGGGTGGAGGCCTACCCAACTAGGAGATGTAAAAGCACCACTATTGCCAAATTACTATTGAGGATAGTAATCCCTAGATTTGGTATGGCTACTATTATTGAGACAAACAAAGGGACCTATTTCACGAATGAAATCCTGTAACTACTATGCACACTTTTGCAAATTGTGCAAATGTTTCACTGAAGTTACAAACCTCAAGCATCAGGAGAGACTGAGCAAATAAACGGAACTATAAAACACAAACTGGCGAGGGAGTGTGCCTTGATGTCTCTTTCTTAATGAACTTCCATTGATGAGCATTAGAACTATTTCAAATAGAAAGACTGGTCTTTTTCCACTTGAAGTGGTCCTGGGAAGGATTATGAGACTCTGCTGCAATCCCTCAGCTGCACTTGTGTTGATTATTGACCGCCTCACAACGGGCAAGACCCACTCAATCATGAGCCGCATGCTCACCGGCGCCCCAACCGACCCCTGCCCCACTACATCTTCAACAAGGCCAGCGCTTTGATCATACCTGAACTTTGCAAGACCTTCAACTGCTCCCTAAAGTCAGCCCCCTACCCAGAAGACTGGAAACATGCCGAGATCTGACTACTTCTGAAGAAACCCACAGCTAAACTGACAGATCTCAAGAACTACCACCCCATCTCATGCTGCCCTTCCCAACGAAGGTCACCGAGAAAGAAATCAACAATCAGCTACACATCGAGGACAACAACATCCTGGACGTCTTTCAATCAGGATTCAGAACCAACCACAGCATTGAAACCGCCATGCTCAACGCCACAGATGACATCCGCTCCCTCCTTGACCGTGGACATACAGCAGCCCTCATTCTACTTGATCTTTCAGCCACCTTCGATACAGTATCCCACCGCACCCAATGGGTTAGACTCCACGCAGTAGGCATATGCAGCAAGGTTCTTAGCTGGATACCCTCCTTCCTGACAGGCAGAACACATCACAGAAAGTCAGACTCCCACTACACCTGTCAGAACCTACAAACATCAGATGTGGAATACCCCAAGGATCATCGTTGAGCCCCATGTTGTTCAACATCTACATGACCCCGCTCACCCCTATCGTCAGGAACTACGGTATGAACATCGTCTCCTACACAGATGACACCCAGCTGATCATCTCCCTGACCGTAGCTCTTCAACATCCAAAAACAATTTCAGGGATGGGATGGAAGGTGTCGCCACCTGGATGAGGGAGAGCTGCCTTAAGCTGAACTCCGACAAAACCAAGATCCTCATCATGGGACTTTCCTCCTCAGCCTGGGATGACTCCTGGTGGCGCCCACCCCAACAGACCAAGTACATATCCTCAGTGTCATCTTCGACTCAACATTCACCATGACCAGACAGGTCAAATCCGTGGCCTCAACCTGCTTTCACACCCTCCGAAAAATCTTCAGTTGGATACCAATCGACTGCTTAAAAACCATGGCACTAATCTCGAGCAGACTTGACTACGGCAAAGTCCTCTATGCCGGAACTGCCAAGAAGAACCTGAGAAAGCTGCAGCAAATTCAGAACGCCGCTGCCAGACTTGTCCCAAACATTCCAAGTTGAGAGCACATCACAGAACACCTGAAAAACCTTCACTGGCTCACCTTCGATGAGAGGATCAATTTCAAACTCCTTGTGCATGCCTACAGAGCCCTTCACGACAGCAGCCCCAGCTACCTCAACCACTGCATTACCTGCTACTCCCCTTCAAGACCTCTCCGTTCATCTCAGCAGTCACTCACCAACGTACCCCGCATAAAGACGTCCTGGGCTGGAGGGTATCTTTCACATACCTAGCAGCAAAAGGTTGGAACACCTAACCCCTTCATCTCAGACAGTCGCCATCTCTGCCTCAGTTCAGTAAGGACCTCAAGACCTGGCTCTTCAACTGATCTCTGAGGACACACCCCTTGGAGCCTTGAGATTCTATGGGTGAGTAGAGTACTTTAAAACACCTGATTGATGTTCATAAAACTGTTTGGTACCAAAGTGGATGGGTGCCCACCAGGTAATTCTTGTGACTAACACTGCTGTGAAATGTGTAGTATGCCCGAGTGATCCATACAGCTCATAGGAAGAGAGTGAACAGTGCAGATGAATAACTGGTGAGGTCAAAAACTGATTCACTGTATCAGGCTCGAGTTCGCTGTGTGGATCCAGAGGGGTGAGAAGACCGGGGTGGGGTAAACTAAAACTCTAAACCGAAAAGAAGAAACAGATTTGTATAATTAACAAGATGGACAATAAAAAAACAAGAATATGCTGAGACCAAGTTTGTGAGAAAGATGTGAAGCTGAAAATGTAAGTCTCAAGAGCGTCCAAAGGAAAGTCGTTTCCAGTGAGGCAAGCTGGTGATGCAGACGAAAGCAGAAATCCAGTTGCAAGTAAAGAACACAATTCAGCAGTAGTTACAAAAGAATTTGAAAATGAAAATGTGCATCAAGGAAACAATTGGCCACAATCAGTGAGATGAAGGTAAAAGATTGCACTGGAATCATATTCAGAGGTTGGAAAGATGCATTTTAGACTCAACAACAATTGAAACAATCTGAAAACTGTGAAGGAGAACCACCTGCAGCCAATAGACCAACTAGAGAGATAGAGAGACAGAGGTGGTAATTACGAGTCTGGCGGTCACTTGACTGCCAGACTTGTCGTGGAGGTCAGACTTCCGCCACTGGAGCAGTCCAAGTGCCAAATTATGCCCACGGTGGTCGTGCTGCAGTCGGACCACCAGCACCACCAGGATCAGGGATCCCAGTGGTCATGGCGGTCCTAATCCACCAGGGCAGTGCTGCCCTGGGGATTACAACCTCATTCTCCGTCAGCAATTTCATGGTGATAACACAGCCATGAAAAGGCTGGCAGACAATGGGTGCTGGGGGCCCTGTGGTGGGCCTTGCACTGCCCAAGCACTTGGCATGGGCAATGCAGAGGTCCCACTGGCCAGCACCCTTCCATGTTCACTATCTGCCTTGCAGACAGTGAACATTGCGAGGGTGCTGGTGCACCCTGCTTGCTACGGCATTGCAGCCGGCTCGATTACGACACTGCTTTAGAGTGTCTCCCTCAATGCCAATGGAAACTCTTAAGGGGTCCGGCGGGGAGGTAGCCACATGGCAGAAACCTCCCCGTCAGAAGTTAGGTGGACGGGCAAAACCGTGTGCAAACCCGTAATGAGGCCCAAAGTGTATGCATCTCCTGAATGGACTTATTTAGCATTTTTCTTCTTAGATGAAAAATCAGATATGGAAGGCTATGATTTCACAAATTGCTGCCAGCTCATATTTGGGGAAGAACCATACTGAAAGGAAGAACCAACCTGAAATAAACAAAATATATATTTTTAATGAACATTTTGGCGAACATTTTGAACTGCAATTGAAGGATCGCACATGAGAAACTTCATAATTACAGTTTGTTTTCTTTTCGTACCCAAGGTATCCAGTCGAAGGTAGTAGAAATTTCTTGAAAACAATGAACCGAACTTTGAAATAAGTGAAACTTATTCCTGATTTTGTACCTATTAAGGGTAGGCTTTTGTCTTATTTTTCATTTTTGCTTAGTGGAAGGATGGGGAAGAGCAGACAAAGATGCTGCAAAATTCATAGCATATTCATGTTGAGAATGACATTACTAATGTTAGTTAGCCTGTTGTCATGTTTGAGTTCTCCATTCAAATTTATTCCACCACCACAAGTTCAATTAACTGCTACACACAATGATATCATTCACATGAAGTTAACACATGTATGTAGGTAATTGTGGGGAGAATCTATACTCATTTGAAGGGTACGCTATTATCATGAATATAAAGAACTGCTTTTGTTTGTACCTATCTTCCCAAGTCAGTAGCAACTGGAGTAAGCTATTCACAAGTGCCTTTCACCTATTCACTTTCCTGTAAATTTGTGGCTCCATATCTTTTGGACTTCAACACTTCTGTGGAGGAACTTTCTGAACCTGAAGATCCTGGGAATTGTGAAATATTTTCTAAACATTGGAAGTGCATTGTACAACCTACGTCAAACATTAACTTAACTGACCATGAGTGTGTGTGGTTTGAGCGAAGAAGAGCATGAGTTTCATAAAGAGAATAATTAAAGAAGGGTGAAAATTCTGAAAAATTGGGATATGTGAGTGAGATGAAGATACAAATAGAAGCTGAAGAGACATTTATAAATTCAAATGTGCAGAAGAGTGCGAGAAAATGAGTATTTTCTATCATACAACAGACATCTCATGGTACCAGTTCAATAGAAATAGTTGGCAAGAGGGAACGTGAAAGGAGTTGTGTGGTTAATGCTGAATTTGTGATTGTTCAAAAGACAATGGCCCTCATTCTGACCTTGGCGGTCTTTTCGCAAGACCGCCGAGTTACCGCCGCGGTAAAGACCGCCGACCGCGGCGGTATGCCGCTGCGCGTATTCCGACCGCTGGGAGCGTTCCGCCGGAATACCGCCAGCAGCCACACTGGCGGTCGGCGGGAAAGTGGAGACTGGTCAACCTCCACCGCCACGCCAGCAGAACACCGCCCCCAGAATTACGACCCACATTTCTGTGTGGCGGTCTTCTGTTGGCGGTCTTCTGTTGGCGGTCACGTCCCTATGGCTCCCGTCGCCTCCCGGAGGACCAACGCACAAGGTAAGTTGATCGTCCGTGAGGGGAGGGGGTGGGGGGGTGTTGTGTGATGTGTGAGTGCATGGGGGTGTGCGTGTGAGTGTGTAGAGGGGGTGTGTGAGCGCGTGCATGCGGGCGGGGAGTGCTGCTGTGCCTATGGGCGATGTGTGTAGTTCGGCGGGTGCGCATGTCGGCATGTATGTGTGCGGGTATGTGTCCCCGTTGTGTATGTGTGTGTGTAGGGGGTGTGTATATGTGCATGTTGGGGGTGTGTGCATATCGGGGTGCGTGTATGTGCATGTCGGGGTGGGGGTGGGGAGGGGGTTCGTAACACCTCTGGGGGGTGGCAGGGGGGTGGAGGGTGTGGGGGGAGGACTCGGGGGGGCAGTGGGGGGTGGGGGAGACCGCTATCAGTGCCAGGGAAGGAATTCCCTGGCCCCGATAGTGCCTACCGCCATGGTTCGCATGGCGGTTCCCGAACGCCAGAAACCGCGGCGGTAAGCAGGGTCATGATACCGTTGGCGGTCTTGGGTCGACCGCCGGACCGGAGTGCGCAGACTCCAGCCCGTCGGTCATGACCGCCGTGGCTGTCGGAGTGGGGAAGTGGCGGTCGGTCGCGGCGGTGACCGCCGCGGTCAGAATGCCATTTTTAATACCGCCGGTCTGTTCGCGGTTCGACCGCCGCCTCTCCGCCGACCGCCAAGGTCAGAATGAGGGCCAATATTTTGAGGAATTTATTATGCTTGTAGCCAGACTGCCTTTTTAACCTCTCATGTAATTGGGTAGGGAACTGCTATCTTACTTGGCATCTCCACTGTTTTACCATGATGTTGTTGGTTTGAAAAGAGTGAAGCATGGGTTTGGACTAATTGTTTTATACCTAGTAGGTGCTATGAAGTTGTCTCTTGTTGTGGCCTTGAATTTTGTGAAAATTAGGAAGTAGTCAATGGTTGTAGATAATTTGTCTTCTAACAGTGCTGGAGCACTAACTCACACAAACAAGAAATCAATGGCTATTTGTGTTATGATAATGCAAAAAAAAGACTTGCATTAGATATTAACTCCTGAATGATGGTGGAGTCTGCCATTTGTTATTAGTATAACAGTGCTGTACTTTCATCTCCGATAATAGTAAGCTTACATATGCCTATATCAATAGTGATGTGTGGAAATCGTTTGGTTCCTAGGAAAGGATTTGTAAAGTTGGTGAGTGATTTAACAGTGTTGGAGGGAGAATGCTTCCTAAAATATTAACCCCATTATCCATTGTATTCATTTGTGCAATTGGTTCATTGTTTTGCTTAAAATGTTTAAAGCAATCTTGTACAAAACACAACGAAATTGTGGGTGTAAGAAGAAGTGTCAGCAACATCTACAAATAAGAGAAAACGTGATCTTTAGAAAATAGAAGATATCAAAGCACAAGCCTTCAATGATAGCAAGGTCCTGGAAGGACCGAGATGCAAGAAATAGAAAGAGTTAGTAACTTTATTATAAAAGTAATAGTGGGATATTGGTGGTGATGATAATCATTAGAGGAGGAATTTATTGTTGCTATTTCCAAATTAGATTCATACCTACCTTTTAACATGAACCCTTTTGCAAATGAAACGATAATGCTAAGATGAACAGAACTGTTTCATTGGCATAGGTCAACTAGGCCTCAACTCCATCATATTTCTTGGAGCGGTTGTAATATTTATTGTGTGTTTATATTTCTCATTGGCGCCATACATACCAAAATGTGCACGCCTGCGATGACATATCCTTCGGGAAGAACTCCAGAAGAAGCCTTTACTTACTTTCCAAGGCCCTTCACTCATTGTAGACTATTCATTTATGAGACTTTTCATTGATTATGTAACCAGATTTGTTCCAACATGTCACGTGACATTAGGTCAGAACAAACATATTATTGTTCATTTGGTGGGACAGAGCTAGGATGGTGGTATTATATGTCATTTAATAATGCTTTACTGTGATTTGCCAATGTGTTGCTATATTTTCTCTCCATACGGTGAATGTGCAATCTCCATTGCTTCCCATTGTAAGATTTGTTTTAAATGGTTATGATTTTCTGGGTGACCCAAATTCTTTTGTATCTTTGCTAGGGATGCTGCCCATTTCTCTATTGATTTGCTGAATATCCTGAACTTAAACTAATTCCCAGACTTTACTCATGCTGCATCTATTCTAATTGATTCCAGGCATCCGTGCTTATGACTGAAATATGCATTTCAATTGCTGTTGATTAACTTTTGCCTTCTGTATTGGACTTTAATATTTTACTATTTTAATTTTAATGTTTTTATTTTTATTTTTATTTTTATTTTAATATTTTAATATTTAATATTTTAGTAAACCTTCATAGCTTTCTAATTCACTGATTCCGAGTCATTTTTTAGTAAACATTTATTTACTTCTTATTTACTGACAGTTATTTGAAATGCTGTTTTGAATCTTATCCTTAGGAGCATATTACAGCATTCCCAGCCCGACATCGGCGCTACAACTTTCACACAGATTATCTGAATGATAGTGTTAACTGTCGCGGAATAAAAACAAAGACATTTTGTTCAGAGATCCTATTGTTGGATGACTCTTTCAGTTTGTTGTCTCATTTTATTATTTGCTTTTTTTTAAATGTGCTTGATCCGTAGTTTCTACTGGCAGGACTATTAGAAATCGTAGCTCCCTGGAAAACTGGTCAATCTCGAAGTATTTTTCAAGGATGCTGCTTCCCACCATTTGGAAGTATCATTTTTTATGGCTCAGCCCTGAGCTTTGAAGGTAGATCTAACTTCGGACAGATTTGGTTTGTTATGAATTGAGTTGCTTGTGCTGTGAATTAAATACATCTCCAATTTAGATTCAATCTTTTTCTGTGTTTTCCAGGCCTGCCATTGCAGCCTGAATGCAGTGTCACACTGCAATGTCAACTTGGTATTTAATTCCCCTTATCAAGCCTTAACCTCCCTTTTTATTACATGTAAGTCACCCCTAACGTAGGCCCTACCTAGCCCACAGAGCAGGCACTGTGTAATTAAAAGGTAGGACATGTACTTTTAAGTTTTATATGTCCTGGTAGTGAAAATCTCCCAAATTCATTTTTCACATGCTGTGACGTCTACCCCTCCCACAGGATAACATAGGAGATTTCTTTTTGCATTTAATAAGCTGTAATTCCTAAATGAGAGGAGGTAGATATGATATATCATATATGGTACCTATGGAATCGTAATGATAAACTCTCTTTTATGGTAAAGACAGATTTATCATTACAGTTCTGAAAATGCCACTTTTAGAAAGTTGGCATTTTCCAGCCCTTAGCCCTTTGTATCTGCAGCCTGTCTCGGGTCACATGACTGAGTGTAGCTGATAGACTTTGTGAATTCCTCCCACATAGTCATACAACGGTGGCATTAGGTGCAATGGCTTAATGGGGAAGCCCAGCTGAGAACAGCCCCAGTTGCATCTGAATAGGATGTACCCTGTCTACTCACAACAGGCCTAACAACTCTGTACTGTTACTGCCGCCGGCTTGGAGCCAGGGCAGAGGAGGCAGGAAACTCCCAAACTTCAAAGATTCTTTCCGGAAACTTCTCCCACCTTCTAGGAGCAGGTCACCAGGTTATAAGGATAGAGCTCTCTGACCCACTCTTCAGTTCACTACTCGACCTATGGAAGGACTCTCAGAGGACTGCCTGCTGCTGTGACCTGCTGTGTACTCTTCCAGACTGTGGCTGTCCCTGAAAGGACTGCTTTGCTGCCTGGATCCTGCCTTGAACCCTGCTGTTAAGCTTGGCTTCTACGACCAGGAGTTCCAGAAGTGATTCCAGGGGCTAGTTTGCTGCCCGCCTTTTCACAGACACAGGGACATACCAGGATCGCACCATCTTGAACCCCCACCTGGACCCAACCTGAGTGAGTCCTCTAAGAGGTCTCCATGAACTACTTGACCCCTGGTTGTGGTGCTAAAGGAAACCAAATGTCTGCAGTTGGCACTTTTATCTTTCAGACACTAAGTCATAACTCTGGTTCTACTGATTAGATGTTTTTTGTTTTGGTCTAAAATCATTTATTAAAATGTACTCTATTTTTATAAATTGGTTTGGGATTTTCCTTGTATTGTATGTGCATGTAATAATGTTTCTGTGCAGCAAAAATACTTTACACATTGCCTCTAAGTTAAGCCTGACTGCTTTTTGTGCTAAGCTACCTGGGGTTAAGCACAGGTTAATATAGTGACTTTTTGTGGTTTAACCTGCATCAAATTCCAATGGAGGGTTCAAGAGATATAAATTTGTAAAGGAATAAATGACTTTAGCATCAACCACAAACAAGCATTGGTTAGCAAAACTTTGGAAACTTTTGAAAAGTTTGGAAAAGTTAGTTCGGCAACTCCTGCCCAAGTTGGGCTACCAAGTCCAAAAGGGCAGAGGGCCAGTGGGCCAGAGAAGATACTTTGGTCAGTTATAGACCACCAGAGCAAGTCCAAAATGTACAGGATGACCACCATAGACAATAATGGAGTGGCACTGATGGTGTGAGATGCAGGCTCAAAGTTGCACAAGGATGCTCCTGATGCTGTGCTGTCAATGGGGGTGAAGTCTGGTCAAGTCTTCAGTCCACAGGTGAGTGAGGGTGCATCTGGCCATAGAGTTCTGAGTCCCATAAAGTTTTCTTTTCGGAGTTCCAAGGGCTTCCAATGCAGGCCTTGTACTTTTGCAACACATCCGTCACAGTGTAAGTGGTGAAAGCAGTCTGTATGTGTCTCTGTGAGGCCGATGAATAAGTAGAGCACAGAGTGGTCACTTTCCTAAAAAGTGACATATAGTTAATAGTGACAATAATTAGATTTGAGTAACAGATCCCACTGAATAACATGATTCATTTGATACCTCACATGACCTTGTTTGGTAGTCCCAGTCAAAAGTTAGTCGGTGGGGATGCACCAAGGTAACTCTTTGTTAGCCACTGGGGCTACCAGTTTTACCCCCCCAACCCCCCACAAAATGATAATTTAGGCATATTGCTGTCACGACATATTGAATGTCAGTGGCATAACAAAACTTGAGGGGGCACCTGAAAAAGTATATGGAGGGGGCATAGCTGACAGGTTACCCAGGTCTATGCTTGATGTGCTGGTCAAGTCCAGGTTTTTCCCTCTGAATTCTGGGACTTGTCGTCCTGTTTTATAATGACATAAACAAAACTAAAAGTCCCAGAATTCAAAGAAAAAATGGACTGGAACAGCACATCATGCATAAACCTGGGGAACTTGGCAGGGCTGGGGGGTGCCGTTCCCAGCCCACCACTTTTTCTGAGGGAGCCCCTGGAGTTCGGGCCCCCACTACGGGGTTTGAGGTGTTTTTGTTACGCCACTGCAAAATGAATATGTCTCAATTACCAAAATGGTAGCTCCATGCCATAACGCTCCATACAGTAGACCTTCAATAGGGGAGATTTACATAGAATGCTAAGGGGCAGTGTGCCTTTGCCATAAGTTAGAATGGCAAAGTCAAACTGACAGCGAGCCCACTGTTCTTCCAGTCTGCATTTGCAGACTGGGACCCATTTTGTACCTTGTCACACGAAGGGTGGCGCAAGCAGCCATGAGTGGACACTCTGCCTTACATGCCCTGGTTACCAAAAACTATAACATATAAGTAAATCAGTCTTTGTCAATTGGGTGAGTCCAATTTGACATATACTTTGCATGGCGTCAGAACACTGGCACTGAGGTCTGGTTAGCAGGACTCAGTGCACTCTCAGAGTCGAAAAACCTGCAACATCAGTCCAAAAAATATGGGGGTGAACACAAAAAAAGAGCCATTTGCTACTGAATGGACTTCAAGAAATGTTTCTTTGGATAATTGATACCACTTGTAAAAATAAGTTCATTGTTATAACCAAATACATAACTGGAAAGGCAGTGAGACGCTTTTGAAGCAATGTAAGAGTCCAAGATGAACAGTACCCTGAAGTCAACTTTTATACAAGCAATAATCTCAGCTAGATACGTAGATAAGGTGCCAGTTTTGTTCATTAGAGAGCTGTAGCTTTTCAAAAGACTCTGTATAAAGCCATTGTTCATGGCTAGCGCATGGCCAGAATTTCACTCGAGTCCCTTAGTATCACTATCAACATTCTTTCAGTCTGGCTGCTGAAACAGAAATATATACTCTTAATGCTAACTGCACAAGCGGCTCTGCAAGTGGATCCAATATTTCTATCTTTTGGTTAGACTTACAAAGGGAAGCCTTTATTTGAGTAGGGCATTCCTAGGTAGCTAAGAACATATAACAACGTGTATCACTGTAAGACCAGTAGAGGATGGAAGCTGCTTAAAGGAACACAAGGGAGTAACAGTGTCAACAGACTTCATAGAGCAGTATCTCTTCAGATCATTTGCATTGTTGTAGAAAGGATAAGAACGCATACTATCCCCAGCCAATATTGCCTCGGGAGCTCACCAGAAAAAATAGCCAGAGTAGGGAATGTTGACCAATAGAGACCGATTAAATAAGTTAAGACTAATTCCAAACTTCGATTGTATACACTACCTTTTGCTAAAATTCACAGCCTATGAATCTATAAAGGCACAAAACATGCAAAAAATACCTTAACTATAACCACAATTGTAAAGAGTTGTTTTCTTTCATAGAGTCACATGTGATCAGTTCCCCTTAACAAGGTACACAGTAGTGAACAAACTAGTGGCTGAAACTCAGAAGAGGTATTTTAGGGGTGTAGCTAAATTCTACTGAACTTGGACTAGAGCACAATGAGGTAGACAGACTCCAACAATCAATTAGCTATTATTGTTTCTATTTTGTTATTGTATTTTTACCAAGGATTTCCAGTTTTGTCATTGGAATGGGTAATGGCATGTGAATTTTAAAAAGATGGCAATGCCGGAATACCATAGTTCGTTTCTTTCTATTTTTTTTCATTTTCTTTTCTTCTGTCTTTCATGCTGTATGTCGGTATGGTACCAGAATATTGCGGCCTGTGGCCTAAATAGTGTATGATGTAACCATTTTGTCCTAATTATCATTTACTCTGCATAGATAAAAAAAATAGGGGAGACAGAGACGAAAACTCTGCAAGCAGGTTTGAAATGTTTTGTGGTTCTACACAATATACTACAAAGAGCAGTTTTTGAATAGGCCCCTTAATCTCCATCATCTTGCCTCAAAAATACTCTTAGACATTGTGCAGACACTATGGCCCATATTTATACTTTTTCAGTGCTGCATTTGCGCCACTTTTTAACGCAGAAGAGGAGCAAACCGAAAATACAATTGTATTTTGTAAATTTGCGCCGTTTTTGCACCAAAAAATGACGCAAATGCGGTGCTAAAAAAGTATAAATGTGAGCCTATATGTGTCTGTTTTCGGGTGTTAATGCATTGCTGAACAACGTTATCACATTTCTGAGAACTGTGACCTATCCTTTTTTTTTCCCACGGGGGACATATCCTTACCAAGTCTTAGAAATTCTCTTTAGTGACTTACACAGCTTTCTTCTACAGTCTCTCACCTTATCTACCTTTCTCTCTACAACCCTTTCCAACAGGCATCTTTTATTGTCTTCTCTTCGTTCACCCTCTCTAGACTTACACATTTTTTCAGTTTTCTATTTCTAAACAACTCGAATGGTGTTCATCATGTCACAATATGAGGTGTGAATCTTTGAATGATTATTTGTACCATAGCTTTCTCCCACCAGGTTTTCCCACTGCTTTCCTCTACATATTTCGCTTCTCTAAAGGTTATTTAATCTCTAAAACATTCCGTTGGTCTAGGGTGGTAAAACGCACACTTCTCGGTCTGATTCACCTTTTTTCCTGAAATATTTCCATTTCTTTGGAAATTAACTGTACGCCGTTGTCTGTTAATTTGGAAATCATTCTCTGATAAATATTTAATTTATAAATCTAAGGATACTCTCATTTTAAATATTACTGACAGCCGTTAGCACTGGGCATCTTGCATACCAATGATAACAAGTATTGACCATCTTTTACACCTTGTAGGAGTCCTACAATGTCAAGTTATTTCTTCCCATGACTTGTTCAGAATAATCCTTTTTTTAATGAGCAATACCACTGGTGAGTATCATCATCGCTTAAAGTGCATTCAATGAACTCTCGCAACAGTTTTTCCACTTGCCATTCTATTCCTGTCTACCAACAATCCTAATCTAATCTATATTTAGTCTTGCATTTAATCTATTATATGAATACATCATTAAGAGCCTATACCGCAAACATTCCCCTTCACAGGTTTGTAAACCTGCATTTTAACCACTGTGAAAATGAAATATGGACTAAAGGCAAAAGAGATCCGTTATGTATAACGGAAATATAACGTGAAAAGCAGAAAATGGCTTGATATACTTATTTCTTACTCTACAAAATCTCTCAAATATTTAGTCTGACCACACTTCGTCCACTTTTCTTTTATGTACCTTGCCCCCTCTTTATCTCTTTCCACATCCAGGGCCTCTTTGCCATCGTTATTATTTTCCACGTTCATATCTCTTTTTCCTATGTTGCTTTTAAAATTTGAGTCTCCATTATCTTTAACAGCACTCCTATGTTCTTGTTCGGATACCATATGTGTCTGTATTTAATTTTAATTACATTGGTGGGTCTAATGCATCGATTTTCCCAAAACATTTCCATTTGTTTGGATGTTAACTGCACTCCATTATCCATTAGTTTGGAAATCCTTCTCTGCTACATTTCACTTACAAATCTAATGACGCTTAGTTTGAATTGTATTGGCAACCATTACCTCTGGGACATATCTACCAAGGATAGCAGGTGCTGACCATCCTTTACACCTTGCAGGAGTTCCAATATTTCAATCATCATTTATTCCCAAGACCTGCTTGGTATAAGCCATTCTTTTCTGTGCATTGCCATTGGTGAGTAAAACTAGTCACTTAGTATGCATTCAATTAAGTGGCTTACCAGTGTTTCTACTTGCCATTCTGGTCCTGGCCACCAGTAATGCTGTTGTGTCTATTGTGCAGGGGTGGCTTCTCCATAAGGGCAGAGGAGTGTTGCCCCCCAAACTGTGTTTATTATCATTTTTATTGGAAAAGGGGCAGGCTACGGGTGTGACGAGCAATGAGGGGAAGTGCACAGCACTCCCCCTCGGAACACAGGTGCTGGGGTGGAAAGAGCCTGCACAGGCTCCCAGTCTTAACGCTGCTCTAGGAAGCGTCAGGATTGGCGCAGGGCAGGGTGGGAGCCTGTGCCTGCCTGCAGCAAGGAGTCGGAGGAGCGGAGCAGCACGCAGCAGTGAGTTAAGTGTTTTTTTAAATGTCTTTATTTTCAATGTAATTTAATTTACCCCTGCGCACCGCCCGACCCCTTCTGCTTCGCATGAGCTGCGACTGCTATTGTTAGTTTCTATATTTTCATATGCCCTTCTTGCACTCTTTTTGTTAACTTCTGCCTTCACAGCTCAATGGTCCTCCTTACCCCACCAATGCATTCTTCAATGCATTTTCTCTATTCTTTCTAATTTCCTCATATGTTTATGCTCACCTCTTGTAACATGGTACCACGTTCGACTTTGTTTTACTTTTCCCTCTCCAATTGCACCCTTTGTAACCACATAATTAATATCTTCATTTTCATGACATTCTTCAACATAACACTCCCCACATACGTCTGCATTTCTCAATCTGATATTTTGTTGATTTCTTTTGGTTCTTGTGATGTATTCACAATCAAAATCAAATACTGTACAACCATCAGCAATTTGAAAGTGCAGCTTGATAAGTCAATTCCTTTCTTCATAAAGTTTTTTTAAATGTTTTACACCCTCAGATTTAACTAAGACGTTACTTCCCTACAAAATAATATTTATTGTTTTATGACCTGACATACTACCAATGCCTCTCTTTTACAGAATGCTCCGGTTCTGTCCCGTTGAAAGATTTGGATGTAAATATAAATTACTTCTTTTCACTAACTTTACCTTGCAACAATACTGCACCCAATTGTATAGTACTGACATCTGTTATTACTATGCATGTAGACTTATGCCCATATTTATACTTTCTTAGTGCTGCACTTGCATAATTTTTTGATGCAAAAGTGGCGCAAACTTACAAAATACAGTTGTATTTTGTAAGTTTGTGCTGCTTTTGCATCAAAAAGCGGCGCAAATGCGGTGCTAAAATAGTATAAATATGGGCCTTAGTGTGAAAGCTTTGCATGCAAAGAACCTTTTTAAATGTACTTTTCACTAGCTCTCACTCTTGTCTCATCCCATTTATACGTTACTCTTTTTTAAGAGGCTGTCCATTAACTGTGCCTTGCTTGCAAAGTTAAGGATAAACTTGCGATAAAAGTCTGCTGTGGCCACATAAGTGATAGCTCATCTTTACTCTGAGGTGTGGGTTATATTCTTGATGGTCCTAACTAATCCCCTTTTAGTTTTCATTCCTTCAGTTGTACATTTATTTTCTAAACAGTTCATTTCTCTCTATCTAAACTTATATTTCTCTAACTTGAATGCTAATCCTTTCTCTTTTAAACTCCACAACACTGGCTTCATTCTGTCATCATGCTCATTGTCATTACAAAGACTAATATGTCAGTTTTTATAACGTTTTACAACATGTTTGTTTTCTATAGCCTTTACATAACAAGAATTTGAAAGTTCCTATTAGGTTTAATGAATGCGTTTAAATCTTTAAAGGTTTCCCACAATTTTACTTGGTGATACACCAACACTAAGACATTGAAAATATTCTCACGCCCTTCAGCATGGTCCCCATTTATGCTGTTTCAAAGAGGAAATATGTCCACAGTAACCTTTGCATTGGGCTCTCTCAGGTCTATGCATAATCTAAAGCCTCCCCGTCCCTTGTCCCAGGTTTGCTTGCTACAACTACTGGAGCTACATTCAGCTGCCTCAACCTCTTCTATAATAACTTCTTTATCTTGCTTGTTGTCGGTTAGGCATTTTTTCAGTTATTTTTTGTATATAAGATATCAAGCACCCTCCCTTGATCATGGCCAGTATATTCCTCATCTTGCTCATTTGGGGTTAGACATCTTTTTTCAGTTACCTTGTGTACATAACATAAAAACACTCTCAATTCATTGCATTCAATATATCTGGGAATTCTTTCTCCAACACAGGAGCTTTTATTGTTGGATTTGCCACAGCATGAACATCTGTTGTTTCCTTAAAATTTATTGGGGGATCAATAATGAGATCTGATATCCCCTTTAGATTTATTTGACGAACCCAGCTGACTATGCAGTCCCTATAACAGGCACATATAAGTTTCCCGATGTATTTGCATGGTTTAAATATTTTTATCTGTTTTGAAACAGCAGGATACAAACATCATTCCACCTACATCCACTGGCTAGTGGGAACAGTAGAGAATATTAACTCAACAGAATAACCATAGAGAGGGTGGAAGGGAAACTCATGGGATAGGGACAATCACAGGAAGGGTAACAAAAGGTGTTGACCTCTAGCGCAGAAAAGCTCAATATCCAAAACAGCAGGCAGGGGATGAGAGCAGAACTAATCAGAGTAGGGGTGTGACACGGATTAAATGCCAATCTGTCAAATGCCAAGACTAGTGGTTGAATGATCAGGGTGTGTTTGGCACCAGAAATGCAAATATGTTGGACATGCCAGTTCAGCAGAGAGGTACCATATGCCCTCCCCCTCATCCTGTCAACCCACGGGAAAGTATTGGACATCACTGCTTCAACTTCTACATCCCTAAACACTTCCGAAGCTTATGGAGCCAGTCAAGCTTTGCTGGGACCATTTCAGAGCCCCATCAGCCAGTAAAGCTTATTTAGCCACTCCTAGTGCCATGGCAGATTTTAAGGGGTATGTCAAAGGATTTGGAAGGCCCCATAAGATGTATCTTGGGAAGCTAGGTAGGTCAGTGTCAAACATGGAGTCTACCATTGACAATACCTCCGTCCATTAGGAGCCTATTTTAATTGTCAGAGATGGTGAGTAAGAGTGCCAGGTTGGCCACAATGTCTCCAGTATGCATCACCGCCACCCACCTTCCATTGGGTAACCCTTTCTGGTGTGAAATACCAATAGTGAGCAATCTTGAGGAAACTCTCTTTACTAGAGGTGCTAAGAGCAGAAGTACGGGCCCGGTGAAGGATATCTCCCCATTCTTTAGTATTGAATGTGTGCTCGCACTCTGCCTCTTGACGGCACTGCATGGCAGATTTTGAGGGCAGTGGTGGGGCATTAGGAAATGTATATATGTCCAAAAAGAGATGTTTATCAGAAAAGCGAGTGAGCAACCACTTCTCAAAGGGTATAAGGATAGGCCCAGCATGGGCACGGATCTAAGGATGTGAAACCAAATGGCAGATAGTGATATATTGCCAATAGGCAGAGGGCAGAAGATCATAAGCAGCCTGCATTTTAGGGAAATCCATAAGGTAATCCTCGTCAAATAAGTCACCTATTCTCTTGCAGTTGGCATCTTGTCACTGGGCAAAGGCAGAGCTGTGAAGTTTGGGAGGGAAATCTGGGTTCCCTATAATCAGCATCTGTGGGGAGATTAGAGTGGACAGTTTCTGTTGCATTTGTACTTTATCCCAGAACCCCATTCAGAGTACCGAAGACACATATATCCCCACAGTTCGATGGTGTTTCGGGAGCCATGAATGCCTGCCACTGCCTGATCTATAAAACACCAATATTTTTCAGTG
Organism: Pleurodeles waltl; assembly: GCF_031143425.1. Lineage (NCBI taxonomy): Eukaryota > Metazoa > Chordata > Amphibia > Caudata > Salamandridae > Pleurodeles > Pleurodeles waltl. The sequence continues at coordinate 1,423,884,942 of NC_090445.1, forward strand.
CTGGGCCATGACCACACCCCTATAGAATGCAACTGTGCTGCTTGAAAGTAACATAGGAAGTGAGGGACCCTTCTAGGTAAATAGGCCTGTCTTCTCGCCATAGGTGCCCTTTTCTCATCCCAGATGAAGTCTTCAATGAGGTTATCAATTACCTGGAGGGGGGGAAGTGGCAGCATTTGCATAGTGTATAAAATGTTGTGGGTAAGAGTGTCATCTTAATGGCCACCAAGTCATTAGAGACTGTAATGCCACCTTTGTGACAGATTGGAACGGGTAGTTGTCAAGATCAGCCAACAGTGCATCCAACAGTGGAACGGATCTGAAGGCCTGAGTATTCTATTCTTTGTTGAGACCAAGAGAATGGAAATCGATTTTCTAGTTGGGCCTGATCTGCCTTCAGGATAGTGAGGTTCAGAGCAGAAAACGTCTGAAGGTTGGTTTTGAACCCAGGGGCGAGCCCAGACCTAGTGAGTTCGCACATCACCGCTGACAGAGAGTCATGGGTATTGCACAGGATCAGCAGGACATTGTCTGCATACGTGCTGCCTTATGTTCCCTGCTGCCATAGGTATCCCAAAGATGTTCAAATTGCAGCAGGTCCGTCCAGTGAAGGGCTCCATATATAGCACAAAGAGCAGTGGTGCTAGAGGGCAACGCTGCAGTGAGCCACTGCAGATATTAAAGGGCTCCCTGTTGGAACCAGGTTCCAAAATTAAAGCACGCCAGTAGCAAGGTGCAGTGTAGTCAGTCAAAGGCCTTCTCCACATCTGTAGAGAGGAGAAGGGCCAGGATGCAAGAGCGGTGTCTTACCCAACAAGTGGCATGTACGCTTGGTATTGTCACTGCAGCCTCTCTCAGGTATAAAACCGGTCAGGCCTGGGTCTACTAATCCCTGAATATAGTGGACAAGACGGTGTGCCAAGATCCCAGTGAAGATTATAGCATCTATGTTAAGTACCACAATAGGGCAGTAAGAGGAGCACTGCATAGGAACCTTAAAGGGCTTAGGTTAGGGGGCACCATGATCGAGGCAAGCTGCATCATATCCATCAAGGTGCCAGTAACACTAAAAGAATTACATAGTCACTCCAAAAGAGGTGTGAGCAATGGCCCAAACATTTATAGATATCGGAACTATAGTCATCTAGCCCAGGAGCTTTGCCTGACTTCTGCTGTTTAATGGCCATTAATACTTCATTGGATGTGATCTCCATGTCTAAGGTGGAAGGCAAGGGAACTTGGCCTAAGTAGGAAGTGGCGTCCTCATTGTCAAGCTTCTCTGCCAAGTAGAGTTCGACACAGAACCATTCAAATTCCTTAACAATCTGTTTGTCATGGCGTTTTGCAGAGATGTTGATGCCTGTAATCCCATCTACCCTGTTTTGGACTGCTTGGGAGCGCAAATGGTGGGCTAACAAACGTCCCGCTTGTTACCCTCCCACATAATATTTTTGGTTGGTATGTAACAAGGCATATTCTCTCCTGTCAATATTAGGCCTTTGAGTTGCTTGCGTGCTGCTGTGAGCTGGCGCCATGTCAAGAAAGAACCAGTGTGCTTCTTCTAAATCCTTCATAGTAGACTCTAATTGAGGAGGGAAAATGTGCCTATCTTTATTGAGACGTGCTGCCATAGCCACAAAATGTCCCCGAAGAATGACTTTCAATGTGTTCCATAACAATTCAATAGCTGTAGATGGCATGTCATTGGCAGCTAAATAGGAATCAATAGCAGTCGCGATGTCAGTAATATTTTTCTCCTACGTTAGGAGTTTAGAGTTAAGGCGGCAGCTGCGAGGAGGCAATAGGTATTTGGGGAAAACACACCTAAGTGTAATGGGGAATGATTGGAAAGAGCAGCCACCCCAATCTCCATTGTCTTAGTCGCAAATAAATTCTAGCATATGTCTAAAGAGCAGCGGAAAACACAGTGTATTCTTTGGCGGACAGATGCTTAAGTCGCCATACGTCCACCAAACCCTCCTCTGCTATCCATTGTTGACATGAAAGGGTAAGGCCCCAGTTTGTCCCATCCTCTGGATGGACCTGTCCACTGTTGCATCTGGGACGATGTCCAAGTCCTCCCCATAATGATGTCTGGGATGGGGGTATCAAGAACACGGCCCTTGGCTTCTTTCAGGAAAGCTTCCTAAAGTTCCATAGAAGTTCGCTAAGGTAAAAGTGTGGCCCTTCAGATCTATTCGCAGCTGTAGAAGCTGACCAGGCAATTCAGTTTGCATGTGTAACACTCTCCCTGGAAAATTAGTAGCAAAGAGGATCATCACACCCGCCTGAAAGGTGTCGGTGGTCGAACCAACTAGACCATAGTTGCTTCCAGTCAGTTTTTAGAAAGTGGGTTTCTTGTATAAGACAGACGTCACATTTGGTGTCTTTGGTGAAAGGCATTTTATCAGGGCATTAAGACCTCTGACATTCAAGCTAAGTTTGATAATACTTGGCCAACAGGCGTGAGAGAGCCAAGGGAGGCGAAGAAGGCCAAGCATTGTGTATAGACCCCCCCATATTAAGTCATACTACAATGCCTGCTGCATGTGAAGCAAAGGCACAGGTCATTAAGGTGAAGGAGGTGAAAGAAACAAGTAACAAAACAAAAAAGAGTTCCTCGCCTGAGGACATGCAACCAAAACCTCAGGGTCCTGGTCGTTGGCAACAAAATGCAACAGTCCACTATTGTGATGGAGTCCAGGAGCTCTGCCACCAAAAAACAGTGACAGTGTTGAGTGGGGATTGTCCCCTTGGCTCTATGCATCATCGACATCATGGGGCGGGAGCTGTGAAGAGCAGAGGGCCCCATCAGAAGCTGGATCAACGGCTCTTAGGCTTCACCAAATAACCAGGACATCAATGTTCACTGTCTGGTTCCGAGGCACTGTCTCACTGACAGAGCAGGTGCAGTAGGGTTGCCCTTTTCTTGCGGTTTTCAGTCTCTGAGGATTTACGAATCATCTTTATTTTGGAACCTGCCAAGCTGCGGTGCCCTAGCAAGGGGATTTTAAGCCACGCGACAGCGACACAACAGAGGATTCCCCCGGGAGAGTGTCCACAAAGAGGGGGCTTCGTCCAGGCTTCTGCGGCTTCTAGATTCGTTGTTCCAGAAACAAAGTGAATGCAGGTGGAGTGTTCCCACTTGTACTGGAGTTCTTTATCTCAGAGAAACTAAGGCCCATATTTATACTTTTTGCCGCAAACCAGCACCGGCACTGGTTTGCGTCAAAACTTTTACCACCGGCTAACGACATTCCTACGCGCCATGCAGGCGCCTTATTTAAGGAATGACATTAGCCGGCGCTGCGGACTGGTCGGAGTAAAAAAAAATGACTCAAACCAGGCAGCGCCGACGTAGGGGAAAATGGGGGTTGTGCGTCAAAAAATGGGGCAAGTCAGGTTTGAGGCAAAAATCATGCCTCAAACCGGACTTGCGACATTTTTTGACGCACAACCCCCATTGAAATGACTCCTGTCTTAGCAAAGACCGGAGTCATGCCCCCTTGCCCAATGACCATGGTCAATGGGCTCAGTGGCATGTAGGGGGTCCCAAATTAGGCCCCCCATGCCACTTAAAAAAAAAAAAAAAATACTTACCTCAACTTACCTGTACTTACCTGGGATGGGTCCCTGCATCCATGGGTGTCCTCCAGGGGTGGGGGAGGGTGGCAGGGGGTGTCCTTGGGGGCAGGGAATGGCACCTCTGGACTCATTCCATGGTCAGAGACCATGGAAGTGAGCCCACAGGTCCCTTAACGCCTGCCCTCACCCAGGTGTTAAAAAATGGCGCACATCAGGCTGTGTGCCGTTTTTTAAGGCCCGCCCCCTCCTGTGCATCAAAATGACGCAGGAGTATAAATAAGGCACACAGGCCTTAAGGTCATTTTTTGGACGGGAACGCCTACCTTGCATGTCATTAACGCAAGGCGGTTTCCCGCATCCAAAAAATTACGCACACAGAGGTTTTGTGACGTCTGGGGGGTCGGGCATCATAGTTTAAATATGGGGCAAGGTGTGCGCTGAATATGCGTCAAAATTATTGACCCACATTCGGCACAAACAGAGTATAAATATGCCCCTAAGTGAGTGGCTGAAGGGCTCTACAAAGCTGCAGCATTGTTGGGGACAGATCCTGGTAGAGCCAAACCTTTATGCCGTCAAAGTCAATGGCACTTCTGTTACACAAGGCGGCCATAATGACCTCCTTCTGCTTGTGATAATTAGGACATGTGAGGATTTCCTGGGGTTGCCCCAGAGAACGGGCTGGACTGCCCACCCTGTGGATTCAGTCGGGCACAACTTCTTGACCTGCAAGTTCCAGTGCCATGTGATGTTAAAGGCAGGTGACATAGTTTTCCAACGTCCCGGATACTGCCTACAAAAGGACTCCTTTTAGGTGGATATTGGAGCGCCTTGAAAGATTTTCGAGATCTTCTAGTTGGTAGTGAATTTCCATGTTGGTATCTCTTAGTTCAAGGAGTTCCCTGCGGTGTTCCTCCAGTTCTTCCTCACCTGAATCGTTGGTTCGCTCCAGAGAGTTTACCCTCTGGCCCAGGTCACCCATGTCCCTCCATATGTCCTTTACTTCCGCCTCTAAGTCTTGCTTGAACGTCGTGATATCCCACTGGAAAGCTCCAAATAGGCCCTCCAGGAATGATCTTGTGATCAGCACATCGTCTCTTCGGGCCCCTTCTACGGTCGTCTCCACCCCATCAGATGCGGTAGGGGGCACACCCCCTTCTTGATCCAGTTTCTTTGGTTGCGGTTTGGTAATCAGGTCCTTCCCTGTATCTTCTTTTTTAGCGTTTCTGTATGTGGACATGGTGGGTCTGTGTAGGAGTCCTGTAGTCAGTAAAGAAAGGATACAACAATGATTGTGGAGTGCTGTGCAGAGCCGACTGTCTCGGAAACCCGGGAAGCGCGGATGTGGTAGGTGTGACGTTGCAGGTGGCAGTGTTTAATGCTTGTTACTGAGGTTGTCTGGTGTCCAGAAGAAGGCAAAGGGCAGGTCACTGAATCAGAGTGCTTTGAGATGTGCAGTGTGCAAGTCCAGTGTCCAAAACTGTCCCGGTGTGGTGTACATGTAGCACCAGCCAACGTCATGTGCTAAGATCCGCGCCCTGGAAATTGTATGGCGTGGCGCGCAAGGGAGCAGAGCCATAAATTGTGAGGATGTCCATTAAGCACAGCCAGAACCAAACAGTCGGGCCCCATCATAAATGCAGTCTGTGTGCTCTTGGGCTGGAGGCAAAGGAGATATGAATGCAGAAAGAGATGTGAGATTTGCAGGAGTTATATGGGGTGGGGTGCTCTGGCTGTCATGAATTAGCAGGCCCCCACTGGGTCATGCCACCTACTTTTCGGCCCACCGGCCTACTTGAAGCTTTCCCCCAGTGTATAGCCTCCCTGGCACAGCCGATCCAAGGCGTCTGTTGCACCGCAAGATGAGGGTGCAGGAGTCGGTGGGAAAGCCCATGCAGTGGTAGCAGATATCGCAGGACCCAGCGGGGATCCACCACCTTCACTCTCATGCCGCTCCCAGCCAGTGAGAGCTGCCCAGGCCTCCTTACATGATATTCTTGTTGTCTCAGGGAGGTCAGCAGCAGGTAGTAGTCTGTTTAGCAGAACAGACACTATGTTCCACTAGACTGAAGGAGGGGCAAAAGTTTTTGGCGTCCGGCAGCAGGTGATCACGGGATTCAGGAGCAGCAGCCCGCAGCAGTCATCAGTTCAGCCTTGAGGCCACCCAAGCAACTTCCGTCCAGAGGCCGTGGGGCCGCCTGTCTCGCCTGTGAAGGGCGTCATATGCCATATTGGAGGGATGGGTGGGGAATCCCTGGTGGAAAGATGCGGCCGGTTGCTGGGTGTTGGGCAGGTGCCCGACTCAGCCGCTATTTTGGCTGCTTGGCTGCCCGCACTGTTCTAGAGATGTGTCCTTCAGTGGGACGTCTTGAGGGACTTCTGCAGTAATCTCCACTCTCCAGGCCTCAAGTATACCCCGGTGACAAGGACAAGCCTTAGGAGGGCCAGGAGACACAGCAACCTGCTTTCGAACTCAGGCAGAGCTCCGAAAGTGTGCTCTTACTCGGATGCCATTTTGGTCACACCATCATCTTTCCTGTACTAAATATTTATTGGAATTGATTACAATCTAGAAGACATCCATGCAACCTGATTGGCTTGCCCCGTATCATTCTGGTCTATGTCATATTTGTAAAAATGTTCATTTTCCTCTAATGTTTTCTTCATGCATTTACTTTGAAACAAGTGTTCATTTTGCAAGCAATAGTTCTACATTACATTCTTCAATCGTTTCTTTGCAAGTGGCTCAGCTTCTCTTTTCCCTACCATTTCAACATTTAGGACCTAATTTAGATATTGGGGTAGGGTTACTCCGTCACAACAGTGATGGATATCTGTCTGTCGAAATCTAAATCCCATTATTTCCTATGGGATTTAGATTTCTGCGTACAGGACATCAGTCACTGTTGTGACAGAGTAACCCATCCGCAAATATCTAAATCAGGTCCCTACTATTCTTTTTTTTTGTGCAGTTTTGCATATCACACACTTCGCCCAAAGGTAATAGAGAGCTTCATTACCATATTACAATATATAATGTCAGGGTCAGATTTTTTTCATTAAAGCATGGGGAGATTAAATAATTTGCCCAGGATCCCAGAATGTTGAGCCTATTCCAGGGCACCAATGTGGTTTCACATTTCCTAAATTGGCAGTTCTGGCCATTGAGTGACCTCTCCACCCTTCTCTACATTTCATCACATACTTGTTGTATCTCAGTAATACTTCTTCAAATCCTTGGTTGACCTGCAAGCTATGGAGAAATAGCCTTTCCTTCCACATTGTTTGTTTTTCATTTTGCATGCTGGGCACTTTGTAATTAGCTAAACGCCCTTGCATGCCACATTTATAACATCACCCACAATATTTTACAGATTGTTCACCTTTAGATTTTTAACTCACTTCTTCTGTGAGCTTTTTCTATAAACTATTTTCTTATCTATTCTACACAAACTAGAGTGTGTTCAATTGTCGGCTATCAGTATCATCTCACTGAATTTAGGATGATCCTTCAACTGTAGTGCAACTCTTACTTTCTCTAAAACACAACCTTATATAACATAAAACTATCCTTTCCTCAAGATTATCTCCTATTTTACAAATAGATGCCAGCTTGCTGAGTTTAAAAAAATGTAATCTACTAACTCCAGTGTTTTGTATTCTCTTTTGAAAATGAACTTTTTCCAAGATGACACATACTTTTTTGGGGAACACTTTGCACAATGTGAGAAAAAAAATCAAATGTCCTCTTTGTATTGCTGGTTCACCTGGGAAAAGTATAAAAAATAGAGGCAGACTCACCTTTTGCATGCTGAAAAGGTCGTTGTTTTCGTTGAGTATTATAACCCCTCAATACACAGCACACCAAACTCTGAACTTAGTAGACAAAACATAGACACATTAAAAAACCTATGTTGATAATTAGCTTCCGCTTGTTCACCAAGGATGCCATTTCTATCTTCTCTGAAATTTTAAAAAAACGTTGTTGTTTGCAAGTATGACACTAATCTTCCTTAGCGCCTCAAACGTGTGTGCTCATAAGTAACATCCAGACGTTTTGAAATGTTCTGAAAATATGGACTACCTCGTCTCGACAAAATGGTCCCAAATTGCACAGTGAGTTGATGCAGCCGAATGCAGATTTGATTTATGTTACCTTGCTCAGAGTACACTTGTTAGTTCTGTGTCAGCACTCAGCCAGCATGTATCACCTCTGCCACGATACCGTACCAAAAGCAGCAGAGTACAGGCACTGGGTTTGACACACCAACCACTAAGTGTGAAAATGCATGAGCACTGGTGGGATTCAGGCCAGCGCACTATGCTCAAGAGTGTTGCAGAGACATGCATAGCGAATTTCACAAGTGCCATAGAGTTGCGTGCTGGACTGTTCCTCTGGCACACGATTTAGAGATCTTCACAGTGACTGCAAAGCCAGGGGAGTCCAAATTGATGCTCTGCTAGAACCATTTTGAAAGCAAACAATCTAAACGTTAGTCCATGAAGTTTGGGAATAATATGCTTACAAGTTTTAAAAAATGACTTTTTACGCTGTGCCTTCATTCCAATGTTGTTCGAGAGAACAAAATTTCATGTGAACTATCCCCACATGAAACTTACCTCCCTGTTTCCAGCAGCTAAATGTTGAATAGCTTTGCAAGAGTATCTAAGCACTCTACCTTGGGCCACTGTTCCAGCGGTAATCCCGTAGCATCTTCTTGTATTGAGAAAAAGTGTGTGGTATTACTTTTTGCAGTGACGATCAAACTCCAACGATAGTTTTAGTGTTGTGTTGCCAGAGTTTGCTGGAAATGCATGTTGACCAATTATGTTCACTGCAAATGTGGAAATGTAGATTCTCAATTGTTAGAGTCCAGGATAGTCGAGTTTGTTCTCTTAAAGGTGCCCAATCTACAATCAGCCACACACTTGAGTTACACAGATCCATTTGAAGGCTGCAGTTTTAATGTTGTAGAGGACGTAGCAGAATTTCTCTTCGGCGAAGTCACTTCAAGAAGACCTAGACTACTCCACAATAAATCACTGAGCGTTTTTCAAAATGTACTGACAATAAAACCCAGAAGATACTAAAACACAAGCTTCCAAATGTCAACGAAACACAGCTGAGACATAAAACAATCTATGCTTTTTTTAAATGGTGCTGAGAAGTTTAAGAACCTTACAGTGGTGCGTTATTTTATTGCCACCGGTTAACTTAACTCAGGCAGCTAAGCTAGAAAAAAAATGGCATCTGCAATTTCAGTTTCAAATGTTAGATCTCTGTGCATTGTGCAGCTGACATGGGAATGATAAGTAAAGTATGGCCTATTCTAATTATGCCACACATTTTCAAAGCTGATCTTTGTGAATACCAGTGAATTTTATACCTTTGTGCGCTTTGCAGGTTGCATGGTAATGATATGTGAAGTATGGTCTTTTCTAATTATGCTCACATATTCAAAGCTGATCTCTGTGAATACCAGTGAAGCCACATATATTGCTTTCACCAAGTCAACAGAAATCCCTATGGTACAGCAGGATATTTTGATATGTTTAAGCACAAATAGCTTCTTCACCATCACCATTAACATTTCAGATGGAGTTTTGGAAGAATCAATAGATTACAAATCAATTACATGTATAATGGAATATGAGCATGTTTTACTACATCACTACTCTTTTTGTTCAATAATAAAGTAGTTAAATTTCTGTTGAGTGAGTGAATATGTTATTGTATTAAAAGTAATAAACAACTGCACAATAAATATTAAAATTCACCTGGAAACCAAAAAAGAAGACAAAATACCAGTACACAACATTGGCTACCACTCTGTACAATAAAATAATACAATTACAAAACATGAAGGATAATAATTCCAAGATTTAGCATCGACAAACACGTTTACAGACTTACTGCTGTAAAAGACAATAAGTCAAGTCAAAACATTTCGTTATCCTATCTATTGCTTGACAATCTTGTGTTGAAAAACAAACACTGTTGCTTCCTTTAATGTTCGTATCTTTATAGCAACAGAGTCTTCAAATGATTTATGCAAAGTGCTCAATGGTTTCCTCCTTAAATTTACAGAGTCTGCAGGCCTTACAGCCGGACAAATAGTGCTCCATGTGCCCTAAAATTGAGCAATGGAATATGGAAGAGCTGAAATAATAAATAAATATATCAGTTTGCAAGCGGATGACCCTGAGCTGTAGAAAAGTAAGAATCCACAGATACTCTGAAAATTTCCATAATTTTAGTGTGAAGGAATTAGCAGTTCTGCTGTTAGTTTTCAGAATGTTCCATATCAAGTTATTTCAATGCTGCCAAGACATTTTTGCCAGGATCTGTAAATAACAGCAGTAGGTTATTTCTTATTATGATTTTATTAGATAAAACTAAAGTCAAAGGAGGATTGAGATTATTGGTACATTTTAGATCGTCTGCAATAAATTGTTTTAATGACTTCTCTGTCGATACTAAGAAATCTCAGATGTAATTTAACTTGGTCATATGGTGCCTATTTATGAGTGAGATAAGGGGAATCTAGGAGCAGAGTCCTGTCTATGGTGTTGAACGACCCAGGATTAACAAGGATTTTTGTTTCATTTTGATAGATTTTATTGAGAGTGTTAATGGTGGTATCATTAAAAGTGACTGTGTCATATAATAGGTTTGGCATCAATTTCAGATTGACTATTTTAAGTACTTGCAAGATTGCACGTCCACAATAGTTGTTGGCAAATCTTTTCACTGACTTTGTGATAAACGACCTTTCTTCTGCCTGTTTTCTATGTGTGCAGACCAAGATAGATTAGTGTCAACAGTTATCCCTAAGTAGTCATATGATTTTACTTCTAGCATATACGACCCGTCAATAAACCATTCCAGGTCTTTTCCGGGCTTTCCAAAGATAATTACTTTTGTTTTATCAAGATTTACCCTTCGATCATTACAATGGTTAAATCCTTCCAGTTTTGTTAGGTGATTACTGAGGCCGATGGGCGTTAATGAGGGTTGTATGATGTTGACGGAATATGCAAAATAAGCAATAGGCTGCTTTCAGAGTTTTGGGGCAAGACCACTAGGGGGGGTCTAAATATGAAGTTGTCTCATGTATAATGAGAAAAGAAGAAGTGCTAAAATACAGGCTTGATTTAAACCACTATTTGTAGTCATCTGCGGGGGAGGGGGGAGCTGTTGTTTGTTAGTTTGAGTTGGAGCCAGATATTTTTGTGCAACATAACTAAGAAATGCAAAAAGTTCACATTAATTAAAGATTTAGATCTATAATGAGATCAACAATAAAAATACAAACATTTCAGCATTTAGATCTACAATGAGATCAACAATAAAAAGACAAACTTTTCATCACGCAATACATTTAAGAGAAAGAAAAAGTTAAAAATGTTGCTGCACTCCAATTGATCTCAAGACTCGTTTAATCTCTTAATTCATATTTAAAAAAGAGTTTAAAAAAATTAAGAATTTACAACACATAAGTCAATTTACTGGATAATACAATCTTTAAATTGCTGCTTTTGTTGTTTTCTTCCCATTTTTTTTTATAAAAGGCGATTTAAAAAATGATGTTGGGGCGACTCTAGGGCAGGACACACAAATAAAACATGGATAATCAGTCCTCCAACTTTACCTGCCACCAAGCATTAATCACACTAGTAAAAGGTAAACAGGTTAGCTTGCACAATAATATGCATCTATGAACTCTGTGATCTACGTTCCAGCTTAGGTAGGACTGAGGTGCCCTAACTCAACAGGTCTGAACTACTTCATATAACTTCTGCCTCTTACCACATAGTCCGATATCGTTTTAAATAGAGCTCTTTCTCATAAATAATTTAAAATAATTTTTAAGGTGGTAATTGCTCAAAGTTTGTAAGCCTTCCTTATTGACACTAAAGTGCTTAATTGCAAAACAAAAAATCATTATTAACTTACCACACCCTCTTGAGGGTGTAAAACATTCTGTGGCTAATAACTTCCTGAGAGTGCCTTTATTTGAATGTGTCAGACAAAAGCCTCAACTAACTACAGCTGCCAACCAACTTATAGTTGTGCTAATCAGACCCATTTCTAACCACAGTACCTCGATTGGTGCTATCGAATTTTGGAGTCAGATCTAATAAGACAGTGTCAATGTCCAATAAGACAATGTTGCCCACATATATTGTGCCCAAAGAACGAGACCCCAATTTGGGAGTCCTAGCCATCAATTCTGGCAACTCAGCAATTTATAACAAAATAGAAGAGGAGACAAAATGCAACCTTGATTTAAGCCAAGCCTAGTGTTTCTTTGATGTAATACCGCAGTAGCCTCCAAGCATGACCTAGCACCATGTAGAAGAACCTCCGGGATTCCCTTCACACTAAAGTTCCTCCACAGGGTGGGCTGTCCACGTGGTCAAAAATGGTGGAAAAATCTATTTAGGCCGTGGTTCAGGCATACACCTCCTCTGAACATACTTTTCTATATTTAGCTGAAGCCAGATAGATTATCCAAAATGAAGCAATTCAAACTTAAACCACTTTCTTCCAAAGGCATCATTTTCTTTCCCTCTACCCAACACTGTAAATATTTAGACACACTTAGGGTCTCATTCGGACTATGGCAGTCTTTTTGGAAGACAGCCGTGGTGGTGGCCGCCAAAAGAATGCCATGTTGGCGGTAATCCGACCGCCATATTATGACTCACACCATTGAGCCTGCCAATAAGCCACAAATCTGTCACCGCCAGGTGACGGGGGGCGGGAGAGAGGCGATTCCACCACCAGCCTGACACAATTCCACCCAACAGATTACGACCGATAAATCACCACAGCGGTTCTTTCATACGGAAAACCATTGGCGGTGCGAACGCTCACGCTCATAACCCACTACTGTCAGAAAACAACACCGCATTGCACAGTTTGAATATCCCACACCTGACACATATACACACCAGACACACCTACTTACTGCACTATATAACACACCCTCAGACCACCCACAATCCTTTGCTACAAAACCGATTAATACAGACACCAAGAGCAGCAGGCAAATACACATTTATAGCACCATTACACCATAGGCAAATATACACATCTCACTCAGCATACTCCACACAACTGCACTACCAGCACAAAACACACATAACAAGCAGGCACACACTACAAGTGTCCATCACTCACAACGCACCATTCACACCCCATCAATCCCCCTACACTACACCCTTACACACACAACATCCCACACCCTCAACACAACCACAACCATGTCCCCACAAAAGCATCCACAGTTCACAGATGACGAGTTGAGGGTCATGGTGGAGGAAATCGTCAGGGTAGTGCCACAACTGTTTGGAGCACAGGTCCAGCAAACCTCGATACCCAGAAAAATGGACTTGTGACAGAGAATAGTCAACAGGGTCAACTCAGTAGGCAACCATCCATGCACAAGGGAGGATATCAGGAAGAAGTGGAACGACCTTAGGGGGAAGGTGCATTTCATAGCATCGCGACACCCAGCATTCCCCCATAAAAGCACCCACAGTTCACCGTTCACAGACGAGGAGTTGAGGTGGATGAAATCATCATGGTAGAGCCACAACTGTTTGAAGCACAGGTTCAGCAAACCTCAATAGCCAGAAAAATGGAGTTGTGGCAGAGAATAGTTGACAGGGTCAACTGAGTAGGCAACCATCCACACACAAGGGAAGATATCAGGAAGAGGTGGAACGACCTTAGGGAGAAGGTGTGTTCCATGGCATTGTGACACCAGATCGCCATGTACAAGACTGACAGTGGGCCTCCACCTCCTCCCCCACAGTTCACTTCTTGGGAGATGAAGGTCTTGGACATTTTACATCCCGAGGGCCTGACAGGAATACCTGGGGGACTGGACTCTGATAAGTATCCACAACTTCCATCTCACACAGTTGACGTGTCCTGCATGCTTCCTCACCACCCAAACACTCCCCAATTCACTGTATGTCTCCTAACACCTCCCACCTATACACCTAATGCCCCTCTTCTGCATGCCACACCTCTACCCAGCCCGACTGCCCACACAGCCCTTCGCAAAGGCATGGATAGCATTGGTTAATACTATCACTCTGACTCCCAAAATGCACTAGCCTATCTACTTGAAAACCTGGAATGTGCATATCAATCAGTCAATCAATCAGGAATTTGTAAAGCGCACTACTCACCCGTGAGGGTCTCAAGGCGAGAGGGGAGCGGGGGAGATGCTGCTACTACTCGAACAGCCAGGTCTTGAGAAGTTTCCTGAAGGTAAGGAGGTCTTTGGTCTGGCACAGGTGGGTGGGAAGAGTGTTCCACATTTTGGCAGTGAGGTGCGAGAATGATCTACCGCCGGTTGTAGTTCTGCAGACACATGGGATGGTTGCTAGGACGAGGTCGGCGGAGCAGAGATGCCGGGTCGGGGTGTAGAAGAAGAGTCATCTGTTGAGGTATTCTGGTCCGGTGTTGTGCAGTGCTTTGTGAGGGTGGGTGAGGAGTTTGAAGATGATTCTCTTGTTGTACGGGAGCCAGTGCAGGTTTTTCAGGTGGTCTGTGATGTGGCAGTGGCGGGGAATGTCCAGGATGAGGTGTGTGGAGGCGTTTAGGATGCGTTGCAGCCTCTTCTGGAATTTAGCCGTGGTTCCTGCATAGAGGCCATTCCCGAAGTCCAGCTTGCTGCTAACAAGGGCTTGGGTGACTGTTCTTCTGGTTTCGGTGGGTATCCATTTGTAGATTTTTTGGAGAATGTGGAGGGTGTTGAAGTAAGAGGAGGAGATGGCGTTGACTTGCTGGATCATGGATAGTGAGGGGTCCAAGATGAATCGTAGGTTGCATGCGTGGTCGGTGGGAGTCGGAGTGGTTCAGAGAATGGCAGGCTGCCAGGAGTCATCCCATGCGGAGGGGGTGGAGCCAAAGATGAGAACTTTCTTCTTGTTGGAATTGAGTTTGAGACAGCTTCTATTCATCCATTCGGCGATGGCCTTCATTCCTTCGTAGAGGTAGGTCTTCGCGGAGTCCTTAGTGAGGGAGAGGATTAGCTGGGTGTCGTCAGCATATGAGATGATGTTGAGGTTGTGGGATCGGGCATCACATCACATCTCTTGCATGTATGACCATTGTACTAGCCATAACAACTAGATGGTACGACAGAGGACCACTACATGGCTATGACAGCAATGCCATGGCAAAACAGAATGCCAAACAAGACTACACACAGCTACAGCACTGAGACTTATCCATCCACCCAATAATCAGGATCCACAACCCAGAAATTGACCCACCATGGTATGGAATGTAAGATGGAAGACTCCATGCACATGCACAACATGCACAGACAGTACAAGTAACCTTGCATGCTCACATACCCTCCTTCCACAGGGACACCATGCTGCAATGTCCAGCCATTTCCTCCCACAACTAGCAAGCCTGAATAGTCACTAGCTAAAAGTGCAGAACAGTCATGTGAACTATCAGACAGTACAAAAAAAAATCCACAGATACAATGTAACTAAACCTGAATGACACCAACCTAAATGGAGCATGGTACAAATATCACAGACCACTATCTACCACCAATGGTATGCTGTGCAGCATCTGTCATTGTCATTCTTGGGAATCATGTCAAGCCGCTGTGTGCATATGATAAAGAGATGACCAAACACACATTCAATATCTGATTTGGTCTCTCACTCCATCCACAAGCAGCCATGCCAGTGCCACCATGGAGAGGATACCAGAGACTGCCAGCCCTCATCAGGATGAAGGCCCCAGTGAGGACAACATGCCTGGATGTCTGGACACTGAAGACCTACCTTGCCATTGACACATGATCAGTTAATGACTCTCTGCCTCACCCTGCCCACATCAATCCCCACCAATCCTATGGCTTCTACATCACAGCCAACCCTCTGTCCCCAAACTTGTGTGCCAAGGACAGTTCAAACTAATCTGTGCCCCACAGTGCAGGGACCCGAGTCGACACCTCACATCCCAGACAATGAAGGTCCAGAAAACACTGGGTGTGGGCACACCATACCAGGGGCACAGGCACATGCGGGCAGGGGCTGTGGGAGGGAAGCTGTGGGCCAGAGGATGGGCCCCCCAGTGGACTCTACTGACCAGGAAACCATCACCCAAGTCCTGGGAGCATACCAACAATCCCAGGAAAGAATGGGTCAGATCATCAACATGTTGGGGGAAAACCAAAGGCTGCAGAGGGAATACCACCAGGAGGTCATGCAGCAGTGGCAGGCACACAATGCTTCCATCACCCCCATTGCAGGGGTGCTGAGGGACATCAACACCACATGTGCTTCCTCCACCCATTAGCAGGCCCCTTCCACTAGCAACCTAACATCTGAGGCATCCACATCAGCGGAAATTAGTGGAATAGAGGCCCTGCCAGGGGAACAACAACCCTCAGACACCCCTCCATCTGTAGCTGAAGAAGCCCTCCCCCCAGCAAACATAGATGTCCATCCAGACATCCAGCTTGAGTAGATGCCAAGACCCAACCCACCCCCAGGAAGTGAACCTCACCTGATGTGTCTCCCTTGTGTGCCACTGACACATCCTGTTGACTGTTCAGTGACATAACTCCATATTCCCATTGGCACAGCGACACTGGACCTGTGCAACCTACAGCCTTGCCACCTACTCAGATGATTCCATTTACCATGACCTCACTCATCACCTATTGGACATTGTATGCACCATAATTTGTTAGTCACAATATAATTATATGTACAATAACACCATGGAACATAGCTACTGTAAATGTGTCTTCATTAAAACATCAACAACTCTCATGATTGACAAATGTGATCTGGTTGTTGCCCGTACATCCAACAGGCAGTTGATGGGCAGAAGAGAGAGGCAATCTCTGCAAGAGACACAATACAACAGATATGTCCCAGGTCAGATGTCAGAAAGTCAAAACTCCAGGGCCGCACAAGAGTATAGTCATATTCCAACTGGCAAAAATAAAATGACAGAGAGTACCATCAGGATGGAAGTCATTGAGCCATACAAAGCACATATGCAGTTCATAGATGTTGTATCCAGTGTAGAAAACCACTCAAATAGGGTCCCCAGATATTACCTATACATCACCAGTCATAGATTATACTTCACAAATCAATGTACCTGCCACCTGTCATGCAGAACCCTCAATTCTCTAATCATTTAGCAATGGGTAATGACTATGAATGCCTCAAGCCATAGGTGGCAGAGAAACACATTTCAATATCACAGTCAGCGGGTGGAAAGGCATAAGAACAGGAGAATGCAGCTAACATAGCTCAATGCTGGACTGTACATTGGAAATGTAAATGTAGGAAACTGCAGTGAGTACACTTGTTAGAGTTGAGACACTTTTACTGTGCACCTTACAGTCAATAGGCAGCTTCCCCAACACAAACATAGGGATAGGACCACACTACACCTCCACTGATGAGTCAACTCAGGTGTACTGTTGTCGGCAATTCGTGTGGATATACAACACTTGCAAACCCACACTCACCATACCTGTTTGTCACTGGAAGTACTGATTGATGAGCTTTGTCCTAGAGTCAGCTGCACCTTCCTCCCTTGTCTCCTCATCACTTGCCATGTCAGCATTACCAGTCACTGGTCCAGCTGCCTCACCTTCATCAGCTGGCAATGGTATCTGCCGTCTCAGGGCTAGTTTGTGGAGCATGCAGCAGGCTACTATTATCTGGCATACCTTTTGGGACTGGCAGAGGAGGGCATCACCAGATGGGTTCAGGTACCTGAATGTGGCCTTCATGAGGCCAAATGTCCTTTCGATTACACACCTCGTCCTCCCGTGGGGCTCACTGAAACGGAGTTCCCCTTCCGTGCCAGGTACCTCACTGGTGTCAACAGCCAAGGAAGGTTAGGATAGCCAGAGTCACCTGTGTCATCGTCATCATCAATTAACTTTATTCTGTACAAAAAAGGACTATAAAAGACATCCAATAAATACAAACATACATATTTCATGATCATTAGATAAAAACATTATTGATACGTATTTAGAATTCCGAAAGCAGCATATATAAAATTTAACACAGCCTGTTTTATATCTACATTTCCCAAACTGTGTAAATAAAAATAAGCAGGCTGAGTAGTTCTAATACTTTTAAATAAAAATAACGGAAGTAAAAACCTTTTTCTTGGGGTATCATAAAAAGTACAAAAGAGTATAAAGTGCAAAGTACTTTGGGATGTCTTTCCATCGCAACAACATGGTGGAAGATTCTTAAACCAAGTTCCACGTGTAGGAAATGCTACCAGGTAATGTAATGTATTCAAACGTAACCTAGTAAGTAAAAATCTATGTCGCACTAGGCTAACAGTAGTCAGATATAACATCGGGTGAAGTTGCTGTATCTGGTTCCTCGCCTGGACTCTATTCGTGGCCAAAATCGGCTCCAGGTCATACATTTTCTGCCAGTATATTTCCTTTACCTTTTTGATATCCCGCTTTGTCAGAAGGTCCAGCTTTGAAAAGAACTCCGCTAGTTTTCCAACTTATTTAAAATCACTTGACCTAAGATTTTAACTGAGCTGTCCAATAGAGAAATTGTTTGATAACATAAAGGATCTGCCCTATACCCCTTCTTAAAAATCAGGACGATAATCGCCTCTTTCCACGTGTCTACTAGTGGACCTGTCATGACAGATCTCAGAACTTTAATGAGCAATGGCCCCCAAAAAACTGGAAGCGCTTTATATAAATCAGCAGGAATTTTGTCTGGGCCATGGGCTTTCTCAGGAGGACAATCTTGAATAGCCTGTTTTACATCGGCTACACTTATAGTATTACTGAAGGCCGCACTGATTGAAGCATTTCCTATTATCATAAGGCAATTCGTATCATCTTGTTGGACATTGTTCTCCATTGCAAAAGTTTTTGAAAAATAATTCACCCAGGTTTGAGCTGGAATGACAGTATCCATGGTCCTCCCCCTGCTTGTCATTCAACAATGGAGAATTAACCACTCACCAGAATGCGGTAGTATCTTTATTTTTACTTGCTTCAATCAGTTCCTCCCAGGCAGACTCACTTAATTCAGCCTTCCTCTTAACAAGTGCTTCCTTATACCTCTTTCTTGCAGTTTTAATTGCTTGTCGATCTTGAGGAGATGCGTTGATTATTTTCTTTAAGTTTTTTAGGGATAGAGTACATGCATGATTAAACCATCGAGGGCAACGTACTCTGTTAGTGCCCGGGCACTGTAGTTTTTCAGCCATGTACTTTGTTAAGGAGGAGAATGCATGAACAATTTCATGGGGGGGCATATCTTCACTCAAAGTTGTCATAACATCTGTCCATTTGTTCTGTATTAGATCTTTTAAAAAGCTATTACTATCTATTTTTCCCCATTTAATTGTAAGGCCTTTTCTAACTGAGAACTTCATGTCTGGGTGTCGTTTCTCTATTCTCAAGTCGCTCTTCAAACCCAACCTTATTTCAGTAGTTAGAAGGGTTGTGATCACTAATACAAGTCGGCGTCACCCTAAACTGCCCGACAAAGGGGATTAATTCTCTAGAATAAATAATGAAGTCAATGATAGTATGAGCATTTCCTCTTATAAACGTCAGTACCCGTCCTAAAACAGATATAGAAAAAAGCAGAGAATTAGCTGCTATCACACTGTTAAGAGCATTCCCATAAGGAGAGTGTTTAAAGTGCTGAATAGGACAATTATTTTCACCAAGGAGCCCACAACAATCTAAATACTCTGACTCACATAGATGAGCATTAAAATCATCAACCCATATCACCTGTGTAAAACAAAAAAGTAGGACCAGTGAAATTACAGGTACAACTACAGGGAAGAATGTGATGACAGGTGCCATAACTGTGAAACACCTACTTAAGCGTGCATACCGAGGATCCACGCCCTCTCTGTATGGAGTCTTACCATCATGTGTGGGACATTGCTGTTCCTCAAAATGTGAGAGTCATGCACAGATCCTGGATACTTGGCTGTGACTTGTGTGATGTACTGGTCTGCCAGACACATCACCTGTACATTTATGGAGTAGTAGTTCTTCCTGTTCCTATACACATGTTAATTGGCACTGGGAGGTAACAGGGCTACATGGGTTCCATCAATGGCCCCTATCACAGGAAGGATGTGTCCAATATCATAAACGTCTGTCTTCACATAGGCCAAATCTGCACGTTGGGGGAACCTGATGTAGCTGTCCAGGTGTTTCAACAATACACACAGTACATCCTTCAACATAAGACTGAACATGGGTTTAGACATCCTTGCTGTCAAGCCCACTGTATTCTGAAAGGAGCCTGTGAGAAGGAAGTATAGCACTGACAGGACTTGTACTGTGGGAGTGATGCAATAGGGATTGAGTATGGCTGGTAAGAGATCAGCCTCCAACTGTGTACATATATCCATGATGGTCTGTCAATTTAGACATTAGGTCTGGATGGCATGCCTGTCCTCCGTGGTTGCAAGGTCAAATAGTGGACCGTACACTGGTGGTTGTCTCAATCTCCTCATGGCAGGATATCTAGGTAGAGAGGATAGAATGTACATTGAGAAAAGCATTTGACACATGTAAGCAGAACATGTAAAATATTGCACACACCTAACACTGTCTGACATGCATAGCACTGCTGACGTACTAATATGGCCATGCTGAAGCACTTTGAACACCATCCTTGAGGCACACTGCTGTACATGTAAGTCGTATAGGACAAATATCACGTGTCATGTACCATAGGTGGTCCACTGAGCTGTCCTGCAATGATCAAAAGTATAGTTATGGGATATACCAAGATAGAGCCACTGCCTATGTGCCTCTGAGTATCTAAACATACCCATCATCAGATATACTGCCACATCATATGACTGTGTCATGCATGTCACATTTCTTGCACCACCATGATGGCACAACGTAGGCTTACTCCACCATTTCGGCGAATATGTGTATGGCGGACTTATTTTGGCACATCAATGCCTTATATGTGCACAAAATGGGAGCTGCCTGTCCTGCTGCACTGGACAGTTGGAAGTGACCTAAGTCCACCGGCATATGTCATCATGGTGGTAGGCGGTCACAACTGCAGTGCTACTTGTCATTGGTTAACATTGTTGCCTATGGTGGACTAGGGCCAAAGGCGATAACAGTCCTATACGTGGCGGCCGTGACCGCCATTTTCTGCAGCCTTGCTCCCTTGACTCCTTACACTGTTGCTAGCAAGACCTCCATGACCTGAGCTGCTGTGTACTGTCTCTAGGAGACATAATGCCACATTCTGCAGGTGATAGGGCCTGGCCTTCACCCCCAAAAGACCTGAAGAAGCTTGTGGAGAGGGTCCTACCCCTGTATGGACAGTTATATGGGGCACCAGAGGAGCAGATGAGTCCAGTGCCATAGTCATCCCTGATAGGGATTGCGTGTGACTGTGGATCAGGCAAGGGTACCTTTGAGGGAGTATATGCATTCAGAGGGCATAAATTGAAGGCGGGTGAGCAGAGAGGATGGGTATGTGTGGGCACTTGGTAAGTCAGATGTATATAGGCCACTCCTGTTGTTATGGTGCCAATGTACATATCTTTCTCCTTTTGTCTGTGTCATCCATGCAGATGAACGCCCATCAGAAGAAAGGGATCTGGCGTGCCATCACCAACCAAGTGTGGACCCTGGGGGCCCACAGCCGGCGGAGCACCCATTGTGGCAAGCGATGGGAGGACCTGAGATGCTGGACCTGGAAGACTGCGGAGGCCCAGCTGGGGATGTCCTCCCAATGAGGGAGGGGTGCCCGTCGGATAATGACCCTCCTAATGGCCCACATTTTGGCAGTGACCTACCCTGATTTGGATGGGCGTTTGAGGGCAGCACAGAAGCCACAAAGGGGTGAGTACTGACTGTATCCTGGGACTTGGCTCAGGTTGTATGGGATTAGCTGTCTCACTGTAGCTTATGTGAAAATGTAGTCAATGCAACTTGTATGTAGACTAGTGGGATTGGTTAGGAACTACCTGGCCTGAGTATAAGTAGTAGATGTGTTTAGATGGTTTGCTGTCAGTGGATGTACATCTCCCATATCAAAACATCTGCATGTCTGCATTGTGGAGATGGTTTAATGACATTGGCACATGTGTGACTCCATCCTGCCTTTACTATGGATGTGAGCTTTTTTATCACCCTACCCATTGAGTATGACCTGCTCCATCTATCTGCATTGAGGATTTGTGGCTCTAAGATGTCATTCCACTCCCATCAGTATAGCACACCTGTATTAGCAACTGTGTGACTCTCGTTTTATCACAGGGACTATATACATCAGGTACTGATAATGGTATTGACTTCATGTGAGGCAGCCATTACATTGCCACCACAGGTATGGCCTGTATAGGAGAGGACTAATGGCTTGATAGTTGTATCCCCATATAACGCTCATCTGCTATCTATTGGGTATATGAAGGTTGCTAAAGTAGGACAATTTGAAATGTACATTTGAATTGGTCTGATTGCACTCCTCATGCATTTCTAAGTGCTTGACTTGTGGGGATGAATTCTTGAACCCAATGGGATGGTACTAGAGGTGGTAACTGCCTTGGAAATTTCTTGTCATTGTCAATAAGTAATGTAAATGCCATGTATGCCAATGCCCTAGCGGGTACAGTGCAACATAGCTTAGTTGCAGCCTTCATCATGTCTCAATGGGGGACATATATGATGGAGTGAGACAATGTCTGCTACCCTTGGCCTAGCTTAAGTGGGAGATTTGGACAGGATTGGATATTGTATGACTTGTTGATGTGAATATGTTGTATTTTCTCTCCTGGGGCAGCCCTATGTAGTAGTGGGATGTGTTGTCAGTCCAAATGCAGTGGTGTTGGTCCATGTGTGCTAAATGCTTACATGTATTTACCTTCTGCGATGTGTGTTGTCTGGACTTAGGTACAGGTATTCACAATTCTGGAATGGTGTGAGTGAGGGTGGTGGTTTCATGTTGTGAAGTCCAACTGGTGAAACTGCATGTGTGGTGGGTTTGTATGTGGACCACTTTGTCATATGTGTGTTCCTGAAGTTCATCAGTTGTGACACTGCACTATGTGCTTGAGTATGGATGTGTAATATTTGCAATATGAGCCATTGTAGATGCACTTAGATGTATGATTAGTTGTGGTATATATGTGTTTGGTGTCTGCAGACCTTCCTCATTGATTGGGTAAGACTAATCACATGCCAGTACCCCAGACTTGTAGTGTACACATCGTATGGCACCTATATGGGTGTCATACTTGTATTGGGTAAAGCAGCAATGAGATCTATATTGGCATTAGTGTACAGAGTGTTAGGTCGGCCATGAAATGTGACATTCAGAAGCTGTGTGGTGTGTGAGTGGAGTAGTCCTCACTGTCATGGATATTTAAGAAGGGACCTGGAATTATCATCTGTTTTAACTGTAGAGGCATGGTGTGTTTTGTTCTGTCAGCTTCACTTTCAATGGATGATAGGAGTATGGAGAGGTATGTTTAGAACTCATGGAGTCATTAGTACCTCATTCAGGGCATGATGTGCATGCAATCATGGCTTTGGTGGTGATTATGTGGATGACTCAAGTTGTGCTGACCTAATTGGATCTAGATGTAGGTATGAGGGTTGGCTTACAGGGGTGGGTAGTAGTTACATGCTGTGCCATGATGTAGGAAATGTGTATTGGCACCTGAGATCAATCAATCAATCAATCATAGTATTTATAAAGCGTGCTATGTACCCGTCAGGGTTTCGAGGCGCTGAGGGGGGGGGGGAGCGCTGCTGGTTTAGCGGTCGAAGAGCCAGGTCTTGAGGAGCCTTCTGAATGCGAGGAGGTCCTGGGTCTGGCGAAGAGATGTGGGGAGAGAGTTCCAGGTCTTGGCGGCGAGGAAGGAGAAGGATCTGCCGCCGGATGTCTTGCGCTGGATTCGGGGTACGATGGCGAGGGCGAGGTTGGCGGATCGGAGTTGACGTGTTGGAGTGTAGAAGTTGAGTCTGGTGTTGAGGTAGGAGGGTCCGGTGTTGTGAAGTGCCTTGTGAGCGTGGGTCAGGAGTTTGAAGGTGATCCTCTTGTCTACCGGGAGCCAGTGGAGTTCCTTTAGGTGAGGGGAGATGTGACTTCGGCGGGGTATGTCGAGGATCAGTCGGGCGGAGGCATTTTGGATACGTTGGAGGCGTTTGATGTCTTTGGTTGGGATGCCTGTGTAGAGTGCGTTGCCGTAGTCAAGTCTCCTGCTGACGAGGGCCTGGGTCACCGTCTTTCTGGTTTCTGTTGGAATCCACTTGAAGATTCTGCGGAGCATTCGAAGGGTGTTGAAACAGGAGGAGGAGACGGCGCTGACCTGTTTGGACATGGTGAGGGCGGAGTCCAGGATGAAGCCGAGGTTTCTTGCGTGGCTGTCAGGGGTGGGTGGGGGTCCGAGGACGGAGGGCCACCATGAGTCGTTCCAGGCCGAGGGAGTGTGTCCGAGGATGAGGACTTCCGTCTTGTCGGAGTTGAGTTTCAGGCGACTGTTGTTCATCCAATCGGCGATGGATTTTAGTCCCTCGTGGAGGTTTGTTTTGGCGGTGAGCGGGTCTTTGGTCAGGGAGAGGACGAGCTAGGTATCGTCGGCGTGGGAGATGATGCTGAGATGATGTTGGCGGGCCAGTTGAGCGAGGGGGGCCATGTAGACGTTGAACAACGTGGGGCTGAGGGAGGATCCTTGGGGGACGCCGCAGATGAGGTTGGTGGCTTTGGAGCGGAAAGGGGAGAGACGGACTCTCTGTGTTCTGTCGGAGAGGAAGGATGAGATCCAGTGGAGGGCTTTATCTTGGATGCCGGCTTCCTGGAGGCGGGTCAGTAGGGTGCGGTGGCAGACGGTGTCAAAAGCGGCTGATAGGTCGAGGAGGATGAGGGCTGAGGTTTCGCCATTGTCCATTTGATGTCTGATGTCATCTGTGGCGGCGAGGAGGGCGGTCTCAGTGCTGTGGTTTCGTCTGAATCCGGATTGTGAGGGGTCCAGGATGGAATTGTCTTCGAGGAAGTGGGTGAGCTGAGTGTTGACGATCTTCTCGATGACTTTTGCTGGAAAAGGGAGGAGAGAGATCGGACGGAAGTTTTTGAGGTCGTTGGGGTCAGCCTTGGGTTTTTTGAGGAGGGGTTGGATTGCTGCGTGTTTCCAGCTGTCCGGGAAGGTGGCAGAAGTGAAGGAGAGGTTGATGATCTTGCGGAGTTCGGGGGCGATGGTGGCGTTGGCTGAGTTGAAAACATGATGGGAGCAGGGGGCCGTGAGTGGATGGTGTTCATGGTTGCTATGGTTTCTGCCTCGTCCACGTGGGTCCAGGCGGTGAGGCGGCAGTCGCGGGAGGAGACGTCGGGGGTGGGGTCTGGCGGTGGACCGGTGATGAAGCTGTCGTGGATGGTGGTGATTTTCTGATGGAAGAAGGTGGAGAGGTCGTCGCAGAGTTTCTGGGAGGGCGGGATGTCGTTGGAGTTGGCTTTCGGATTGGAGAGTTCCTTCACGATGCCGAAGAGTTCTTTGCAGTCGTGGGCGTTGTTGTTGATGCGTTCGGTGAAGTGGGCGCGCTTGGCGGTGCGGATCCGTTGGTGGTGTTCGCGCTTGGCGTTTTTGAGGGCGGCGAGGTTGTCGGGTGTGCGTTCTTGGATCCATTTCTTTTTGAGCTTCTGGCAGTTGCTTTTGGAGGTGGTGAGATCGTCTGTGAACCAGGCTGTTTTTTTCTTTCCTTGGATGGTGGTGGGTTTCTTGAGAGGGGCAAGGGTGTTGGCGCAGTCGAGGATCCATTGATGGAGGTTTTTGGCGGCTGTGCTCGGGTCGATTGCGTCGGGTGGAAGGTTGTTGATGAGGGTGCTGGTCAGTTGTTCTTGGGTGACTTTGCCCCAGCGGCGGTGGGGAGGTAGCTGGATGCGGTGTTGCTCTGTGGTTTTCTTATAGGTGAAATGGACACAGTGATGGTCAGTCCAGTGGAGTTCGGAGGTGTGGCTGAAGGAAATGTGGTTGCTAGAGGTGAAGAGGGGGTCAAGGGTGTGACCGGCGATGTGGGTAGGTGTGTTGACTAGCTGGCGGAGACCGAGGTTGAGGAGGTTGGAGGTCAGTGACGCGGTGTTGACGTCGTTGGCATTTTCCAGATGGTAGTTCAGATCTCCCAGGAGGATGTAATCCGGGGAAGCGAGGGCGTGGGTGCTTGCAAGGTCGGCGATGGTGTCGTTGAAGGGGGCTCTTGGTCCTGGAGGGCGGTAAATGAGGGTTCCTCTGAGGGTCGTGTTGGGGTCCGTGTGGATCTGGAAGTGGAGGTGTTCGGCTGTCCTGAGGGTGTCGTCCGAGTGGGTGTGGATTTTGAGGGTAGCTTTGTGAGCGATGGCTATTCCGCCGCCGATTCCGTTGGTTCGATCTCTTCTGGTGATTTTGTAGCCGTCCGGTATGGCGATGGCGATGTCCGGAGACGAGGAGTCGTTCCACCAGGTTTCGGTCAGGAAAGCCACGTCAGGAGCAGTGGTGTCGAGCAAATCCCAGAGCTCGATGGCGTGTTTTCGTGCGGAGCGGGTGTTGATGAGGATGCAGTTCAGGTGGTTGGGGTTGGATGTTTTCGTAGTTGGATTGGTCGTTCTGATGCAGGAGAAGTTGCAGGTACGGCAGGAAAAAGGTCCTTTAGTGTGCTTCAGGGATGCCCGGTAGCATTCAGTGGAGGGGCCGGGGTTGAAGGCGCGGAGTTCGTTGATCGAGTAGCGGATGCGGGGGGCGCGAGGGCCAGGGGGTGTGGCGCTGGGCGCGGTCCAGGCGCGGACGGGCGCAGACGAGCTTGCCTCTGGCGCGCCCGCTGCGCGGACGCGCAGCGCCAGCCATTAAGAAGGGATGGGGGAGGGAGGAGCAGCTGGGAGGCGGGAGGCGGGAGGCGGGAGGGAGCGGCAAATGGGGGCGCGAGGGGGGCGGGCCGCAGGGAGGCAGCGGCAGGGAACGGGGAGCGCACAAGGGGCAAAACACTGAAAACGAGCAAAATACAAGCAGTTACAATAAGAAAAGCACACAATCAGAAAAACAATAATGGCACAATATACGATCGGGGAGACAGCAATCAGGGGGGCACAAAGGGGGCAGAAGCGCCGGCGGCGAGGCGCTGGAAAAAGCGAAAAAAACGAAAAACACTTACGGGACGGCGGAAAGCGGCACACGGGTCAAGTGAAGCTAGTCAGAGCCCACTAGACCCCCAGGGATGAGGCGCAGGAGGATGCCTGCGGGTGGAGGAGGGCCTCGAACACGCAAACAGCAGCGTGGTCAGGGGACAGAGGCAGGAGGCAGCAGGTTGGTGCTGCGGTCGTGGGGGGCGAGCTCAGGACCTGAAACAGGTATCTGTGAGATAACCTAGCCAGAATATGTATTCTCACAGATGCGCATGTTTACATGGGTGCTTGTGAGGTATATGATAACCCTTTCTTTCCCTATCTGTCTGTCTATCTCCCTCCCTCTCTCTCTCTATTTGTGGGCATCAGCATCAGCAGGTGTAGGAGAAGGGGCACAGGAGAGTGGGGATGCTGCAGGCCACGGGACCCGGAGTGCTGCTTCCAGTGACAGCGAGGGACTCAGTGGCACAGAGGGCGAGAGGAGTGCCACGGAGGAGACCAGATCTTCCACATCATCTTCGGAATCCTCCTCCAGTGGACACTCCCTGATGGTGGCAGACCCTTCTGGGACCAGCCCAGCACCATCTCAGTCTACCAGCGACCTCACCATAGCTTCCCACTCAGTTGCCCGTGCCAGCTCACCCAAGATTGAGGGCGTCTGCTTCGCCACTGGCACATAAGCCCCTTCCAGCCCTGCTGCCCTCAGTGAGGAGGATACTGACCACCTGAAGGTCGACCTCTGTCAGTCAGTTGACCATCGTGAATGACATTCAGGGACTGTTTGCTCAGGTCCAGAAGAGCAATGCGTTCCCGGAGGGCATTCATGGTGCACTGGCTGGCATACAGAGATCCTTTCAGGCTCTGGCCTCCACACTGATAGCAGCCAGTCACCCCTTGTCTATCGCCCCCCCTTCACCTACCTCTTCCAAATCCCAAACCCCTCTACCCAAACCCTGCCAAAGCACACAGACAGACAAGCAAGCATCCACCTTAACATGCAAGGGTAGCGCTGACAAACACAAGCACCAGAAGACCCACCACCGGCATACACACAAACAACACTCACCTGCAGACACACAAACACTCACTACCTGCACAGACTAGCCTACCAAACCACCTTCACATACACTACACCAGACACAACTGCAACCACCACACCAACATTCAATGATCCAGCCACAACTTCTATCTTACCCACAGTCAGCACAATATCAAACCAGCAGACATCCACCCCAGTCAACACATCTGCAAACACCACAACCACTGACACACCCACATGCAGCACATATTCCATACCTGTAGACACCACCCCAACAGATAGTCACCCATCCAGCATGGCATCTCCCAGCACCTCCTCCCCCCTCCTCCCAAGACACATAAACACCCAGACTCACCCACACAACAGACACACAGCACCCACAAGCATTCCTCGCACGCACATGCACCCACGACATCCACCAAGACACCTCCTAAAACCACTCCCTCTAGTTCCACTCCCAAACCTATTTGCTGTGACAATCCCTGTGTGCCTAAGAACCATTTCCTCTCTGAGTTTTACCTCTTTCCCACTCTTGTCCCACCCCGTGATACCCCCAAAAGGTCTGTGGCCCTCCCCAAGTCCAGCCCTTTCACCTCCAAGTCCTCCCCTGCCCTCCCTGCTAGTACCCATGCCCCTCCCCCTGCCAAGACATCAACCCCTACCAAGCCCAAGCCCAAAGACCCAACTCCCAAACCCAGGCCCAAACTCCCCCCTCTATCCCCACAAGCCCTGCGGTTCCTGCCTTCCCCCTTGATGCCCCTACCCTGAGGAGGTCATATAGCAGTCAGAAGTCATGTAGGGGGCACACAGAAGTTTCAATTGTGCCATGAGCACTTTGAACTTTGGACTGGACAATGACCTTCTCTTTGTACATAGTTATTTATGTATTGCCATATCTATATGTATATATTTATTATATCTGGGCCAACCAGTTGTTGGTTCAATATTAAAATATTTGTCCTGCCTTTCTTTCCACATGGCTGTTTTCATCTTGCCTGCTTTAGTTTGTATGTGAGTGAGATGTGTGTGTTGGTTGTGCTAGTTGTTGTGTCTGGGCAGCATGTGTGAGTGTGGCCCTGCCATTTGTCCCAACTGTGATGGCTGTGTATTGTGTGCAGGTTATGTTTGTGTTTTGAACATGCATGTATGTTGATAATTTGTGTATTGTTTGTGCTGACATTTGTCATGGTGGTGTTGTCAGCCCTTGTGTGGTTGTGGTGTGATAGGTATGTCAGAAGAGTTGTGTGTTGGGTTAGCATGGTATGACACATTCTTTGTCATATGGCTGTGTGATTGTATATATTTGTTGTCAGGTGTTGTTACGTGTTGTATGTAGTATCAGGTGGAGGTGTGTAATGTGTTCGCTTTCAGAATTTTTTGTGTTGTGTTTGTGGTGTAGTTGTGTGAATCAATGGTGTTGTGTATTGATGTGTTGATGTGTTGGACTGTGCCAGTGCTGCGGGTTGGAGAGTGTATTGTAAGTGTTTGTTAGCTGTGGTGTGGTTAGTATGGGTGTGCATGTACACTTGTGGGGGGGGGTGCGCTACTTGGTGTGTGGTTACTTGTGTGTGCTGCCGTCACTTGCTGTCCCAGATGTGTATGTTGTGTCTGCGTGTGTACTTTGGGTTTTCCCTACACTGTCAGGTAGGTGTGTGTTCTCACGGTTGTTGTTGGTGTCACTGGTTCCAAAGTCACTGTTCAAGCAAGAGCAGCGGGAAGACGTGCAGTTCAGGTCCCATGGTGGCTCCGGACAGGTATGTGTTCCTGAAGTTGGGTGTCTCCTTTTATAGAGTTGGTTTCTGCCGGGATTTTCGTGGTGGTGCGACCGCAGCAGAAACCGTGGCAGTGTGGCGCCTTGTAATCTGTCTGGCCGGAACATAGTGTCTGCCGGCCTGAAGGTGGCTACCTCCGTCCGTGGCGACATTACCACACTGGCGTTGATTTGGCTGGCTTCTATTGGGAAGACCGCCATGGTCATAATTTGGTGGTCTTCTCTGCCAGCCCATTGGCAGTACGACGCCGCCACCAACATGGCAGTCCTGGTACCGCCAAACTCGTCATGACCCCCTTAGTGAAGATTTTCTCAGTGGAATCCAGAATTGTAATTTGCCTATACTTTCATGGGGCAGTGATGGAGCCTTTTAATGTAGTGGGAGGATAATACTTCCTCTCCAAAAATCAGGTATCACTCCAGTTAAGAAGCAGTGCTTAAATAATGCTGTCAAGTATCTAGCCCATTAATCAAGTTCTAACTTTATGATTGTAATTGGCAATTGATCAGGGCCTCTTGCACCTGTGCTCATAGCATTACTAAGTAGATTTTCAACTGTTTGACAAAGGGTGATAGAATCTCCTATATGCCCAGGCCCAGCATTAGAAGAGGCAGTACCTTAGGAGTTATTTTCCAGGTTACTTGAAGCATTATGGGAGGAAATGTAGGCTCACCGTCCAGAAGAAGGAATATTATTAACTTTATGTTTAGTGATGCTGCCATTACATTCCATTCAATATTATTCCAAAAGAGTATACAATTTGTTTTGCTTCCTAGCTCCATCCCATTAATTTTCTGGATAAGTTGGGTCTTTTCTTACAAATGTTCCCATGTCTTTTACGTACGTTTCTACAAATCTCCATCTGTGTGCAGAATTATCCTCTAGAGCTTTTCTTAATTCAAAAGATACACTCTCCTTGTTTTGCGTATTCCAGGATACCCTTCTATTAATGGATTTGAGGTCAACTTCATCCTCTTCACTTATCTGCCGGGAAGGTATCATCTCTGGTTCCCCATTAATAGTGAGTTATATATTGTTATGGTCACGCCAGATGTTATTTATTACTTTAATTTACCTTAAACAAGGAAAGATCGCATATGAACCTATCACATAGTCAATTATCACAGCCAATGAGCCTTCAATATGAGTGGGCCGGAATATCACTGATATGATTTTGGAAAGTATAGCACCATATCAATCCCTCAAGCAATTAAAAAAAAAGTCAGAGATATTCATAATTAAATTGGCAATATCAGAGTAATTAAAAACAACCCTAATTTTTTAGACTGTGCGTTAAACAATTCCACCAATTTTATATCACTACTCCTTATTAGCGAAAGCTGGTCTACTTGTGCTACAAGGGTCAGCAAAAATGATCTATTTAGAGACAACATCTTCATCAAATAACACAAAAAAGTCTAGGAAAAAGTCTAGGATCATCGACTCCTCAACCATTTCTTTACTATATTGAGGGCCTGAGGGTCATTCGTGTTAATCAGATGCACTAATGTTTGATTAATGCCCCATACTTTTGTTTGATTCACTTTTAAAAAGCTGATGAGTAATCAACAAGTCATGCATATAAACTTCGGTCCCCTTTGTAGGGTTTT
Source organism: Pleurodeles waltl (assembly GCF_031143425.1). Classification (NCBI taxonomy): domain Eukaryota; kingdom Metazoa; phylum Chordata; class Amphibia; order Caudata; family Salamandridae; genus Pleurodeles; species Pleurodeles waltl. Next base: position 1,423,916,105 of record NC_090445.1, read on the forward strand.
GTCAACAATAAGCTTTAGGCTGACTATGCTAAACGTAGTTGATCGTTTTTGCCTGAATCCAGATTGGTGAAGCCATCCAAGGTTAGATTCCGTTGCCCAAGCATTTAAAGGGTTCAATAGATACTTGCCAAAAAGCTTTCCTTTGGAGTCAAACAATGTTATTAGACATAGTTCTTTGGGATCGCTTCATCCCATTCTTTATGAATCGGTTGAACAATTGCCCCTAGCCAGGATGGCAGAATTTGACCGAAGCCAGAACTGCTGAGAAAAGAGTGTGCAGAACGGATGACCATAAATCAGGGTCAGATTTAATCATGTCTGCTGGAATTCTGTTCTGGCCTGCTGCTTTCCAGAGGGAAGGGTTTCTGATAGGATTGGTTGATTTTGACTCTGGAGTTCTGTAAAGTGCTGTTCTCATATTTTAGTAGAAGATATGTAGCACAATTCTTTTCTCCCTAAATGTCAGCGAAACATGCATGCCCAATAATTTTCCAAAACAGTTTTAAATTAGTTGCCTTTACTTCAGTGTGCAACTCCAACCATGTTGTGTTGCACGCATCCTGTTGTATTTATTTTAGTTCAGCTATATAGTTCTTTTTACTGTTTTTAATATGCAAGTCACGATCTTGAGTTTTCAGAAGAGGTTTAAGGCTCTTCAATGTTTATTTTTTGCGAGCCTAATCAGTCTCTCCTTGACTCTGAGACTAGGCCAGACGTCTTGATGTTTATAGTAGAGAGACAACTGAAAATATGAAAAGTATTTCTTCCCACTCAGAAAACAGATCAGATGTTAATTTCTGGAACAGTGTGATTACACTTTGATCACCCAATTGAAGAAATTTGAGCTGACGGTTACCTTTGCACTGAACACATCTCTTACACACAGTAAGCTAAATATTTTGTTGGACAGGTTCCTCTGCATTATAACACCCTGTGGGTGATGTTTGATTTTTTCACCCAAGCGGTCCTGACAGAGAGGTCGGTATAGGCGCACAGAGAGCGCCCACCTTTGATGCAAGTCTGACTATACGGGGACGCTCCCTCTCCAGGATACCAGAGGCTAGTAGCCTTTATTGTTAGGGTCCTCCCCAGGTATTCCCTTGGCTAAGGTAGGCCCTTCCTTCCCTTCCCACGTTTTTCTCCTACTGCGATTTAAACTGCAGCGCGCTACAAGCATCTGCAACAGGGATCCAACGCCCTGATGAATGCCCAGAGACCCTCCATAGCTCAATCACAAGGGCAGAAACATGTCGGCTAGATAGGTGACCTTGTGAGTCATCGTTCTCACACTGGTCTCCCACTTCTTTTAATCACACCACACAGAACCTTCTATTAAATTCACCCTGGTATCTGAGTAGGTGTTTTTATTCCCATAGCTTAGCTGGATCCCTACTTTCCAGAAATCAAACTAATTTACGCACTCCCTCCTGTTCCTTTAACAGCGAGGTTGAGTCCGCCCAGGTGGTACTGTCCTACCTGGGTGGGGCTAGGTGGTCATATGATGAAGCATGACACTATATAGTGTGTGAGACCACCTAGTCCGTAAAGGAAATCCCCCTCCACAGACCTTAAACCACCCCTCGTTTTATCTCTAGTTGAGATTTAGGATTGGTATAGTGACGCAATTAGCACACTTTCAACCCATTTGTAATTCCAAAAAACCCCGTACTCTCTTTTGTGACTTAGTATTTTTTCTCTAGAGATAATTTGAAAGCTTTTACACAGATCAAAAGAATAATGTAGTAGAGTATAGTCAATTATACTATTTGTCGATGCACTAGTAAATGTAGGTCTTGCCAGCTGGTCAGTTGCAAACCTTCCATTAAGTGTAAGTTGACGTGGGCTAGATCACACTCGTTTATAACAAGATGATATTATAATATCCTGTAATTACTAAAGAAGGTGTTGGAAAGTGATCCAAAATGGTATCAAGGCCATCTAAATTTGAACAAAGTTTTGATTTATTTTGCACCAATGTATGGGGAAAATAGTCACTTTACTGGGTTTTTGTAGAGCGCACAGCTACTCTGATGAGTGTCCCTGCGCTAAGATTCTTTTACCACTAGTCAGAAGAAATTACTTATAAAGTGAGATTGAACAGCCAGGTTTTAAGGATCCATTTGATGGAACCATCATCTTTGGTAGCCCTCAGGTCAAGGGGAAGAGCATTCCAGCGAGAGGTGGGCAGAGTCTAGAAAAAGGAACCACCCCTTGTCTCCCTTTCAGTTTTAGGCACTACTTCCAACAGAGCATCAGATTGATGCAGAGTTCTTGTTAGGAGGTAGTATGCAAGTCTGTTAGCCAGGTACCGGGGACGTGACTGATAAAAAGGTCTATGGGCCAGCACAACCCCTTTGAAATCACTCATGGATTGGCTACCAGTACAATTCCTTAAGGTGCAAACAAATGTGATTGTTTTTCCAGAGCCCTAGAAGAAGTCTGGCTGCAGCATGCTGCACCAACTGGAATCTCTTAAGTCGGTACACTGGGAAACCCCAGTAAAGAGAGTTGGTGTAAGCCAGCCATGAGGTTATAACAGCATGAATTACCCTCTACTGGCAGTGTGAAGGGAGCAGAAATAGAAACTTTTTCAAGTATCTAAGAAGGCCAAAGCACACTACTACCACACTATCCACCTGGATAGCTTGTTGTCGAATTTTCCCCCCAGGTTGCATACTACTGTGGTTGGGGTGGTGGGTAAGAAGCCGAACTGGGCCAGAATTGGAGTAGTTTTATATATAGACTATTTTAAGCCATTGCTAGCCCGCTTTTGGGGAACCCCAAGGTATTCTTTTTTTTGCTGGAATGTGAACATTTTCCAGTGAGATCATCTGAAGGTTCTATGTCTCTTGTAAACAAAGAATTTAAAAGCTTGCAAAAAATCCGAGTAACTTATATCATGCTGTTCCTATTTGCCATTCAAGGCAAGCAATATTCCAAGAGCACAGTGTGTGAATTCCGTATGCCTCTCTACCCACCGTTCGCTTTTCGCTAAGAATAGATTGAGGCAATGAGAACCTGGGATTATTGCTGATCTGATGATGCTTCCAGTATGACTTGTCTTCTAATTAAAGAACGATTAGAGACTTTAATATAGGGTCCTACTTCATTATGAAAGTTTAAAGGGGCTTTAAAGGGCTGCAATAGTAAAGTTTATATTTTAGGTAAAGGATGCTCCTGGGCCCTTAATCTTAACATGTGTGGATATCTAGGTTATCTGAATGCTCTGGGATTCAAAATCCTTGTTTTTTGCCCTGACTTTGTATGTTATACCTTGCATGCGCCAAACTGTATTGATTTGCTCTTTTTTAGGGAAATCATAAACCATGAATGAAAAACTTAAGTCATTAGAACGTATTCTGTGTATTTCACTGAAGCAGGGTAGTACCTTTAAGGTGTGTTGCCTACTTAATATACTGTATGGCCCTTTAGATAAATAAACTGTAATAAAGGCCAGGCTGTCAGGTTCAGATTCAATTCAGTTTTTGATGTGGCTTGGTCCTCGGCTTGATTGTCACTACTTACAAAATTGTTGCCCACTCCTGTGGTCGCCGTTGTTAGATCTGAAAAGGTATGTTCTCCAAATGGCATACCAAAGGTAAGATGTCATTAACTGTTGGCAGAGGCAAGCTTGGATGATTAGCTGTTAGAGATTTTGTCAGGGATAAAAAGGCGTCTACAATAGAGTACCTCTGATTTCAGCATTAGGAGCAAAATCCATATTACATAAATGGTTAGATGGTAGAGACTCTTTAGACCGACAAGTTAAAGCTGTTTGCTGGACTTCTACATCTATTGATCTTTGGAAGGTTGGCACAGGCATAGCCACTTTGGCCTGAAAAATGAACAAGGGAAAAGGTCCGGGTGTGATATTATCTTTTACCTCAACTTACCAGTAGGGCCTTTTGACTTATATATTGGCATAAGCTCTGTAGAAGTTGTGGAAGTAACTGAGTTCAAATATTTATTTTGAGGCTTTCGCCAGGGCCTTTTTATTTAATTTTCTTAATTTTATAAGTGTATCTTACTGATGTAGGATGAAAGTTATGATCTGTGACACCAGTTTCAGTGTACCCCAATACTACACTTGAGGAATCAATAGATTCTTCAATTGCTGCCTGTTGCTCGACTTCCACTGGTGTTTGACAAATGAATGGGCTGGCAATGGGTTTTTTTGTTTTCCTCACTTGGACTTTTGACCAGATTGATGCTGCGTTGTGACTTAGGTTCAGAAGCCAGACTTGAAGTGCTTATTTCTGGGTGACAGGTGAGGGTTCATTGCCTCACACTTGAGTAATTGAAAGCATCCCTGGTAATGAACAAAGAAGATCTACTATGTCATCCAACCTGGATAGGTTTGTAAAATGTGTGTCCAGCTTTTGTAGTAACTTGTGAGTATCCAAGCTAAGTTTCTGCGAGTCCCCAATGGTATTAAGCACCTCTTTAATTCCTCTTAGTAGCGCTGTTTGTTCAGAAAGGGCCAAAGATTGTTCTCCCAGAGTATCCATCATTTTAGTTAAGGTTGATGTCACCACCCCCATTGTTTGAAGGACTGGATAAAATGATGGCGTGAAGATATCACAAATATCTTCAAAGGGACTCTTAGAGGGGCGTGATGAGCAGTTAAAGCTAAGTGGTGTATTTGAGTGCTTGCGCAGCTGGTTTGAAGCTGCTTGGCAATCAAGATCAAACTAGATTGCACCATATGGGAACACAGATGGTTTGAATTAGAGTTCACCAGATGGATGACTCCATCACAATGGTGATGGATATCCCGTACGCTGAAATATAAATCCCTAAGGATATAATGGGATGTATATTTCGGCGTACAGGATATCCATCACAGTTGTGATGGAGTAACCTGTCCGCCAAACTCTAAATCAGGCCCCTAGTCATCTAAGGAGGCCCGCGTGGAAATTACGGTAGAATTATTACCTTGTGTATTGGTTGATTCCTCGCCTTGCGCGGATTATGTTGAAGATAGTGAAGTGTCCCTTCACTATCCAAAGAGCTAGAGTCCTCCAGCAAGATATTCTTTGCCACTTTTAATGGGACATCTGAAAGAGGACAAGGCGCTTGATTAGTAAACAAAGGTTTCTCAGTTACTAGTCTCAGGTACAAGTTATAGTTGCCTGTCTCTGCTAAAGGACATAGGGGGTGATTCTGACCCTGGCCCCGGCGGTGCCCCGCAGGGCATTCTGACCGCGGCGGTTCGGCCACGGTCAGATGCGGAAAACCGGCGGTCTCCCGCCGGTTTTCCGCTGCCCTTGTGAATCCTCCATGGCGGCGGAGCGCGCTCCGCCGCCATGGGGATTCTGACACCCCCTACCGCCATCCTGTTCCTGGCGGGTCTCCTGCCAGGAACAGGATGGCGGTAGGGGGTGCCGCGGAGCCCCGCAGACCCCACCGACCTCAAGAACTACCGCCCCATCTCGCTCCTCCCGTTTCCTGCCAAAGTCATCGAGAAGACCGTCAACAGACAGATAGCCGCCTTCCTCGAGACTAATGGATCCCTCGACCACTCCCAGTCCGGCTTCCGAGCCAACCACAGCACCGAGACCGCCCTCATCGCAGCAACCGACGACATCCGAGCCCTGCTCGACAACGGGGAGACAGCGGCCCTCATCCTCCTGGACCTCTCCGCAGCGTTCGACACTGTCTGCCACTGCACCCTAGTGCAGCGCCTCAGCAACATCGGAATCCAAGAGAAGGCACTAGAGTGGATCATCTCGTTCCTCGCCGGAAGAACTCAGAGAGTCCGCCTCCCCCCGTTCAGATCCGAGGCCACCAATGTCAGCTGCGGCGTACCACAAGGATCATCACTCAGCCCCACCCTCTTCAACGTCTACATGAGCCCCCTCGCAGCCATCGCACGCCAACACAACCTCAACATCATCTCCTACGCCGACGACACCCAGCTGATCCTCTCCCTCACCAACGACCCAGCCACCTCCAGAACCAACCTGCATGAAGGGATGAAAGACGTAGCCGAGTGGATGATGAACAGCCGCCTGAAACTGAACTCAGACAAGACGGAAGTCCTCATCCTTGGATCATCACCCTCTGCCTGGGACAACTCCTGGTGGCCCCCTGCCCTGGGCAGCGCACCCAAACCAACGGACCACGCACGCAACCTGGGCTTCATCCTGGACTCCTCCCTCTTGATGACCAGACAAGTCAACGCCGTCTCATCATCATGCTTCAACATCGTACGCATGCTCCGAAAGATCTTCCGATGGATCCCCACCGAAACCAGGAAGACGGTCACCCAGGCACTCGTCACCAGCCGACTGGACTACGGTAACACCCTCTACACCGGAACCACGGCCAAACTACAGAAAAGACTCCAATGCATCCAGAACGCCTCCGCACGCCTCATCCTTGACATCCCCCGTCACAGCCACATCTCCGGACACCTGAGAGACTTGCACTGGCTCCCCGTCAGCAAGAGAATCACGTTCCGTCTCCTCACCCACGCACACAAGGCCCTCCACGACCTGGGCCCCAGGTACCTCAACAACCGCCTGACCTTCTACACTCCCACCCGCCAGCTACGATCGACCAGCCACGCCCTCGCCGCCGTGCCACGCATTAGAAAAGCCACCATGGGAGGAAGATCCTTTTCCTACCTGGCAGCCAAGACTTGGAACTCCTCCCCATCCACCTCCGCCTGACCCAAGACCACCTCTCCTTCAGGAAGCAACTCAAGACCTGGCTGTTCGAGCAGTAGCGGTCCCCCCTCCCCCAGCACCTTGAGACCCTCCGGGTGAGTAGCGCGCTATACAAATTTCTTGATTGATTGATTGATTGACTGTGAGAATTTTCCATAGTGCTGTGTTGCCATGTTCAAGTATATGGACGTGATTCCTAAGGTGCAAATTACGGGAGCAGTATATGCCTGGACTCATAATGGTGAGGAATTCAGGACTCAGGTGGCTTGGAATCCCAAGGTTAAGTGTGGGGAGTTGGACACCGATCTTTGGCAGCACACCATGGGCACTGTGAAGCTTGGGAAGACTATTTTAACAGCCAGTGGCTTGCCAATAGTCTACCTGTCCTTTCATGGGTGCCTATTCCCGGGATGGGGTGGGTACTAGATTCAAGAGGGAGAGCGAGTCAGGAGGTTCCTGTTGGGGCTATAACAAGGGCTGGTGTACACAGGAGTACTGCAAGTTCTACCATGAGTGCTCTAAGTGAGCAGGCAGGCACAGACTTTTACATTGTATTAGGCCTGCGGTGGGTACCAGAGACAGAAAGCAGAACAGTGGTAGCACTATAATAGCAATTAGGGGACACATCAACAGCAGTTATAACAGAGGGGGCAAGGAGACACAGGGATCTGGTGTGAAAGGCTCATACTCCAGTTAAATTGGACAGGTTGGAGTTCTGGTTGTGTTTTTAGGATCATTCAGCAGATGTGAGGGTGCTGCAGGATGGGTTCTAATGGGTTTTTGATTGAGGTATGATGATCAGAGATCGGCAGACAATTTGTGTTCCCTCATGGACAGGCAGTGCAGGACTAATTGGACAAGGAGATTTTGGAAGGCAGGGTGACTGGCCCCTTTGCTGACTGCCCAATGGACAATTTGATTGTGTTCCCTACTGACATAGTGCCCAAGACAGAAATGGACCAGTTTAGGGTGATACAACATTTATCCTGGCTGGACGTGAGTGGGGACGTTGATTAATTAATTCACCTCAGGGGATATGACATGGGTGTCATATTCCTCGGTGGACATGTCAATGGTGGTAATGGCGGGACTTGGGGGCAATGATGGCAGAGTGCAATGTGAAGTCAGCTTTTTGGCTGCTTCTGGCACGGAAGGATGAATTTCAACTATTGGGCATGCAATTTGAAAGAAAATGATACATGGACTAGGCAGGGCCAATGGGCTGCTCCATGTTGTGCAAACTGTTTCAATGCTTTAGTTCGTTTTTACAATGGCTTTTCACGTGGCAACTGGGTCATAAGCTGGTGACACATTACCTAAATTATTATTTTTTTGTGGGGGGAACCTGGCTCGACGAATTGCAAGCGGATGCTGTTAAGTTTGAAGGAGCTCATGGGTGACTTGGGTGTTTCTTTAGCACCATAGAAGATAATGGGCCCAAGTGATGTTTTGCCATTCCTGCGAATTGAAACTGATCTGCAGAAAATGGAAGCAAGATTACCACAGGACAAGAGAAAGGCAATGCAGGCTTTGCTGGCTTGCATGCTGGCAAGAGGATAAGTAAGTGAGTGAGATACAGGTGTTGCTGGGGCACTTAAACTTCTCTTGCAGGATGGTCAGGGCAGGGAGGACATTTTGTAGGAGGCTTGGGGTTGGCTCTTTCGGCTGTGCCATTGCCACATCATGATGTGCGCTTATCGGTCAGGGAAGACTTCAGGATGTGGAGTTTTTTCTTGAATTCCTTTAATGGGATTCCGTTGGCTAGGTGGGAGGATTTGAAATCGGATGTGCAGATATTTTCTGATGCATCAGGAGGTCTCTGCTTTGGATTGTTTTAGGAAAGGGCGTTGAGGCAGAAGAACAGCACGAGCAATGGAACGCGGGGGATAAAGCATTGTGTTTTGTATTAGTGGTGACCGTCACATTGTGGGGAGTGAAGATGGCTCACTGGAGGGCACTGTTCAGGGTGGACAATGTGTCTGTAGTCCAGGTCATGAATAGACAGTCTGCCAGGGATGCACAGGTATTAAAGTTGATGCATATTTATGTGTTGGGTTGCCTGCAGCATGATATCTCATTCAGGGCGCAACATGTTACGGAAGTGGACAATGATATTGCAGACGCTTTGTCTCATTCCCAGTAGGAGAGATTCCACAGGTTGGCCACGGAAGTGGACATCTGCATGACCACCAGGCCGGAGGATTTGTGGATGGCAGAATGCGCAGGATGGTACAACTTTTGGTAGGGTCTCTAGCTGAGTCAACAAGGGGAGCATATGGCATATGGTCAGGCTTGGGTGGAAATCTTGCCATCAGGGATGCAGCGCAGGGCAGTGGGTTGGTGTAGGATTGAGGATGTGGTCCAAGTCATATTGGATTTGACGGATTGGGGTTTGTCATGCTTGACAGTTGCTGGTAAGCTGGCAGGAGTGGCATTCAAAGGAAAGTTGTTGTGGGTTCATGAACAGTCTGCTGGGAAATTGGGGCGGAGGATGCTTGAAGGTTGGGCAACAGAATAGGAACGGTCAAGAGACTTAGGGGGTCATCAGACCCCGGCGGGCGGCGGGAGCCGCCCGCCTGGCGGGAACCGCCGAATGACCGCACCGCGGTCAAAAGACCGCGGCGGCCATTCTGTGTTTCCCGCTGGGCTGGTGGGCGACCGCCAGAAGGCCGCCCGCCAGCCCAGCGGGAAACCCCTTCCCACGAGGACGCCGGCTCTGAATGGAGCCGGCGTAGTGGGAAGGGTGCGACGGGTGCAGTTGCACCCGTCGCGAATTTCAGTGTCTGCAATGCAGACACAGAAATTCTATGTGGGGCCCGCTTACGGGGGCCCCTGCAGTGCCCATGCCATTGGCATGGGCACTGCAGGGGCCCCCAGGGGCCCCACGACACCCCTCACCGCCATCCTGTTCCTGGCGGTCGGAACCGCCAGGAACAGGATGGCAGTGAGGGGGTCGGAATCCCCCATGGCGGCGCAGCAAGCTGCGCCGCCATGGGGGATTCCTCAGGGCATCGGAAAACCGGCGGGACACCGCCGGTTTTCCTGTTCTGACCGCGGCCAAACCACTGCGGTCAGAATGCCCTGCGGGGCACCGCCAGCCTGTTGGCGGTGCTCCCGCCAACCCCGGCCCCGGCGGTCATCAGGCCCTTAGTAGGCCATTGACATGGCAATTGTTGTATAGGGCTCTGGGATATCAGGCAGGGGTTTGCTGAGGGGATGAAGAGGTTTGTTTGATTTCCACCCTTATGTCATGGATGTACTTTGGAGCTTTTAGCATGTCAGAGTTGTTGGGTAGCAGGGGTTGCAGAGGAGTTTGGGTCAGAGCCCAGCCCATGCCCAGTGGCATGGGGCAACAAGTGAGCAGCGTGCTGCGAGCAGTTAACAGTGTTGTTTTTAGGCACCCGTGTGGCTCAGGTGGAAGCCTTTCAACTCCTCTCAGTGTTGTGCAAATCACTGGTGGTGCTCGGGTCTTCTCTGCACATTACAGAACCCACTCTTTCCGAATTGGCACGGCGATGGAGGCTGGCAATAGCGGATGGGCACAGGAGAATATCATGCACTTGGGGTGTTGGTCATCTGACAGCTTTAGGAGATATTTGTGTGTTGTTGAGGGGTGCTTCAGGGCTTGCTGTGTTAATATCCAATGTTTTTTCTCTTTCAGGTTCTGTGGCCAGATCAGCAGTGGAAGATGTGTCTGTCTGGGTGGTGGGTCACTCATTCATCAAGTGGGTGGAGTGGCAAGCAGCAGAGAGGAGTTATGGGGCAAAAACTGGGCTTTGAGCACCATTTGTTTTTCAATTACATGGCGAGGCAAAGGTGGTATGTGGTGGTGCAAGTTGACAAGGTGTTTCAGTGGTATGTTGGTGGATGGCAAATTCCCAGGTGTTTTGGTTCTACATTTGGGGGAGAATGGTCTCTGGTTGGAGAAAGGTTTGGTGCTTTTGAGGGCAATGAAACAGGACTTGTTAGAAATTAAGGCAAGGTGGTCCGGCTGCTTTGTTCTCTGGATGGAAATTATGCCACAGAGAGATTGGAGGGGGCCAGCAAGCCCTCAGCGACTGACAGAGTCCACAGAAAGGTCAATAGGGAGATGAGTAGGCTTAGAAGGGAGATTAGTTTCAGGTGCATTAGGAACGGGCATTAAGTATGACCGCTTAGAGATTTTTTAGAAATGACAATGTTCACCTTTCCAGGGTAGACATGTAACTGTATTTGTTGGAACTCAGAGAGGTGTTAAGAAGGACTGGCATAACGAGTTGGGCTATGCTTTTTCTCAGTGATGGAGCCTGGAACATTCGCAAGAGTGTACAGGAGTTTGATTGGCGATGCTGTTAGTGAATCATGTTAAAGGGAGGGTAGGCAGGGTGTTTAAAGTTAAGGGCAGGAGTCTGGTTGTCTTGGGGTTAATACGGTCATAGGCTGTAGGGCAAAGTTAAGGTTGCAAACTTCTGAAATGCATAACAAGACTAGTCGCGGGCACGGTATGTGGGTGGGACCTTAGGGGTGGGGCTAGGATTTTGGATAGTTCAATTGAAGTATAATGATATTTTTGTCCTGTAAGGCGAATTGCCCAGGAAAAATTTGGTATGTCCACCATTTTCAATAAAGCACCTTTTTTCACACACCACAAGTGGTATTGCACACTTATCTCCCAATATTTATATATACACAGTGTATTGAACTTAGTAGCCACGCTATATTAACTATGACACATGCCTTTTCCACGCACTCCTTATACCCTTTTTTATTATATTAGTTATACCATTTAAAATAATAGCATTTACATTAACACTATAAACATTGCAAATCTTTTGTGTGAACACAGTGCATGTTATAGTGGTGAGTTAGAGTATATGTAGTGTGTCTACTGCGTTCAACACACTGTGCATAGAGCTGTGCAAATTAAAATAATTTGAAGGTGTTGCGTAAATTATAAATTAAAGGTATAAACATAAGTTTAAAATGTATCGTTTTTGTGTAGTTTAATTTTGTTTTTATCTAAAGAATAAAGTTGTAGTAATTTAAATGTGGTGCGTATATTATCAATTTAAGGTATAACTATAACTTAAAAATGTGTAATCTTTGTGTAGTATAGGTCTGGTTTGTATGGGAAGAATAAATAAAGTGTTCCTAGCTATAGCAAAAGTTTAACCTTTGGTTTTATCATTGATTATTTTTTTATTGTAATTAAAATGTATTTCAAAGCGTACAGTTGTGTGTCACAGGGTGGTGTTGTTAAGTGGGGTGCCATACATTAGAGTGGAGGATAGAGTTGTATACTGTAATGTCATAGAGTGGAGTGTTGTATAGTGGAGTAGAATAGAGTGGGGTGTGGTAAAGCAGAGTGGCATACAGTGGAATAGCGTAAAGATCAGTGGTGTAGATTGGAGTGGCATAGAATTCAGTGTGGTACAGTGGAGTGTCATAGAGTTTAATAACATACAGTTGAGTGGTGTAGAGTGGAATGGTGTAGAGGGGAGTATGGTATAGTGCAGTGGCATACAGTGGTAACTGCTTAGTGTGTTATAGTGGAGCGGTGCAGAGTGGCGTAGAGTGGAGGGGTGTAGAGTTGAGTGGCATAGAGTGGAGTGAGGTAAAATGTAGTGGTGTGCAGTGGATTTGCGTAGCATGTTGTGGCATACACTGCAGTGGCATACAGTGGAGGAGTATAGACTGACATAGCACAGAATGGCATGAAGTGGAATAACGTAGAGTGTATTGAAGTAGAGTGGAGCAGTGTACAGTAGAGTGGTATAAAGTGGTGTGGCATATAGTGGAGGACCGTACAGTGGAATGGATTACACTGGAGTGGCATAGAGTGGAATAGGGTAAAGTGTAGTGTTGTAGAGTGGAGCTGCATAGAGTGGAACAGTGTAGCATTGAGTACCATATACTGGAGTGGTGTACAGTGGATTAGTATAGAGTAGAGTGACATATAGTGTAGTGATGTAGAGTGGAGTGGTGCATAGTGTAATAGTGTATGGTGTAATAAGGAGAGTCTTTTGAACTCACTTTTAAAAAATAAAGCATTCTGATTGGCTAGGGAGCTTTTTTCCCCCTTTGGCAAATTTGTGCCAGCACAAGTCAGGCTTCTGCTGGAGCAAGCACTATCATTGGCTGCCAGCAACATGAGAAACATTTTGCTGACATCCATCATAAGACTCAGGGACTGAGTCCCCTGCCCTCAACATGTAAAAAAATATAAGGAGGCAGGGTAGGGATACACCCAAAGGGCTAGAAACAATAAGAAAATTGGCAAAAATTGTCACATTCTTGCGGGGCTCCTGTGGGATCGTGAAAAAACAGCAATCGGGCTGCTTTGCTTTATTAGTGGGAGGGAGGCCAATGTACCCACTCCCTTAGGTTTTACAGGCCCCAGGAAGCCCACCCCTATGGCTAAAATTATTGTACATGAGGAGGGTGCATGCATGACGGCCCCTCGAAGAGCCATCACAGGGCTAAGGGAGTCCACCCCTAGGGTGAAAATCATTGAATAAGGGAAGGTTGGGGTGCAGCCAACGTAATGGGTATTTGACTGGTCATGTTTGAGAGAGGTGTAACTGTTGGCTGAGGGTAAATAGCTCAACGTATCCTAGTGTTGATGCTGTAATTAAAACAATTAAGAATGGTGAGGCGTATGATCAGGGCTGTTTGAGTATTCAAAATACGAAGCCAAATGCCATTAAATAAAACCTCCAAAAATCAAGAATTCAAGTAAAAACTGTAAGGGCTTATTCAAATTTAAGATCATTCAAGAATGCAAAAATTGTTTTATAAAACCATGGGTTTTATAATTCATATGATTTATAAAATCAGCAATTAAAGTCGATCAATAGAAGTCAAAGTCAAAGTGTGCAAGAAGATTAACATAAGGTCAATCTCTAAATCAGGTATCAGCCAGAGAATAGTTAAGCAAGTGGGAAGAAATAAAGTCTGACTTCAAATAGTGCGCTAAAAAGACTAAGCATAAATCAAATGACAAACTGACAGAGTCTAGCAGTTAGAAGGTCGCTAGAGGTCTAAGTATAAAGTGAGTAAACACACTAGCATACAGTCTATTTAGCATCCTAAAAGGTAGGCCAAAAGACTGACATATTTACAAAAAACAATCCTCTTTAGCTTGTTAGGCAGAAACACGCACATTAAGTTACTTCCATTTTTCTGACAGGGTTGGACAAAAAACAGACAAACAGATCAAAGAACATTCAAATCAATGACATACATTTAATGAGATACAGCTAGTGAACACCTACTTTACTGCATATTAATAAATGAGGTGTGCATAGAAAATGAAGGATCTCATAGTGCATTTATGTAACTTAACAAACAACAACATGTTCAATGAATGAAAGTCTCTTTCGTTCAAGCCTAGGAAAGGGGCTTGAAAAGCACAAAACACAGGAACATCTTGGGCATGGCTTTATTTTGAAGAAGGCACATTAATACAACTTATTTAATACAGACAAAACACCACAAATAAGGATCTATTTTGCCTATTTTCTGAAACTGAAAGGCACACATGGATTACATGCTCATGGAGAATGCTTGTTCACATAAAGTAGAAGTGCACTTTCTTTCTGGGAATGTGAATGATGTCAATGCAAGGTGTCTGCTTAAGGCCTATTCAGTCCAACGTAAACACATCTAAATTAGGTATTGTTTTCCAATTATGAACAAACGCTTTCATCGAAGGTACTAATCTGTCGGAGCCTGAAGTAGCGTTTGTAGTCATAAGGGCCAGGTCTGCTAAGTAGTGTTGTAAAGATACAAGGCTTTCAAGCTAGGGCAGAAGCCCTAGAAGTGAAGAATAAGGAAAGAAAAGTCCTAAGTCAGTGGCCCCTTAGCCTGCTGCAGAGAAAGAAGAACCTGAAAAGGAGCTGTCTGTTCCACTTCGAACCGAAATGACAGACTGAACTGACTGAGTAGTGGTAAGAAAAAGGCCGAACCCAGGAAGACTTTGCAGTTTGCAACTACAGCATCCAAGCTTGCTGCATCCTAAACCAGGATAATGGCAAAAAAAGATCTCCTGGTCCCTCTACTATCAGTACAAGATCAGTGAGGTAAACTGCACTGGGTCTTCCATATTGAGTGGAATCCATCTGTAGTGGAAGACATGGTGAACTTTCAGACAGAAGAAGAGCCCATCCCATGCTTGTTTTGTGGTAACAAGAACAATGGCTTGGTAGGTTGAGTCGGGCATTCTCATCCACTGACATCAGAAGATGTTCCACTCAAAACACAGTTCGTATTTTTTGAACTCCAGTGAATGCTTGGCATATCTGAAAATGGTGAAAAATAATTCACAAGGGCAGGTTTAGTTATCTCTCACGTAATACAGCAATGCAAGTTTCTGCCCTGTGCTGCGTACAGGGGTGAGATGTACAGTGCCATATTTACAAAGAGATAGCGCTGTTCAGCACTCTCCCTCCGCTGGCGCATTTGTGGCTGCCGAAAACCAACACAGGCACCTTGTGCCATGTTGCAAGGATGCCTGCGCTGTGGGCAGGACTGATTTTGTGCATTTTGTCCTGTACAAAAACAATCCCTAGAGATGCAGTCCTCTGTATTTGTGTTGTAGAATGCAACACACATGCAAATAGGACGTAACGAGGAAAAATAAAGATATTGCTCCAAGTTACGTCATCCTCAGGTAAACGCACCATTTTGCCGAAAACCCAAGATTACTCATTTAAATACATTTCGGTTTGTGTCAAAACCCAGGGAGGGACACACAGGTGGGTGCATAGGAAAGCCCATTCTCCTCCCAGACAAAGACTCCCCAACGCAAAGTAATGCAAGGCAGTACAATGAGTTGTGCATTGAGACTTTTTCTTAAATAATGGTGGTATTTAGAAAGAATATCGGAAACAAAAATATTGTGGGACAAAACATTTTCAAGAACATTGAGGACAAAAATAGTGTGAGGCTAAGTTTCTACAGGTAAGCCCATTTTTACTAAAATTGACCCCACACATGTGCGCTTAACAATATATAGCTTTGAGGAACAGAGATGTGGAGTTAAGAATAATAAATATATTCTTACCTATTTGCACTTACCTTCTCAATATTTTGCTCCTCAATATTTTTGACACTGTATTCTGTCCACACAATATTTTTCTTTCTGAAATTCCATCAGTGATCCAAAGTGACTCAACTCTGATGCAAATTTTAGTAAAACTGGACCTACAGGCTTTACATTAAGATTTCTGTGTATATATAGAAAGGCCAAGAGTGACATTACTTTCATTAGTTTTGTTTGATGTATATCACCCTTATATAATAACTGTGCCGTGTTCTGGTCCTTATATCAACAAGTTTGAAAGCCATGACCCAGTCGAGTGCTACCTATTCCACTGGCACTGGGCTGGGGTGGAGAATCAATGTATTTACAAAGCAGCCACACCTTAGTTATCCAGAAAGCAGGGTAGCAACGATATCTGGTTTTCACACTGGGAATCAGCGACTTGTATCAGCCCATGTCTCAGCCCTCAGTCCCTCCTGAATTAATTTCTAGTTTTAAAGGTTTCTGCACTTCAGCATGTGGACATTACTCACTTCCCCTGGTGGCTCCTTGGGAAGTACTCTCATCTACCGTAGAGAACACAGACAGTAACTTACTGAGGCAATAACGTAGATTGTGTGATGCATTGTGCGGGGGTAAACCCCCTAATGCCACCACATGTTTATATGATCAAACCCGGATGCCAACAGGTAAACAGTGGCTTCGGAGGTAGCTGTGGGCACAGTCCCATGAATACCTCTCTTTTGAATAGGGATGTCCACTGGTGCTCTAATTCATGCACTGAGTTGGAAGATCTAATGTGGTGTTCCATCTTGGGTCACCCATTTACTACATCATGGGCTCTTGATCAATAGTGGTCCTAATTGTTCTCCTTCATCTTTTCAGTTTTGATATGGGTTGATAGGGTTCGGTCATGTCTAAAGAACTCATTGCCCGTTTTGTGTACATTTGGAGGCACACAGAGGGCCTATTTTGTGTGCAGTTAATCCAGAGCCCAATGTCATTACCACTGTTTAACTGCAATTATGAAAGACTGTATTTATTTTTGGGCCGTCCATAACTGACAGAGGCCTAGGCCTGCTAGAGTGAATGTCCCATGTATGTCAAGATGCACCTGCCCATGAGCCACAACACCTTACTGTGCCATCATCCAGAGATGTCAGTAAAGAGAAGCTGTGTGCCATGCCATCAATATAAATCACAAAAGACTGCTGCAATCCATGGACATTCGAGCTTCACAGCATCTCTGTTATGCACCCCATAGCATTCTCAAGACCTACAGCTGTCCCATCAAGGCTTCGCTGCCTTTGAAGCAACCCATAAATGACAGCTGAGATCTATAAACCCACGCCTAAGTCCCATGGTTGAGTGAAACGTAATTTGATTTCCTGGGTTGTTTTTGAAGAAACCTTCGATGACTAGGCCCTACCATAAAGGGGAAAGTCCACATACACCCAAACTTCAAATCTCCCAAAAGACAATCCCATTTGCATATTGAGTTCCAGACCTTCCCTAAGCGAAAGAGCCAGAATCATGGGATCTGCCTACAGACCCCTCTGCAAAGCATCATAAACGTCAGCAGGAGAGCTCTTGGCTGTGTGGCCTGGCTCCATGCCAGCAGGACCCATAATCCAGCTGACCACGATCTGGTGCCTGCATGCTTTACCCTCTGGGCAGGATCCTGGGATAGACCTATTCACCCCCCACATACCAGGGGCCACTCTAGTGACCATTGCCCCATGCAATAAAGCGCGGCGTTGCCAAACTATGTCTAGGATTGTATGGGGCACATTCAAGGCCAAACAGACTCTTGTTTAAGCCGCTTCCACAGGTTCAGCTGTTTAACCTATGTTATACTTGTTCTGGACAGTCAACTATAACCATACATTGCCGACCCTGGCAAGGGCACTCTGAGATCCTCTCTAAATCTCATCTGATTGGCAGCAGTCACGGGCTCTGTGTACAGAGTAGAGAATTAACACAGCAAGTTTATGCCTGCTCTTTCAGTATTTAATGTGTGAAAAATTGTATTCCCCATCAAGAATGGGGTCAGAAAAATTGCATTCCCCATCAAGAATGGGGTCAGATACTTACCCTCGCCTGTTGGTGAAGGACAGTGCCATACTGATCCATTTAGTATAGCTTGCATTTAGCTTCTGGCCACTACCAGAATCACAAACCCACCATTGTCATTGCTCGAACTTCTTTTGCTGAAAGCTGCTTGTCCTAAACAGTCAAATGCCATCCAATGGGCTTCATGTAACTAGTTAGCATGAAGGAGCCTCACTCATTACCAGTCAAATACACAAATCACTCCACCTCTAAGAATGGCTATGCATCACAGCATCATGAAAGAACCCTCACCAGCTAATCCCTTCCATACCAGGTCAGAGAAGACTAACACTGTTGAGTGAAACTAAACCATATACTCTACTCCTGGCTTTGTCCTTCTGCTAACTGCTTTAAGTCTCAGCTTGGAAACTAAACAACCAAGACACTGGTAACCTAAAAAAAAACTTGGTGGTTATGGGATTATTGGTGCCACAGCAGTAGTCTACATTGTTCCTGGTCAAGGCTCTGATAGTATCAGATTGTCTTCAACCCTACATCTTTAGTCCTTGAATAATCAAAGCATTATTGACAAATACTTTTATTTTGGCTATTATTGTTCTGGTCTGAGAATGTGATTTTATCCATAATAGCAAAAGATGAATCCCTTCAGCCATCCCTTAACTGTGGTCGACTTTCAAAACCCAACAAAATAACTGTGGTTCTTTTTCATTACTCCTGGCTGACTATTCCGGCCAATGGTATGCTTTGAACCTTCTCATTTCACAAAGTTGGCTATTCGTAACTAGGACTTATGTAAGGAGCATCAAGGTTCCACCTGACGGCAGAACTGCACTGCCTGGTAGGTGAGTCCTAAAATATGTCTTGAGAATGCTAAATTGCTGTAGATGCCGGGACATTCAAAGTCTATATGTTTTGGAAGTGTCCCAATGATGCCTTTGACTGACACAATGCTTCTTCAGCATTAGATTGGTGATGGCTACCACAGAGATGCTTCCTCGGCAGTGGCCGGTGGTGTCCACAAATGATATCAAGGTATCTAAGGTTGTGTGCTGATGCTCTGACAGATGAGGGTATCATCCATCTGTTTCTCGATGAATGGATGCCAGGCAACACCGTCAAGACAGGGCCTGCCAGCCCGCACTAGATGTGTGCTGGCAACTTGTGGGGTGTACTGAATACAGGGAACAGAAGATACAAGAAGGGCGGAGTTTACATATTTAGCACATAATAATCTAGGATTTTTACATGTTGAAGTGAATACTTTTATAGTCACACGTGTACATTTTGCACACACACCTTGCTGGTTTACCTTGGTACATGGAATTCTCTCAACAAAACTATCAGTGAACTCCATAGCAAAACCGCACTTTATTTAGTTAATCTAAAAGTGATATCCGGACAGTTCCACAAAGCAGCAATGAGCACAGCCTTCGGGACATATTTCAGGATCCAGTAGCATTATTATTTAAGATTGTTAAAAAACATAAATAGATCAAAAAATAGTTCAAGTTCAATTGTTTCTAGTTTCGAACATTTTAAATACTCAAACATATAATTTATAATGGGGTATTTGTGGTGGGTTATTGTTGCATGTAAAGCTGTGAAACCGTGACATAATAGAAGTTAGCTCTATGAAAGCAATTGATGGTAATAAAGTAGACATTTTTTAAAGCCTGTAACTGCATTACAAGTGAGGTGTGATTTTTCTGACGCAATTTACAATACTGGCATTCTTTATAATCCTAATATGAACTTTTTGAAGTATCTTATTATCTAGTATTATGATGTTAGCTAAATTGTTGTTTACTAACCTGTGTTGTTTTTTTTACCATGGAGCTTCAAACTGCACGTCTGTTATTTACAGCGCTTAGGAATGGCAGCCTTTAATGGTACTCTATTTACGACCAAAAGGCTGAGATGGGAGATCATCGGCATCGTCAGTATTATCACTAATAATATTAATACCTTAGTAGTGCTAATTTTCACGCTGGCACATTTTTGGTTTTCATATAATGTTGAACTCTGGTTCTAAGAAACCCTGGAAGCAAGAGTTGTGAGTCCCACTCATGGCTGGCACAGAGGTTAGTCTTTTCCTGGTTGCATATTTTCCATTCCGCCCGTTACAAATGAGCCTATAACATCTTACACAATGCTGACATTTTAAGCAACCTGGATATTTATCGAATCTCATTATTCAAGTTACTGACAGCATTTAGACACCTCCTGGGCTGCGCCTAGAATGCCTGACATTATTTTGGCTAGGGTGCGTTTTTTCATTCACATTAGCCTCTCGCTTATGTATTTGCTTCCCATCCTCCCACATCCTGTTTAAAGCTGCCTCTCAGGACAGAGTGCTCTACAGCTCAAGCACTCACTTCCCTCGGGGCTAGTTTATGGCGGTAACAGTGGTTCCTAATTCTGTGTTTCTGTGGAACCGGAAGAAGGCTACTGAACACGCTGGATACCTACTTTATTGTCCATTTTTGATGTTTACAGTTCCGTGCGTTAAGAATAACTACCAGGTGACGACGAGATAGGGCCTAAAACAATGAGATAGGGCGCGAGAGGCCTTATACACAGACTGTAGTTTTAAGAACTCTGAAATGATTTCTCCACTCAGATAAAATCGCATCTGCCTGGAACACACTGAGCTCAATTGGTTTCAGCCCAGAACAATGTATTCAACACTCAGAGTGGGGGAGATTACATGGCGATAAAGGCACGGCTGGGATTTTGGTCACACTGTATCTGCTGTATCTTTGTACGCACATTTATACCACGAAGTTTTCTCTGAACTAAAATCAGATTACTTGTTCAGACACATAAATAATTGGAAGGAATGTTCTTTACGATGTAGCCGCTGAAATGGATAAAAAAAAGGAATAGTTTTGTCGAAATCGACGTGTCGAGCCTTTAGTACCCCCTGCTGTTGCCACTGACCGTCAAACAGTTCGGAGGTTTTCACTTTGCGAGCACAAAACAGCCCGGTGAAAATAACATACATATGGGTTGTTGGGTGTATTCTTTATTTGTTTACTTTTATCTGCGAAAGCGAAGAAACACTTTTATTATTTTGTATTTATTTATTTTAATTTTACGCGCATAAATCCCCAGTGTTCGGTAATTTTTGGCACGGGTAGTTGCTGCATGCTGTTAATAATACCTCAGAAGATGGTGCACTCTGCGCCCATCTCTTTTGGGAGGTTAGTGCCAACATTTGGGCCGAGAACGGTGTGAGCAAAAGGCTGAAGAGGTAAAAGCCAGCGGATACTCGGCAGGTGAAGGGTAGCTTAGGAGAGCACACAATGCGAACCACGGTGCTGCCGCCTGGTGGCCGCAGTAGGCATTGCTTTTCATTGGTAAAGCATATGCTTAGCCTCAGCCGCGATACAAATTCAGTGTCCTTCACAATCTCACACGTTTGCCTGTTTTTTTTTAAATGCTAACCCTGTTTCAAGGCCTAGGCGGAGACCTCCAGGTTGCACGCGTCGCAACCCACAAGATTTTTGAAGATGTTTATTTTTGTGTCTTGTAAAGACTGTCTTAAAACAAATCCACCATCATTCGCGCGCAAAAGAGACAGGAAAATATATTTGTTAAAACCAGAATACATACATATAGTCGCAAACAAATCTACTAGCTGGCCAGTGAGTCCAATAGCTTTTTGTGCAAACCTTCTCCTTTTTCATGTTTTATTTTCTTCGAGGTGCTGCTGCTTTCCTTGTGCGTCGTTTGGTTGCTCCGACTGACGGAATTGTCAGGTTATCTTTTATTCACGGGAGGATGAAGGGGAGAAAACACACCGGGCTGTTTAAATCACACCAGGCAGGGGGTCGAGTCTGCCTTTCTCACAGGCAGCAGGAATGCGAGGAATTAGAGACTTCAAAAACATGCAACTGCTCAAATTATGGTTTGGAATCCTGTCTTCAAAGGCGGCGCGGTTGGATGAACCAGCGTCGTGTTAAATGGTGCTTCCTAGCTGCGGCATCCTGCGTAAGCACAAGGAATCCGCGACATGTTAATATTTGCGGACAAATAACAATGAGGTGTTATTTACATGGCGCTAAACACCCAATTTAGCCTTTTCTGAGCGCTAAACAACGTGCTACTATTAACTCTAATTTAAAGGTTCTGAATTTACCACCTTTCAAAAGGAGGGAGGGCCGAGCTTACTTAGCGGGAATCCGAACTCTTACAGCGATGCTCATTTCTAGTGAAAGTCTACTATCAGAAAAAGATTCTTTTTTTACGAGCTTTTAGGTCTTGCCACACAAAATCTTACGGAAAATAAAAACTATTTTTTTAAGCAGGGTCGTATACCTTTATAATGCTGGGCAGTCGCGCGCTATTTATGGATTCATTTTCTCCATTTACACGAGCGTGCTCTTTACTTCAAACAGCAACGGAATGGACTTCTCAGAAATGTAAACATGGGAATTTAATGCTGGGTACACAAACGGCGTCTGAGAAGTAGGTGGTTAGCATTCAAGCACTCGGCACCTCCTAGAACCAATAGCTTCTCAAGTACAACAACCCGATAGGTTTCTGAAAATGTTATTTTTTGTTGCAGATGGATGGCATTTATCGTGTTCCATCCAGACTTCTCCCTGATGAAGGTGATGAAGAGACCAAATAAAAAGCGCCATTTGTAACCGAGTAAGCAACGTAATTATGTTTATATTAAAAAACAACAGTAGTTCTAATGTGTATGAAACAGTTGCGTGGAGGGCGCAGGGTTCCGGGGCGATGCGGGTCGAGCTACAAGGTGTGTCCCGTGAAAGGGCCATGGGAGGCCCCTGGTGCGACCCTCCCTGCCTGTGGCGAGCTGACCCTCCCTGCCTGTGGCGAGCAGACGGTCAGCAGAGCCATCAAATGAGTTCTCCTACTTTAACTCAGACAAGGCTACTCGGCTTCGCATCATGTACAAGGAGTATTGTCAAATTGGTTAATAGATATATCTCGAAGTTACAGCGCTTCGAAACGGCAGAGGCGCTCTGTTAAGTCCTACATTTCATGAAGTATTACTATGAGACGCTGGCCAGAAAGGTAGAGCTCCATTTATGAAGGTATTTTCCTTTGAATGTATACGCTTAGAATCACAAACCTGACTAGGGAAAGGAAGCCAGTAGCGTCTATCTCGCCACGCAAAAAGAAAAAATCACACCCTAAGCCTGAATCGGAAACCAGGTACGTCTCTCCAGGCACCTGTTTTAGGGCAGCCTTCTCCAGCTGAAGGGTTCCACATACACTTCCAGGCGATTGAAACGGTGCACATTTTGTTCCTACCAACAATTTACACATCTAGTGACACCGCCCGCCCAGTGTGTACTTTACATGTAACTGATGCTACGGGTACTCGGTTTAATGTAAGCCTACAGATCGTTTATATTGGTATATCATGCGCAGGGATGCACATAAGTATGCATGTGCCAGTCGGCAGCTCACTATACAGTGTTTACCTGCTGGAGAGCGGGTCTGCTGCCAGGGAGGCCCCGGGTCAGTTACAAGAGCACTTTCCGGTGCACGTCCCTCGTGGGCGCCACGGAGCCTTGGTTGCAGGTTCCTCGCGGGGTCACCGAAGTATCCACGACCACCAAGAATATCAGCGCCCCCGGAAGCCGGACACGCCCGAGAGTCTCCTCGCCCTGTGTGCCACGGGAGTCAGCGCCCTTCCCTGCTCACCCAAAGGAGGGACGAGCGCCCCCGCCTGAGACTGTACCACCGCATTCAGTAACAAGTGTTATTTGTACCGACTGTATATATAAGTTTATATGTACATGTATATGGTGTGTGGGGCGTGGAGAATTCACAGATCTGCTCAGATGACAGCACTGAACGAATCAAGACACTGCACGGGGAACAACCGGCCATAACATGTATGCACCAGCTGACGATGTAATTTAATAATTGTTCTTCTGTGTAAACGGATGATGCCTAAATGTCATAAGCAACGGTAGCTTATTTTGTGCATCAGCAAATAAAATATAATACATAGACTCCATAGCACTGTAGAGACCTTAACCCACAGGGATGTCCAACTAGGTGCAAAACGGGTATTCTGGGGGGAAACCCTGATTCAGCAACACGAAGTGTACTGTGCCGCATAATATGTTCTATTTTTGGTTTTTTAACTTTTTTTTCAACCGATTGTGCTTTTCTGTATAAAATAATTAGGGTATATTTGCAGCACGAATTTAGAAGGCATCTTGCATCACAATGTGAGAAACATCCAGATATAGAGAAGCGCTTTCTTGTGTTAAGTGGCATTCCGGGAGTATGTTCTGTTTTTGGGTGTGTGGGTGTGTGTGTGTGTGTGGGGGGGTAACATTTTTCCTACCGATTTTCCCCATCTGTTTAAAATAAGTAGGGTATACTTGCAGCACGAGTTTAGCAGGCTTCTTGCATCACAATGCAAGAGAAACATCCAGGTCAAGAGAAGCGCTTTCTTGTTTTATGTGGCATTCCGGGAGCTCTTATAATATGATTAACTGGTAGGCATGTGACAGGAAACAGGGGAGTCAAGATTCGATTTAGAGCTACATTTTGTACCGCTGGTGCTTTTTGGGAAAATTGCACTATACACGCGTAGAGCAAGGGAAGAAAATTTATAAACCCAGGCAATCACGGGAGGAATTTTCACCGCGGATTAACACATTACAGACATTTAGTTCTTCACAATGTCCCTCCCTTAGAAATCACCTTTGGTAAAAGGCGGAAGTGATAGAGGCTGCAGGGTCCAGAAAACCACTGACCAGTACTCTATGTATAATATAAGCCCAAATTTCAGAGGAACACACCACAAAGCCTTTTGTAATCAAAGTGTGTTTGGATCTGTTTAGCAATCTACGGGTGCCTCGAAGAAATGATATTCCAGCCACCGTTCCCTGAAACAGTGACAGCCTGGAGTGCGGCTAAGCGCTTTATAAATACAATCTGCGCCCCTAAATAACGGCATGGCTGAGGTCACTCATGAAGCTTCCCTGTACAAATACCCGGCCTGTGCCCTCCCCGGGACGCGCACAGGCGCCTGACCTCCGCCAGTGTATTTACACAAATGTTAGTGAAGGTCGATGTGTTTATTTGAATGGGACGGGACTGTCTTCAGTGGAACAGCCTGAATGGAAGCTGGGACGGCTGCGCTTAAGGCAGACAGGACACGCCGAGCCCTCTGTCGGATCACCACCTGCTTCCCAGGGGGATGACTCAAATGCAAATATAGAGGATACCACCAGTGAAAGGTTTCAACCTACATTTTGGAAAATCACTCGTGATCACCTACACACGACCACGGACTACTGTATCTAAACTACTTGGACGAATTCCGGTGAGGAAGGTCTGTGGCATCTCCTGGTCTTACATCCTTTGAAATCCTCAAGCCCCCAGCAAACCACCACCATTTAGTATTTAAATTATTTAAAAGTTTTTTTTTTTTTTTAAAGAAAAAAAAAAACATTTTTTTTAATGGGGCTATGGGTACTTATTGAAAACGTTCGAGCAACATTTGACGGGAAAGGACTACATTTATTTGAAGTTACTGAATGAAGTATCAGAGAACAAATTGTCAAAAGTGTACTGCTACAATGTTTCATTGCGCTTTTACTCGAGGAAAGGCACCAGCGCTTTTACTCGAGGAAAGGCACCATAAAAAAAATAAAAAAAAGTATACATTCACTGCATTTACAGTATCCACCAGCGCCACAATTTTAAACTGTCATTTTAATCGTGAAATGTGTTTCAATAATCAACTTCCCTAGGATTGAAAATGGCATGTATAGATACGTACTATCTCCCCGTCTCCTCTTGTTAATCAACTAATAAGGGGTCTCCCTGGCCCAGGGCTGACTGACAAGTCAGAGTAGGCACAATCAGTAGCTTCCTGCTGGACTAGGAACCGCCCCTACTCTCAAAACACTTCCGGGTCCTTGCCCACGGCACACAGTGCAATCAGCCCCATTCCCCTCGACCCAACCTCCAGTAGCCAGTCCCATGGCAGAGGATTCGAACCAGACAGGGCATGAAAAGGCTTAATTAACATTGTTTTTTTGCACATTAACTCACAACTTCTACTAATGATGTCGGGTTAATGCACTCGACTAATTAAAATACAGGCACCACAGGAAACTACGAACTGTAATTCTATTCGTATCCCGGATTAGTCAACTAGAGGCCCCCGGAGTGAAATGCATACGGTGTTATTAAACCAAAAAATATAGACCTAGCTCGAGAAGGGAGGGTTTTGTGGTAGCCGCACAAAGACCGCAGGTCTGGTCCTACAACTGGAATTCAAAACACTGGTTTAGCGAAAGGGAATTACAAAAAGCTCCACTTCGGTGCACTTGTTTGTATTTCTGTTAGAATGGGACTCGGATAAAATGGTTTAGCTTCCGTTTTGTGCATTCTGCCCCCGTGTATCATATACTTCATAAGTAATGTATTAAATAGTTGAGTTTCACAACATATAATGTCACTTTGAGAAAATGTGTGCATGCCACTTTCTACAAACTGTTTCTGCAAAACAACCATTTCTATGCTTCTCAAATGAGACTCCGGTTTCTATTTCGAAAAGCACAGCTATTTCTGTGTGAAAATGTATGCGAAGAAAAACGCAAAATTCATGGAAATGGGGTTTATGTCCCCGTCAGGATTTAAAAAGTGCGTTTTAGCTACAGCCAGCGTGACAAAGGTCTTAACGTACAGAATTACTTATTAACTCCCCCACCCCAAAATGTATATATATATATATATATATATATATATATATATATATATATTTATTAACGGGGATCATTTGTTTACAGTCTACTTTTAAAGTAGATCTTAGCGTTAGTCATTGAAGGAAGGGGAGTTGTAGGCCCAGTTTATCCATGTTACCCTTTCATATTTACACAGCTTCAAAGAAGCGCATTTTCATTAAAGAGCAGATTCGGGCGCTATGCTTTTAAACGCAAGCTAATACAGTAAATGGTTAGAATAATATAATTAGTATGTTACCTTTAAAACCTGCCGTCCTAATAAGTTCATTGTACTGGCATTTTTTGTTGCAAAGTCTGAGATGTTCTCCTTAAACTGTAGTATAGTAAAGGTGTTCTTTAGGGGGACCAGTTTTTTTTTTGTTTAACATTGTTCTCATGGGCTTGGGAGGGAAACTAGGTCTTGCACTACATTCAAAGCACAGCCTTTAACAAGAGACGAAAAAGAAAAAATTAGATTGAGTAATAAATAAGTAAAAACCCTTTAATACATCAAATATACGGAATTATTTTTTAATCTTTAAAGCAATACATTGTCTCTTGATTTTTTTCAGTACATGGCAGACCTTACTCAGCCCCTATGCACAGGATGGACGTAAAAATAAAATAAGTGTTAAGTGTCCGTTGTTGAAGAAAATAAGGCAAATGAGGTTTTCGGAGTAGATCTTTTTCTTGCAACCTCCCCTCTCAGTCTCGAATACTTTACAAACAAAATAATTATTTCAGGTGGCAAAAAAAAATAATACGGCGGGATTTGAAATGGGAAAAGGACAGATATAGCCAGTCTGGATTCTGTTCGAAGTCACAAACATGCAAGGGGGGGGGGGGGGGGGGGGGGAGGCGTATGATCAGAGAGAGGAGCTCACAGAAGGATGAAAGATCTTCGTAATCCGGCCCTCAGAAGAAAGAAAACGCATGGTCTGTCCTGCTCCTGGAGACAGGGAAATAAGAGTTCTGTTCATTCGCTGGAGGAGGCCATGTGCGTGAAGGCCTCGTAGAGGGAAGTGTCTGTGACCAGGCCCATTGGGTGGTAGCTGTCCGTGACACTTAAGAGGAAAGTATCTGCCTGTCCAGGCCAGCTGAAGGGGTGATGTCTGTCCGTGCCTCTGGAGGGGAGGTGTCTGCCTTCCCAGGTCCCTGGAGGAGCGGGTTCTGTCCACGCTCCAGGAGGGAGGAAGTGTGTTGACTGTCCAGACCCTAGGGGGAGGCATGTTGTCCAGGCCCCTAGGGGGCTGTGTCTGCCTGCCTAGGCCCCCGGAGGGCGATGTCTGCCTGTCCAGCCTTCTGACGAGAGCGATGTCTGTCCAGGGGAACCTCCCGGCGGAGCCCCCGCTCTCAGGCCTCTTCCTGCTTGGAGCTAACAATAAATAGAGCACGCAGTCCGGGGCGCAGGGGCCCTCACTGGTAGCCCAGCGCCGAGGCCGTGGTCAGTCTCTGGCCGTACAGCGCGTAGGGCGAGTAGTAGTGTCCCTGCGCCGAAGCGGGCACTGGCAGCGGCGCCCCGGGCCCGCCCTGGAGCGGGCTCTTGGAGTAGGGGTGGTAGCGGCTGCTGAGTCCGTAGGCGGCGGCGGCTGCTGCAGCGGCGGCGGAGTGGTGGTGCGGGCTGCGCAGCGCCAGCGGGCCCGGGCTGCCCGAGTGCGGCAGGTGCATGTGGCAGGCCATGGCCGCCGCCAGCGACGACGAAGAGCCCGGGTAGGAGGCCAGCAGCTTGTCGGCCCCCGAGAAGGCCGTATGCGTCCGCAGGTGCGCCAGCAGCTCCTCGGAGGAGGGGAAGCGCTTGTCGCAAGGCCCGCTGGCCGACACCCAGTTGCAGACGTGCGGCTGCGGCTCGTTGGGCAGCATGAAGCCGTAGGGGTAGAGCGGGTGTCCGGAGAGCGGGTGCTGCTGGGGCAGGCTGGCCATCGGCGGCGCGCCATACAGGAAGGGGTAGCCCTTCAGGGTCTCCGGGCCCCCGCCGCCCCCGCAGTGGTAGCTCAGGCAGTACGGGTCCCGGCACAGGCTGGCCGTCATGACCGAGGCGGGCGGCGAGGCCCGGGAGAGCGGGCTGGAGCCCGCCCCCTTGCCGCAGCCCAGCCCGCCCGACAGCGGAGAGCCCTTGCTGTGGTCCAGGCTGACGCCGTGCTGCAGGAACTGGTGCGAGTAGCCGCCGTAGGCCGAGGCCAGGCTGCCGGCGTAGCCCAGGGAGGCGGGCGGCAGCGGGAAGACGGTCTGCCCGGGCTTGTAGGGGGAGACGGGCGCCACCAGGCCGCCGCCCAGCGCCGCCGAGGAGGACGAGGAGGAGGTGGGGGTGCTGGAGGCAGAGTCGGAGCACATGCCCTTGCCGGCGCCGTCCGGCTCCAGACGCCCGTGGGTCCCGGCGGACTCCTTGGCCGACTCGCCTTCCTTCTTGTCGGCCGCCTCGCCGGCCTTGGCGTCGGGCGGCAGCGGGGAGTGCGAGGGCGGGGAGCCGGGGCTGCCGGTGCGGGGCGTGAAGGGCTGGCAGGCGGCGCTCGGCACCCGGAAGCCGGCCTTGTCCGCGGCCTCCTTCTTGCCGCTCTCGCTCTGCTTGGAGTAGGGCTTGAAGCTGGACTTGTCCTCGGCGCCGATGTCGCTCAGCTTCAGCGGGCCCGCCTTGTCCTTGTCCCCGCAGGAGGAGGAGGACGACGAGAGCTTGGACGAGGGCGACGGGTCGGGCTTGCCGATCTGCGAGCAGGTCTGGGCCAGCAGCGCCAGCGGGCTCTTCTTGGCGTCGAGCTGCGGGGAAGAGAGGGGGAGAGGGCGTTAGAGGGCGCTCACCGGCTGGACACACAGCACAACACCACACCTAAGCGAGCAGCGCTGCACCTACGGGTATTGCGGTTTTACAAAATACCTTACAATGCGAGACACTGTGGATACATTACATACTGAAATAATGCAGCATTTCTAGAACCATGAAAGGGTATTATTCCCACATATGTACTCGTCTTAAACAGTACTACATTACTTTGAGGATTACGTACTGCCAAACCTTAGTGGTTTACACATTGTTTTAAACGTGATCTCCAGAGTGTTGCACTATTTACAGAACCACGTGCACAGGTTTTACCCAAGCTAAGATGTTTTTAAATTTGGCTAGAGTGACCCTTGGAGTGTTGCTGAATTCCAGAGGTAAACCTGACTTACTTCTAGAATTCTAAGTGTCCAAGAGTAAGTTACCCAACTCGCAGTACTTTTGTCATTTGGCCAAGTGTCTTTAAAATTCCAACACCAATAGCAGGTTTACCACTGAATTAATTAGGTTAACAACAAAGAGTGCATTTGGTTCTCTGTTCAGTCTACCCATATAAAGCACTAGCTAATTGGGGTGCCTGCATGGAAAGGTAGTAAGTAGCAACGTTATTTACGAAATCGGCCCGGGTCACAGGTTTTTGCCGTAGTTTACTCGTCGAGTACTGTTGGCACGCAGGAGTAAGTCCGCAGCGCCCCGAGAAAATGTCACACCTGCTCATAGCAAAATGTTTTTGAAACGGCACAATGTCTTTAATTTAATAAAGGGTGCATTAATTGACTTCTGTGCGGTCTGCCCACAGAACTGTCTAATTGGCAGCACCACATGTAAAACTATTGCTAAAGCTTAGCTTTTTACATAACGCACGAGTTTGAGACGTCATTTAAGCACCAACTGAGAAAGCGACCATGGAATCTAAATTGAGTCCCTTGGTTCCCTGATCTGTTCTCTACATGGCAATACTAAGCCAATTAATTGGAACGATTACATATACAAGTAACATCAAATCTCAAGGCTTTTATGGTATTTGAAATTAAGAAACAATTTATACGTTTCCCATTGGAAGGTACAAGTAAACAATGAACAAAGGCAGGGAATTAGTCCTCTGCTCAGTATTCCAGAAAACTGCTTTTCACAAGACTGTTAAACGTACACCTACTATCAAATCTTAGTTCTTGACAGCGGGGCTAACGGTAAACTGCAGTCTAGTTTACACACAGTAAGGTTTTACAAGTCTGGCAGCTTTAAGATGTATGTTTTGTCTGGACTTTTGGGCGCCGTATGTTGACACATAACTACATTTTACGAATGAGGAAAAGAAACCACTTCAAAATACACCATCCGTATGCTGGTGGCCTGAACTGTTTCAGAATTCTTTTATGTCTATAAATTATTTTTTTCATTAGACAACTGTTTGTACTAACAGGCCGTCTGAATATTAAAACTACATTTTACAAACAAGTGTAACAATTCTGTTAGACTACAGATCAGCACTTGGAGGAATTATTTTGCATTAAACAGTCACACCCTGGCACAGCACCTCTAAATGGTCAAGCTGTGGGTGAGTTCCACGTAAACAGAGGTTCACTGTTCCTATTCCAACTTCCAGTGAGGACATGACGTAGGGATGAGTCGAATTAAACCGGAAGATTGTGCAGAGGGTGTAAATATTCGTGAGGTAGACAGACTATCTTCAAAATGCCAATGAAATGTGGGCTGGAGACCTCGGGTTAGGGGCGAGGGCATTTTAAATACAGTCAAACAACTCAAAGGAGATAAACTTGGCCTCCAGAATATCAAACTAAACCATAACAGTTTTATAAACTTTTCCTGCGAGAGCTGGGCGCGGTGCTTGGCAGGGTGCCTTGAAACATTTGGTAGGTGGGTGGCATTAAAGACTCAATAACTGAGTGATATAACAGCATATTAAATAGTTGAACACGTCACTCTTTGAAGTCAAACACGTGTTTTTTCTCCCATGTCCTCCAGGCTGTATTTTACATGGCCTGCACTCCTCGGTCTGGATGTGATGCTGCCACCAGCCAGTCTCAGGTGCGGGGCTGGGGGGTGCTGCTCACTTGGCCTTTCCCTCCTGTACAAGAGCCCGGACCACCCCATCACTTCGCCCCGGTTCTCCTAGTTCGTGCTTTAATAGGCCGCCTTCTGCGATTTCATCTAGTCCCTGGCTGCCTGAACACCCACGGACCCACGCCTGGCAGCAGCTCGTACAGATGCCACAGTAAACATAGCCAACCTCGGTGTGTGCGTCACTGTCAACACGCAAACTCCTGTGTGCGAAGGTGCCACTGTAAACACAAGCCTTCCGTTCATGTCACTGTAAACACACCAAACTCCTAAGTCTGTATCTCACTGAGAACGCGCTAAAACGGTGTATGAAGGGGACATTGTAAACACCTAACTCTCTTATGTGTTGGATGTATCTTAATAAAAGCATGCAATCTTTTGTGTGGGAATGTGTCACTGTGAACACACACACACACACTACTCCACTATTTTTAAATAAATAACCGAAAGCATACCAAGTGCCACTAACGGCAGACAACAACCCCAATAAAAACACATCAAACTCCTATGTAAGGAAATGAGACTGAAAACGCACAAACTACACTTACAGGGTGCCACTACAAACACCAGCCTCTAGAAGGTGGCCTTGTGTGCCCGCTTTTCCCGATCTGTGCTCGATGCACACTGCAAATATCATTCATGAAGCTGTCACTGTGTGCACAACCTCTTCCACAGTTAACAAAGGTGCCACTCTAAACACACCAATCACTCATTTATAAACGTTGCCCTGAGTGATAAGAGTTGCCACAGCAGGTAAACAAGTCCTAAAACTAAAGCCACACTAATCCGTTACTTATACAAAATGTGCAACTACAAACCACCGTTCACCATGATACCCTTCCTTTTTAATCCTGACGCCTGAGTATGCACACTACAAACTCATGTTGTAGAAACACTACTCTAGGTATAACACACCTAAGACCTATTTATTGGAGGTAGCACTGAGGCACAAACCTGACCCCTATCCTAGGAGTCCTTAAAACAAGCATCACCCTCCCCTCTTTTAAAGGGTTCCTTCTTCTGGAATATGTGGTGGAGCCATGCGCATGCCCTGTAATCCCACTCCCAGAGACCCGCACTTCATGTCTGGGGCGGTGGCCGGGTGCGTCCCTCCTATCCCAGCTCTCAGTGGCCCCAAGCGCTCTTACCTCAATGGGACTGACGGGCGTGGAGGGCAGGGGCTGCAGATATTCGGGGTGCAGGATGTGTCCGCTCCGGGCCGTCAGCATCTTCAGCACCTTGATAGGGAGCCGCTGGGCCTGGCGCGCTGGGTCCGAGGGCGGCACGGGGTGCAGGAAGGCGGCGCCGGACTGTTGGCCGAACACACGATCTCTTGCGGCAGAAAGCGAGGGCGATGTGATCATGACCCAACTGGCATGGGGGCGGCAGGACAGGGCGACCCCCGCAGGGCCGCCTCCGGCGGAGAGGGGTGTCCGAGGGCGGTGGGATCCAGGGGTCCCGGTGCGCAAAGAGCAGCCGGCGGCTGCAGGGACCCACAGCGAAGCGCACCAGCGGTCACTGCCAGTGAGGTGCCAGCCTCTGATCTCAGAGGACTCCGCCGGATGCCGCCTGCTGCCTGTCCAGGCTCCCGAACGCTGCCTGTCCCACCTCGGGCACTGCAGTGCGTCTGTCCGAACGCTGTTCTCTGCCTCTCCAAGCTGTGGCAGTCTCTTCGAAGCACCAGCGGCTGCTTGTCCTGGCTCTTGCACTCTATTTCTGCCGGGTCCAACGCTCTGCGTCTGAGCAAGCAGTGTCTCTCCTGGGTTCTCAGCGCTGTCTCTGCAGAGTGCTGCCGCGCACTCTCCCAGGTCCTTCAGGTGCCCCGGTTGCGGCCCCTCTGTGTAGGCTGCAGTCTCTGGCTCTGCTTGGTCTGTACACCTCGCCCTCCCAGTGCGTGTGCCGCCGTCCCAGGCTGCGCTTCCCCCTCTGCTGACACCGCTCGCTGCTGCTCCTCCTCCTCTCCTCTGTGCTGTGTGAGCTGTAACCCGCCCAGCCCCGGCTCTGGCACAGCGACTCACATCAAAAGCAGCAGAATTAGGCTGAGATTAAAGCCTTTGCCGCCTTCCAATCAAATGGGACCCCGAGGTGATTGGAGGGTCAAGGGGATGTGACGTCCCCCTTTCTTCTCTGCCTCTGTCTGTGTGTGAGTGAGGAAGAGCCTCCCCCTCCCACCGCCTCTCACGCGCGCAGGGTACGGGCTGGCCTTTCATTCTTTGGTTGCTGACACCCTCCGCTTCTCTTTCCCCCAGAGCAGCGCGCGCGCCACCTTGTCCATCTCCTTAATACAGAAGAGATCAGAAGAAAACACAAGTGTGGGGAAATAGCGCCCGCGCACATAAGGGTTTTTGGAGAAGGTAGGGGCAGGGCAGAATCATTCACCAGGGACAGAGTCTTTCATTTCAGGGATCCGTAGGGTACAGTTGTGCCTTCACTGTACCCAGAGCCTAACTATCCATTGTACAGCACAGGGGTGTACTTTAAATTGATGCAGGTCTAAGGGCCCACCGAACCCTGATTATCGCTTGCATCTCACAGTTCAAACTGGCCAGGGGCCCCTTTCCTTCCTTGCATTAGGAGTGGCTACCCACTGGTACAACAGCATTAGATACACAAAGAACCAGTGGTGTGAAGGGCCCACTTCACCCAAATTATATATATATATATTTTACTAGTAAACGAGGGGATGGTGGGCCTTAATCCTTCCCTGCATTATGACATGTTGCAAAATTCCTAGGCCAGAAGCTAGCTGTATACATTTTCATTAGAATCAAAATAGTGCACAGCTGCCCAACATCTTCCTCTTACCCTGGTCAGCCTCAGTAACTACTATTCAGCCACTAACACATTGCATTCTGGGACGTGTAGTTACACCGAATTCTCTAAATAGTGACAAAAAACATAGCCTGGCTGAGAAAAAAACACCAATGGCTGAAGATGTCCATTCAACATTGCTCCGTGGCCCTAAATACCGCCACACAACTTACTGCAGCCAAACTAAGAAAGCGGCTCCTATCCGCTAAGTTGTAAATAAAGCGCGCCCGAGCGAGCCTAGCCCGGTCCCTCTGTGCGGCAAACATAAGAACAATCCGCCCTGAGAGCGGCAGCCCGAGCTCGCCAATCAGGCATGTGATGACAAGAGCAGCCCAGTGCAGAGATTGGGGAACGCAAGGGTCACATGTTTTCAATATCCCCTTCATCTCTCTTTTTTATCTCCACCCCTCCGTCACTTGTCAGTGCTGCCCGACCGCAATCAATCAGTTATTTGTCAGCCCCTGTCAATCCGCCCTTGATTCATGTCAGCTTTTGTTGCTGATTACAAGCCTGGTGTGACTCGAAGGAAGAGAGCGCGCGGAGGGGGGAGAGCCGAGAAGTCTCCTTTCAAAAGAGCCTTTCAATTTAAGGAAATAAATCGTTCTCAGAGTAAACTCAATTTGTATGCATACAAAAGGCAGACCTACTTCACTTAGCTCCGGCGACCCGGACAACCCCGAGCTGCACTCCCTCCCGGTGCTCACTTTTAATTTAGAGGGGGCACTCCTTTTTTGGGGAGGATAAAAACCCCATATTTGTTAGGTGTTTACAATATTTCTGGCAGCCTCGATGAAACACTCTCGTTGGGCTCTTGTGCGCGTGTGTGCGTCGTTTCTCCTTCATCTCGCGGCCGTCAGTCAGCGCTGGCGCGGGAGGACTGTTTAAAAACAGATGAAGATTGACAACACGGAGCGCTGCTCGAATGCCAATACTGACAGGATGAACAAACGACTGCGCGGGATCAAAGGAAGGGCCGGGGCCATTCATTACGGCCCCCGAGCATTTCTGCACAATTACAGCCTTCTCACTTCGGCTATTATATTGATTCCCGATGCCTCGAGCAGTTTTATCACCAGCAAAACAGCTTATTTGTTGTCAGTGACTGTGTGCGCACCCCTTCGCCCTGGCTGACTGGGTGGGGGGGCGTAGGGGGGAGCTAAATATTCGCTGCAACAATATTTTCAGTTCAATTGCCTGAATTGTTTTTAGCGGCCCGCTTCCATCGAAGCGAAAACATACGGAGCAGAGGCCAGGAGGCAAATGTTTATGTTGTGCGATCACTTTCCCTGATCCTATTTGCGCAAAAACATAAAACCGTCCTGCTTTTGCGAATGTGTTTACACACCAGCTCATGTTTTGTGTATTTTAGGGGTTCCACAGAATTAAAATGTATACATTTTCTGCCTGAACATACACAACAGTGCCTTAACGGGTTTGTGCATACAGTGTCTATCGGTTGCATACAGTCAACAATGTTCAACACAAATAGAGATTATGACAAGGTTGTGTTTTAGAAAACACGCTTTACATTTCAAGTCAAAGTTAAATTATCAGTTAGTGTTACACTCGTGTGTCTGTCCACTGAATATTAAAATATGTTTATCTGGACTACTTTAACCCGAGTTGTGAATTCTTTTGGAAACACATTACTGGGGATTTATAAATACCTCGGCCCGAACATCCCCGACACAAAATGCCTTTGCACAAAATAATCAGCTAAAAATCCAGGACGAGTACGAGTCTTTTTTATCGTTTTCAGATCGTTTTATCAATAGCGGTGCCTGTTTATTTATTTATTCAACTATGATAATACGTGTTTTCACACCAAACGTGTCCATCAATGTGGAGCTTTTGTTTCCGGGTCAGGCATGGTGGCCAACACAACCTCTAACAAGTACAGAAAGGTCACGGAGATAAAACATGTTTGACAAGTGAGGAACAGGAGCATTGGGGTGCTGCCCAAAGCCGGACCTGGACTGTTCTTCAAAAAAACGGCTCCTCAAACACTATATATATTGGGTAAAGCGACCCCTTGAATGCAGTTTTAGAAACAACAGTTCTTCTGGACTATCCTGTAAAATATGTTAGCTTTTAGCGTGCTGTTTTCACTGACAAAGCTCGATTTTATAGCAGCAGACAGAAGGACATAAATAGATAGATAGATAGATAGATAGATAGATAGATAGATAGATAGATAGATAGATAGATATAAATGTATGTGAATAGTTACGTTTTCAGATTTTAAAAAAATCGTTTTTTTTTTATGAACAGCACAGTGCTTGAAAGGCCCTGGTGCGTGTGGTTCTTTATTACGGCGTGTACATTTAAGAAACAGCTGCACCAAAGGGGTTATTTTGGGGCGATTAAACATTTTCACCAACACAAGAACAGTGGTAACTGTTGGCTGAACCGGGGCAGCGTTGGCACTGAGAGGAATCCGCCTGGACTCCGCGACTTTTTTTGCAGAAAGGCCAGTCAGAGAAAAGCAGGGACATCGCAGGGGCACTCGACATCGGAGGGGCATGTGCCCGGGTCGGCAGCTAGATCCAGCTATGGGAGGGAAGCCTACCCGTGACCCCTGTACGCAGCACCAGCCCCCGGACTCTGGGCCACGTTTTCCGCAGCCCTCTCCTTTGTTGTCAGGCCCTTTGATGGATGGGGGCAGTAAAATTCGACAGGACAAAAAGCTGTGCCCTCCATTTGTGTTCATTTGCATGAAAGTGCTTAGAACAGCTGTTTTGCTCGCAGGACCGGAGAGGCCGCTATCTGTCCTGGCTGTATTTGTCCTGCCTCCCGGGGTGAAAGACTGCAAGATTAATTGCTTCGAGGGGGCTTCAGCGCTGCGAAGGGCCCACGGAGGGGAGGGCGCACTTTACATGTGAAACGGGCAGAATCAAAGGTGAGGCCGGACATGTGTAAAACAACTTGTGTATTGACATGCAGGGGAAAGTTAAAGGCGCCCCCGCCTCGGGAGCAGCTTTGATGCAGCCAGCAGGTAGCCCGGCCTCCGGTTTCACCTTTCAGACCAGTGTCAAGGATCCTTTGCTTTGCACACAGAGGTGTCCCACGCCCTTGTATAAAGGTGCAGTTATCCGAGAGAAAATCACTCAAACGTCTTGATGTTTGTTGACACACTAAAGGGTAGGAGGTGCTGATGTACACACACACACACAGATATTCCTACTGCACTTGTATGTATAGCTGCCGTAAATAACAGGTATCGCACTAACCACATATAATGATAGCCGCTTTATGGAGCGCTGAATGATAAAAGGCGATTGGCTTCCCTTATTTTTGAACATGGACTTTGCAGACATCAGCAGTGGGTGTTTAACTCACCAGGCACTGTGGCATCTACTGACAGACAAGAGATAGACTTTAATCCACCATGCCGCTGAAATATAACCCGCTCCCGTCAGGCCCGTGGGAGATTGAAACGAGGCATTCTGCCCTTGGGAGAGATATTGTCCTTTCTCCTCGCTGTACATTTTCCTCGGTTCAAAGAGAGGTGCAGCTTCCACCCCGAAGATGGTTCAGTCATCTACGTCAGTTAGGGGTCGAAGTCGTGACCCCTGGCTTGTCATTTACTACCTCTGGCACTGCTTTGCGAACCCCGTGCCACCTTGTCCTTATGGACCTCATTTGTGACCCCACTCTCTTTCTTTTCTGTCAATTTTTACTATACTGATTGTACCCGGTTTTTATTACACTAATAGTGAATAATAACTTTATTGACTGTTAGCTAGAATGTCCCCTTCCATTACAATGAGGTAAGTACAAATGTTTTTAAATGTATGATGTGTGCGTGCTTGAGGGTGACAGTGCGTTTAGGTGATAGTGTGTGTGTAAGTGTGAATGTGGGTGGATATCTAAAGTGTGTGTGTGAACGTAGAGGTCAAATGGCGCGTGATGTCACCTCCGCTACCCCTGGCTTTTTGGTGAAGTGACGTCGATGGGCTCAGTGCGTGTAGTTAGGAGGCTTTAGGAATCCGCCCTCCAGGGACAAATAAAAGGGCGAGCCCAAGAGTGAGTTAACCAGCGCCACTGAGCACTTCTTGTAGCCGGCACCGCTGGCGGGGGTGTCCGTTCCTTTTTCGAGGCACACAATAGACTTGATTGATTCCCCTGCAAGGGGTGAGCTGGCAGATACTCGAAGAGGGGAGACAAAGTTTGCCGCTGCCTTGAACTCTTCACTGCAGAGAGGGCTAATCAGGGCGGGGGCAGCGGGCAGGGCGGGCCTCCCCCTCGCCGCGGCCTCCCTTTCATCCCGGCCCGGATGGAGGCGCTCAATTAAAAGCCTATCACTTTGTAAGTAAATCAACGCCTATCAAAGTTGTCACATCAAACAAAACGATTATTATTGCGGCCCGCCTCCTCCATTAATCTCCCCGCGAGATAATCCGCCTGACAGGTCAGGCCGGCGGAAGGGAAAGCCCGGCCAGGAATCCTCAGGCTGCCTGGGCTTCGGGGATCCGGGGCCCCGGGTTTGGGTTAATTTCACTCCCACTCCTGAGAGCTTCGGGTTTGAACTTTCTCCGGTTCAGCTCGTTACACGGGGCAGCGGGGTCCACGCGTGCATCCATTCTACAGTAAATAACACACAAATAACACGCAACAAACACGAACCCCCGCGACCGACCCGGCCTCAAACCCAAAGAAAGAAAAACACGACCTAGTATCTAGTAACCCTTCTACATCTTCCCGT
This sequence comes from Pleurodeles waltl, assembly GCF_031143425.1. Classification (NCBI taxonomy): domain Eukaryota; kingdom Metazoa; phylum Chordata; class Amphibia; order Caudata; family Salamandridae; genus Pleurodeles; species Pleurodeles waltl. The sequence goes on from NC_090445.1 coordinate 1,423,954,971, forward strand.
GAAACAGGCGGGAACCCACAGGTGAGAGGGGGGACCCCAGTGACCCCTCAGAAGCGGGCAGTCTCGCCTTCTTCCCCTGCCTGCCCTCAACCTATGTTACCTTTTTAAAAATGCAATAAATAGTTTTATACTTGAAGCAAAGCATATTTATCTGCATAATGTTTCTTTTGGCCAGAGCCTGGCGCCCCCCCTGGGACCAACTGCCCCCCAGTTTGAAGACCCCAGACTTAGAGTAACAGCAGTGTCCCCGTCGCCGTGCATCCTGCCTGGGTCCCCGAAGTGGCACTGGGCTCAGAACAGCCTCAAGCCGCCTCCTTACCTCCACTAAGCGGGCTGTGCACGTACAACTTCTTCCCCTGCGCTGCCTTTGGAGATTTTGTGAAATGCACAAAATTGCATTCATTTAACCGCTAATTTATCGCTCTCAAAAACATCGCAGTGACACTTTTTTTTCTCAAATGGTTTTGCAGAGTGTAGTTACTGGGGCAAGTATGGACGGGGGCGTTCGACGCCTTTTGTCCCTTTAACAAAAACACCCTAGTAACTTAGGTTAGATTTTTTATTGAAATCCAAGAAATTTAGCGTTCTCTGTCCAGACACCGTGAACCTTTTAGCACCCTAGTTTTATTTTCATTCTGTCATTGTAAAAATGGTACTAATAAAGTTGGGGAGTGTTTGTGGGATTTGCTGTGTTGTGGGATATTTTGTACAAGTGAATATGCTTGAATAGGTCAGAGTCGGGGACTCCTGAAGGCGGATGATGGGATTCCGGTGTTTATTTTCGCCTGTAAACCCTTTACGTGAGTTAGATCAGAGCCATTTTTCTAGTACAAAACCCCAGCTGCTGCCCAGATCGCGGATACCTGAAGAGCGCTTAGTGTCACAGACCTCGATAAAAGCCTCCCGATTGCCGAACTCGCCATAATCGAGATAGGCAAATCGCGCTGATAATTTTCAGAGCATTCACCTGTACAAAGAGCTCTGATGTTACGGCGTAAGTGTCCAAATTATTATCCGAACTAAAGCGAACTTTGGAACGCAAGGGCGCGCTCGGAGCCTCAGCGCCACACGCACATCCGCCCTTGTTATTCTCTCGCAACACGTTGAGTACTAATTAAAATATCGACACCTTCCATTTGCACCCCTCCTCAAACGGGCCCGGTGTTTGATGTAGTATTCGGTTCACGAATATCATATTTCACGCCAGTGTTCATCAGCAGTCCGCGCCACCGCTATACATCACCCATGGAAGTGCAGTAAAAAAGTGCCGAATGATCTATAATGATGTAATATATACATTAAAAGGGTGTCTGGCTGATCAGAGTTTAGCTAAAAATGTAAAAGGGCTTTTTGATTGATAACACGGCTGCTGTTTTTTTCCGCTGAGCCTGTCAGGGGCTGACACAATGCTTGAGTTATTAGGGCAGAGAAGGGCAGCCATAAATTTCCAACGTCAGGCAAAAAACTGCCTTTATTGTCTGCATGATGGATGGGCTTCTGTACCAGACACCAAATACTTCGTATCGCCCTTAAATGGGAACACATTTTTCGTGGCCATAATTCATGTTTTTTAAATAGAAAGTTTGAAATGCCTGCCTATATTTCACCCTGCTGACATATTTATGAAGCACTCCCTGCATGCAAATATAATTATTGAAAGCGCCGGGGTGACATATGGGTTCGAACTGCTCCGAACGCTGCTCCCGGAGTGTTTTTTTTAATTCCTTAATTTGAAGGGGGAGAAATCTCGAGCCTTGTCTGCTCTGATCAATAAAGTCGAAGGTGAAATTCGAGTGGTTCTGTCGCCGTCACATCCGCGCTCCATGGAACTCGAAAGGAAGTGACTTTTGTTTAGCAATTATAATTTAGCTTAATGAAGCGAACGTTCATTTCCCCCTACTGTCTTGCTTCTTCATTTTCTTTTAAAAATGAACTAGCAGGAGACCCGGATCCCGGGGCTAGTCTGAAATATTCCTCCCGTTTTACTTCACAAATGCTTTCCCGGAATTATTTCAAAGGGAGGAAAATAAGGTTTGAGGCGTCCAGACTTTTTTTTTTTTTTTTAAATGGAAACGGAACAATGTCACGAGGCATTGCTTGGGAGAAGTGGCAAGTGATATTAATTAATGACTGGAGACGGACGAGTCATTTCAACATAGCTTTGCCCCTTATAAGTGCGGCTGCGGTGGTTTATGTGTTTGTGTTGTAGTAATTGTTGGTGTTTACCAAGGTAAATATGACACACAACAACCTCTGAAGCGAGATCTACAAGAGGAGAGGCACCGATGCATTCACTGGCAGAGCACAATTGCACTCGCTGCATGCACTAGTCCAAGTTCTCTACGCCGCTGCAAAACATTCATGTTCGGGAAAATAACTGTCCCAAATGGAAAACACACGTGCCCTGAAAGATGCCTGGTTCTGCAAGGGCTGCCAAATTTGCCCTTTATCCACAAGAAAAGTCAAACATTAAAAAAGGAACACGTATCTGCCCATTTTTTAAATAGTGTTGTTGGGAGAAAAGTGCGTTGGGACAGGTGTTCTACCTGTAATTGTACGACCCCCCACTCGGCCCCTGCCCAAGCGAGGGGTTCGGGTATAGCCAGCTAACCCCGTCATTGTCTTCAGCCTGGGTCTAGGGATGTGGTTCCGTTTTTTTGAATTTTATTTACACTTGCATTCGGTAACAGTAGTTGCATTTTCCAGGATGCTGGTTCTGTGTTTTTTTTCCCCACAACAATATGATTCCCGTATAGTGTGCACTGCGAAAAGAGTCACTTCTAGGCGCCTGGGGAAGCTCAGTTTGTGGGTCGGTGTTTGACTCAGGCCACGGATGAGAGCTATGGAGTTCAGACTGAAGGCAGTGCGAATTTCTCTTAACGCCTGACACTGAGTTGCAAAGGGGTTCATAATACATGCACATCCAATCCTTGGCCTCTCTGCCGAGCGCACAGATCAAATGCCATGTATGCCAATTGTAATTATAGAAGTGTGTGAAGGAGATACTCCGCTGTCAATGTAGGGAGAGCGAAAGGTAACAAAAATACCGTGATTACAAGTGAGTGGGCGCCTTGTGTGTGCGGGAAGAGAAGGAGATTCAAGAAGTGGGTGCAGGAGTGACTGAAAAGCGGGTTCTGAAGAGGAAAGGTGGAGCTGGGATAAACAGATTGTTTCAGAAAACATATGCGGAGAAATGGAGCTTAGGGCCATATGTAGGAACACTTTTTCCCATAGACACAGAATGGGTAAAAACCTTTGTTACATCTGGCCCTTAATGTCTAACAGAAAGACTGCAGGAGAGAGTTATGTGAAGACAACGAAAGTGACCGAGACTACCAGACCTTGCCCACAGTAATGTTTAATTCACAGTCTACTAAAATATAAATGTGTGTGTTTACACGCAGACACGCGTGCACGTTCTTCCTGAGCTCCCGTTGTACGTGGCCCCGCCAGAAGAGGCATCTGCTGCGTATAAATCAAATGTTCCTTTTCATATTTTCGTTACAAGTGTGCTCGGATTGTATCCGTCGTACCCCCACGTTACAAGAGATTGCTATCATGGCCATAGCGCCATAGATATTTCTGGAGTGACAGGCGAGTGGGGTTGGGTGGTGTTGAACACACACGAAGGGGTGATCTGCCCTCCCTGCACCCAAGGCAGCGAAGGGGACAGTGTGCTGGTTCCGGGGCTCCTCGGCTGCCAAGGGCCGGTCGGGGCCACTTTTCTAGGCGGGAGCCCGCGTCGTGGAAAGCAGCGGAGACTTGTCACCCAGCCACGGAGATGTGTAGCTCGCTCAACGCCGGACACGCGGCCTGATCAGGAGTGCACCTAGGAGTTATACGTGCACACCACGTCTACTACTGAGCCCCTGTGATGCATGGCGCCATGCTGCCCCGGCCTTATGGCCACAGAGCATGAGTGTCCATGAACCCAAGAAGGCCAAACAAGCCTTGCACGCGAGTATGCAAAACACGCCCTGTTCATGACCTCATGGATGCAGACTATAGCCGGCACATGACCTCATGGATGTAGAACATGCACCATCTATGAATTCATGGCTTCAGGACACGTCTTGTCCACTAACTCAAAGATACTTACCACGCCCTGTGCACGACTTCATAAATACAGAGGATGCCGAGCACATGACCCCAGGGATGCCGTACATGCCTTGCACATGAACTCATCTCATGGAGGCTGAACATGCCTTGTACATCAACTCATGGATTCAGAACATGTCTTGTCCATGAACTCACGGAGGAACAATATACCCTGCACATGAAACCACACCCTGTTCCTGATCTCACTGAAGCAGAGCAGGTCTTGCACATGGCATCATGGATACCTAACACACCTTGTACATGGTTTCTCGGACTGAAGAAGTCCTGTACTTTACTTCACAGAGGAAGAGCAGGCAGTATACCAGAGCCTTGTTTGAGAAGAACACACTTTAAATGTGAACCTCTTGTGTGAAGGACATGTTTGGACTGGGGCAATGTCAACTGATGGCCATCCCCAAAGACAGGTGCGGGCCGGATCGGACCAGTTCCAGGTGGTGGGGAACTGTGTGTGTGCCCTATTTCAAATTTTCGAAGGCATCCCGCAATGTACGTGATTGGCTGGCAGACAGGTAATGGGGGGTACCTGGGCAGGTGGCAGGGGCAGCCAGGTGGCAAGACCAGACTGAGGACTTGGGCGAACTGACACCTAGTGAGGGGTGTTCCATCCTCATGTTTGAACAGAGTGCCTGCAGCCCCTAGTGGGCGGTGCGCCATATAGCCCTCCAAGTTCCCCAATGGCCAGCACACATTTCCTTAGCCCTGTGCAGCAGAATATGCTCCCCTCTACTCGTGGTCAGTCTTCAAGCAAATTATGGTAACTGCCAGGGAGCCGTTTAGCCGCCCAATATCTCTCACCTGCAGACTACCCTATTTGTCTTTCTTACTATTTGACACCAGCTCCCCTACCCTGAATGCCACATAGAATGCGAGGCAGAAAGCTGCTTTGAAAAGGCATACTTCAGTAGGTGATCTGCATACGCTCTCTAGCCTGGTGATGAGCCTCCCCAGTTTAAGTATGTCTATGGGACTCCTCACAGCTTGCTTGAGCCCTTTGAATCTATGCCAGCCCTTCAGTGCTCTATGCACAAGGAAAGCCTTGGTCCCAATGGGATTCCCCCCCCACATTTTCGCAAAGAAAGAAATAGCTGCGGGGTGCCACCTAGATTACAACACTGGCCTCCTGCCTCCCTCAAAGATTCCAAAAATGCAATGATAAACTCAGGTGAAAACAATTCCCCCACCTCATCTTTCCATGAAACCCGTGGTGCATGCAAAATACCCCCTAATCGGCACGCCTTGTCTTGGGTGCTAAACTGGCAGCCCCAACGGCTGGGGTACCAAGCTTCTTCTGGGTGGGGGTACCTGTAACCCTGAACTTTAAAACGAGACAGAGCACCTGCTGCATTTTTAATACACCAGTTACACATTCAGACTCAAAATTGACAATGAACCTTAAAAATAGCAGTGTGATTTCTTTCAACAATCTCAAGATCATCTTTCATTTTGCTGCTTTCTAGCTAATGCACTCTACTACAGTCATGTTGTCCGACCAGAATATCGGAAGTTGTGAAACTGGTCTGGCCAGATTTTAAGGGCCACCAGAATGGGAAAAAGGTCCAGGAAACCTATGTTTTTGCCACCAGCTCTGACTACACCCAGTCTGTTGGGTACATCAGGATGCGCCCAAGATGGCACCAAACCCCATGCTTCCTGCAGAGTCCGTAAACAAAACTAACTCCTCATTGGTCTTAGTAGGGCTGGCTTGATCACACCACAGAACCACTGAAGTCTTAAAAAAATGCCTCCTAAATTCGCATGTTTTGTTGCACCTCGCTTGACAACCTGGTATGATGGTGTTTCTGTTTCAAACTGGACATAGCCTGTACAATAGACCTGGAAAATGGGCGGCCCATGGGTATGATATGCAAAGCAAAATTCAGGTGCCCCACTACAACCTGCAGTTGATACAACATCACTTTCACGACTTTCAGGCACTCCCTAAGGACCTTGTAAATGCTCTAAAATTCTCTTGAGGAAGCCTGGAAATGCCTGCCTTGTAATCCACCTCTACCCTGAGAAATACATTTTTTGTGACTTGGCCACATGTTTGTGTCAGCGCTAAAGGAGCTCCAAATACCTCTATTAGCTCCTGAAATGCTTCTAAGGCCTCCCCACACCCTGTAGGGTCTGGGCGGCATAGAAACAGGAAATCATCACAATAATGCAATACCCACTGGTGCCCCATCGTCCCCTGGAAAACCTACTCTAAGAAGGTGCCAAACCTTTTGAAGTAAGCACAGGAGATCGAACTGCCCATGGACATGCATTTGTCAAAGAGAAGGGTTCCCTCAAATTGAAAACCTAACAAATGGAAGTCGTCAGGATGAACTGGCAGCAGCCTAAATGCCATGTTTATATCTGCCTTTGCCAGCAATGTTTCAGGTCCCAGCTCCTGAAGCAACCTAATGGCCTGATCTAGTGAAGCATATTTGGTGGAGCACAATGCCCCATCACTGGTCTCAATGACCAAATGACCCATAGGTGCCAACAGGTGATAGATCAAGTGAGAACCCCCTGGATCTTTTATCAGAACCACTCCCAAAGGAGAACACACAAAATTATCCAGAGGGACGTAGTCAAATGGACCTGCTATCCTCCCCAGACTCCTTTTATTCTGGACCCTCCTCCTAGAAGCATTACAATTAGCCTGCAGTGACTGCTGATTTTTTGTAAAATGGAACCCCCCCACATTACCCTCCGCAGGGATTCTGCAACCTTTCTTAAACCCTTATACAGCGACTGCGCCGCCACTGTTTTGCTGTACGAATTCAACCATGTCACCACTGCCTGCCAAACAACTAGGGAGAGGGCGCCTTGACCAACAGGGTCGGCTCATTCATTAGGGCCCCTGTCTTTTGACTTTTTAAAACAATTGGAATCTGGGTGCGATGGGAGGCTACAGAAGGAACAGCAGTGCTTAAATTTGCGTGTCTCCGGGGCTGTAGAACACAACTTTTTGTAAAGGTGCCAACATGACCCTTTTCCCACTCCTCCCCCCAAATGGGAGGTTGTCTCTGAGGTCGCCCAGAAGGGCTGACCTGGGGGAGTCTCAACCTTCTGCACTCTCACGAAGCGCAACCATGTATTCACTTCTATCTGATCCAATGCCAAAGTGGATCTGGTAACCTTTGACCTTCTAAATTCCCTATCATAGCCCCTCCACATTGTCCCCCACAAACTCGCCATGTGCATGCGTTGTTCTATTTTGGTAGCAGGCTAGTTAAGTTTCCATTGTAGGGAATCTCATACCCATGATTACCTGAAAAATTGTGAAACCTTGGACCCAATTCATCAATGTTTGTTTTACATTTTTCTTGAAAGGCCATTGCACACAGTCCCTTACACCACTTACTCTCCTCCCTTTCAGGCATATTTGAAATTAGCTCACATATTTCAACATCACTTCAGTTCCAAACCTTCTGTTTCACTTACACCAACGCATGCCTGCCCAATTAGTCATGCTCAGAAAGCACCCCCCAGACTGATGCTCAGCAGTTAATCAATCAATCAGTCATTTGTAGAGCGCATTGCTGTCACTTCTGGGAGTATCTGGGCGCTGGGGAGCAATGTCTCTGTCGAAGAGTCAGGTCTTGAGTCTGTTTATGAAGTTTGCCAGTGAGGGTGCAGTTCGGAGGGGGAGATTGTTTCAGGATTTGGCAGTGATGTGGGAAAAAGAGCTGCAGCGCTGTGGCAGCATCAGATTCTGGGTGTGTGCTCGAGGGCCAGAGAGGAAGAGTGCAGGTGTCTGGTGGGTTGATGGCAGTGTAGACAGTGGTTTATGTAGTCTGGTCCTTGATGGTGTAGGGCTTTGTAAGGTGCGTGAGGGGCTTGAAATTACATCTCTTCTGGACTAGGAGCTAGTGGAGGTTTCTGATGTGGGGGTTGATGTGGGTGCACCTGGGAAGGTCCAGGATGAGTCTGGCAGTGGTGTTCGTTATTATCTGGAGTCTCTTAAGAAGCTTTGAGGCCATGCCGGTGTAGAAAGCATTACTGTAGTTGAGGCGGCTGGTGGAGAGGACCTGGGTGAAAGCTTTCCTGGTGTGGCTGGGATCCATCTGAAGATTCTGCAGAGCATGCGGAGGGTGTGGAAGCAGGAGAAGGCGACTGCATCGATCTGCCGCTTCAGGGTCAGCTCACTGTTGAGGATGATGCCAAGGTTGCACGAGTGGTCTGTAGGCATGGGAGAAGGTCCGAGTTCGGCTGGCCACCAGCTATCTTCCCCTATGGAGGTGTTTTTCCTGAAGATCAGGATTACAGTGTTATCGGAGTTGAACTTCATGTAGTTAGTTTTCATCCAGTCGGCTACAGTAGTCTTGGTGTTGCGGAAGCTGGTTCTGGTGGTGGAGGGGTCTTCAGTAAGTGAGAGGATCAGTTGACTATTGTCTGCGCAGGAGATGATGTTGAGTCAGTGGGATCTAACATTATCGGCCAGTAGGGTCAGTTAGGTATTGAACAAAGTGGAGCTAAGGGATGAACCTCGGGCTTCACTGCAAATGATGCTCTTGGGTGCAGAGATGAAAGGGGGTAGTCGGATGCTCTGAGTGCATCCTGTCTGGAAGGAGGCGATTCATTTGACGGTGTCGCTTTGTATTCCGATGCTGTGGAGCCTGTTGATGAGGTTGTGGTAGGAGACGGTCTCACACGTGGCTGATAGGTGGAGGAGGATCAGGGTGATGGTTTCCCTGCAGCCAAGGAGTGCTCTGATGTCGTCAGTAGCGGAAGTAAGTGCAGTCTCTGTGCTGTGGTTGGACCGAAAACCTGACTGGGATGCATCCAGTAGGTTGTTTTCTTCCAGGTAGCTGGTGAGCTGCTGATTGATGGCCTTCTCAAGTACTTTGGCCGGGTAGGAGAGTAGAGAGATGGGTCGGTAATTCTTGAGTTAATTTAGGTCAGAGGAGGGTTAGTTCAGGAGTGGTTTGATTTCCGCATGTTTCAATTTTTCCAGAAAAGCTGCCAATGTGATGGAGGTTTTGAGGATGCTTGTGAGTTCTGAGGATCAACAGTAATGAGGTTGGTTCTGAGGTTGAACAGGAAAGGGGGGAAATGGGTTGATGGATGACATGATGGCTGAGGTGGATTGAGTGGTGAGCTAGCCCACATGGAGATGTTGCTGTAGGTGTGAACTGGGGGTTTGGGAGAGCTGAGGTTAGAGATCATGGGTTAGGGTCAAAGTTGTTGTGGATGGTGGTGATCTTTCTGTGGAAGTAGTCTGCGAGGGTGTTGCAGAGTTTTTGGGAGGTGTGGATCGTGTTCTCTGTGGGTGCTGGGTTGGACTATTTTGAAAAGTTATTTTGTGTGGTTGGATTCTTAGTCAATGCGCTTGTGATGTCCACTCTTTTGGCCTTCTTGAGTTGTCAGTGGTAGTTCCTGAGGGTTTCTTTGTGGGCTGCTCTACTGGAGGCAATCCTAGTGGATTGCCATTGTTTCTTGAATTTGTAGCAGCTGCGTTTGGTGGCTCCGAGCTCCAGAGTGTGCCAGCTGGCATTTGTAGAGGTTTGTTGATTCTGGCAGGTTTCAGTGGGGCAACTGAGTCGGCGCATTCGTTGACCGAGGAGAAGAAGCTCAGGATGTCCTGTTCAATGTCGGATGAGACCTGGGGTTTGGATGAGCAGAGGGCCTGCATCCACTTTCATTCAGTAACTCTGCTCCAGTTACAGTAGTCAACTCTGTGGTTCTTGGTGGTGGTGTGTTGGGCATTGGCAATGGTGAAGTGGACAATGTTGTGGTCAGACCAGGAGAGTTCTGTGACGTGGCTGAATCTGACTCTGTCACTGGAGGTGAAGAAGGGCTTTGAAAGTGTGTCCGGCCCTGTGTGTGGGTACGTTGACCAGTTGGGTGTGGTCCATGTTGCTTTAGTTGTTGAGGACGGTGGTGGAGTTGGCGTCATTGGGGTCATCAATGTGGAATTTAAGCTCACTGAGTAGAATGAAGTGGTTGGAGCTGATGGCCAGTGGTGCAATGATGTTGGGGCTGGCATTGCAGAAGGCCAGACTGGGTCCTCGGAGTCTGTATACGAGGGTGGCTCTTAAGGTAGTTTTTTTAATTGAGGTATTTCATGAGGGGGTGAGGTGTCATCTTTGGTGGTGGTGCATCGAATGGTGTTCTTGAATATGATGGCGATGCACCGGCAATGTATGTTGGCATGGTCTAGGTATATGACCTTGTAGCTGTCAGATGTTGCAGTGGTGATTTTGGGGTTTGAGGAGTGGTTTAGCCCGGTTTTTATGATGAAGGCTACATCTGGTGAGAGGGAGGTGATGGAGTCGCAGATTTCCATGGTGTGTTTGCAGAGGGATCGGGCTTTGAGCAGGATACATCAGAGAGGTTTCTGGTTGACCGTGGCCTTCTGGGTGGGTATGGCACTGGGTCCTGTGTGGGCTGATGGCTTTGTGCTGCAGGACAAGCAGCAGTTTTGACAGGTGAAGGGTCCTATGGTCGCACAATAGGGTGTGGTGCAGCAGCTGTTGTTGTGGTGCCCAGGATTCATGGCTCTGAGTTTCTCGGTTGAGTAGCGGTGGGTGGCTAGAGGGCAAGGGCTCCTGGAGCTAGGTGGGGTCTAGGTGCGGATGGGTGCAGACGGGCCTGCCTTTGATGTGCCTGCTGTGCGTCACCGTGCTGCAGCCTCTATTAAGTTGGTACTGGGGGAGGGCGGGGCACTGGGTGGCAGGAGGAGGGAAATGGGGTAGAGACGAGAAGGAGCAGAAAGGAAAAGCAGGGCAGAAAAAAGTGAAAGTGGATGTAGAAAAACGAACAGAATAGTGGAGGAAAAGGTGTTGAAAACCAGCAAAAAGCAGGGGAAAAAGTGCAGGAAACAAGGAGAAAAGAGGGGAAAAGGGTGCAGAAAACAAGCAGAAGAGTGAAAACGGAGCAATAAACAAGTAGAACAAAGGAAAAAAGAAGCAGACAAACGAGCAGAAACAAGGCAGCAGAGGGTGGCATTGGGCATGCTGGACAGGAAACTGTCAGAGGGGAAGGTGGAGCGAGAACCTGCTCGGTGGTTCAGCTGTACCTGCTGGCATAAAATCCTTGGTAGGGGTTGGTGCCCCAAGTGTTGCTTGCACAGCCTGAGCCACACCGCCACTGTTATGGGTACCGGCAACTCCTGCCATTTTTGCTACCTGAGTAACTACTGCAGACCCACCACCACCTACTGCAGGTGCGCCAACTACCCCAGCTTGCTGACCTTGTCCATACTGTCCACCTGAACTGTCTGAATGGACCACCAGCCTTCTGACCCTTTCGACATGATTGCTCTGAGGAACCCCCTCTATTGCCCCTACCCCCCCAATAAGGGGTTGACAATAACATCTCAACTCTTGATAACCATGGCAACACACTAGCTAAGTCAGCCACCAGATCAGGCTGCCCTGTGCTAGTCGCTGATGTCACCCTAATTGCCACGCAGCTATTGCCAGTTTGCACAATGCTATTATTCGCAGCAGGCACTGTATCTGCAGGCGAACCATGATGTCCTGTGAACCATGACCACATTCACTACTTACAGCCCACTTCCTACCCCGCTTTTTTATTGGCAGGAATGCCGTTCTTGGTGGAACTCCCGGCCTCCTAGGCCTCTGTGCTGGTGCTGCTGGCTCTGGTGTCCCCCCCCCCCCGGAGGGGCCGGTGGGTGCAAAAGCACCAACAATTCATCCTTTGCATCCATCTTGCACATTAATGTGTTGCCCTCCTTAGTCCCATCAGGCATGCTAGCAAGTAAAGACAATATTAGTTGATAACCAAAATTGTGACAAAAGTACCTCTCAAGAATAATGCTCCTACGCTCAATAACCACTTTCACTACCCGCTCTGCCAGTCAGGCCACCTTTCAGCCAACAAGTCGACACTTTCACTGAAAGATTGCCCTGCCCAAACCTGTTGGTACCTGAGAACACCCATTCCTTTCAAGAGGCCTATGTACTCCAATTCAGCAGAGACCTGCCTCACCCCTTCGCAATAACAATGTCTGGTAGAAAAACCTTGCTTAGCTTTCTTTATCAATGCTGCTTTTGTCCCCCTAAACAAATGCCTGAAATACTATGGGACTGGAATACACATTAACACACAACTGTAGCCAACAACAAAACAAGTGCCCGAATAGTATGGGGCTGAAATGCCCGCTATATAAATGCGCCAACTTCCCCTCTTTTCACCCGTAAACAACCTACTGCTGCTGGGGACTCTTGGCGCCCTCAAGAGCCACCACAGAAAACTAAAACGCTCCTGGGTCAGGTGAGAAACAAGCATTCTGCCTGTTTAGGGTCTCGGAGGGCAGAGATGAAAGGCCAGCAGCAGCTTTAGCTGGCGCCTGATGCAGGCATCCTGTGCGTCCAGCGGCAGCGCGCTGTGGGTGCATCGTGAAGTCGGAACAAAGATGCCTGCTTCATGCTGTGCCAACCCTTTTAGAGCACCGCCGGTCAGAAACTCATTTTCATTCCAGAAGGAGTGTGCCTTGCCGGGGTGACGCAGAAGTGGTCTTGCCCCCTAAGGCCGGATTTTCTGGCATGGGGACGCGTAACCACCCCCACTTGTACCCTGTTGTCCACGCCTAGATGGGAGATCCTTGTGAACACTTTTGAAGTGCACAAGAGAGCATGTCTCTCCTTTCCTCCAGCTTGTGTATTCCACCCAGCTCTCAGGAATGCAGGAAATACAAAAATCTGCCTTGGATGGCTCCTTCACCCCCACATGCCTCTGAGGCCCTGAGCTTCCAATACAGAATTCCATGGAGGCCTCCTTGTACTGCACCATACACAGTCACACATACATCACAGCAAGCACATGCAAACTGCAGAGCGCTACATACTAATATGGTCTATGCTAAGTACACAGCAGCAGAACTTTAAAGTGATACAGGTAAAAAGGGTCTGTTCAATGTATTAATAATTGACACAAAAACAGTATGCTGCCACCACTGTGCTCATGCTAAGTTACTCTGGGTAAGGATAGTAGGCCTTTACTATTACCAGGGTAACACTGTGCAGCATTCCCGATCTAACAAGACCACAATCTATGAAAGAGACCTAAGGGATAGTGCACATGCATGATTCGTATCCTCCATCCTCCTATGACGAAACATCCTGGTACCAAGGATACAGATATTGTTGCAGCTTGGACACTAAGAGCAGGGTACTGTTCTGTTCCAACAATAACAGAACCTATCAATTAAAGACTATAAACAAGCCAGACACAATATTATTCTAGCAAAACAGAGTAGAAAAGATATGCATCAGTAAGCAGTAAATACCACTACCCAACATATTGAAGTAAATTAATTATCTTAAACAGTCCCTAACATTTAAGTGTAACATAAATACACCAACAAACCATTTACATATACCACACAAACCTAATTCTAACAAAATATTTCCACATTTGTTTGCACTACAGATCCGTCACTTACTGCAAATAATATTCAGTAAAATGATCCAGCAAAACCTAAAGAAATTTTGAAGACAATACCTATCATTAATAGAAACAATGTATCCATTAAATAAATACTACTGAAGAAGGGAACCATTATATCATACTTTGTAAAATAAAACGTACACAAATTGATTATTTTGTAATGTAAATACCTAGCATTCTAATAATTAGGATTTTGTTCTATGTCAACAGTTTAAAAATGTACAAAAATGAACATCCTTAGATCACCTCATAAAAATTATTAAAGTGGTTAATAGAAGGCATTTTTACATCATCCTCTTTCAGATCAAATATGCAGTATGCGATCCTAGTATCAAGGCAATGAAGTTCCACTATTCTCTGTTCTTCTGCCCAAACAACAATCTTCCACATGAAATTCATAAAGTACAGTTATAAAGAAAAACAATACTCCCCACAAAAAATTGTTATGGATTCAGAATGAAAAATAGAAGATGAATGTTAAAAATCTATTGACAAAACAAAAATATCCACAACATTGTCTTACATTGTATTAAAATATATCATGCAAAAACATCCAGCTAAACAGTGCCAAATGCCATCTTCAACTGTACTTGAAAATGAAAATTATGTTCATCCACCTCTCTTAAAAACATTTCGTAAACACTGATATAAGAAAAGGCTACAACTGTAATCCTCCAATCATACACACAATAAGCACATTAAATTAACCAACACATAGAAACCTGCTACTACACAGACACAAACACAAGTCCGCCAGCCCAAAGGTCAGTGATAAAATGGCGGTACCAAAACCCACACCGTTACGCCAACAGAAATACGCCCACAGCATCATGACCCACGAATCACCGCGGCGGTCATTCAACCGCACACACCTGACACACATACACACACCACACCCACAACACTATAAAATACACACCCACAATACCCACAACCCCTTACAATGAAAGAAATATTGCCAACAGAGAGAGAGACAAGCCGGGAGCACCCACTGAATCTGAGCCACAAAACACCATCACTCATACACCATCCATGCACCTCACAGCACACACCCCAACACATCACCCCACATACCCTCACACACACTACTCACACACACTACTCACACTACACCCATGGCACCACAAAGACACCCCAGATTCTCTGAGGAGGAGCTAAGGGTCATTGTGGAGGAAATCATCCAGTTAGAGCCACAGCTATTCGGATCAAAAGTGCAGCAGACGTCCATTGCAAGGAAGATGGAGCTATGGCGGAGAGTTGTGGACAGGGTCAACGCCGTGGGACAGCGCCCCAGAACAAGGGATGACATCAGGGAGAGGTGGAATGACCTACGGGGGAAGGTGTGTTCTGTGGTTGCAAGACACCAGATAGCTGTACAGAGGACTGGCGGTGGTTCCCCACCTCCTCCCCCACAACTAACAACATGGGAGGAGCAAGTCTTGCCGATCATGCATCCTGAGGGCCTCGCAGGAGTAGTAGGAGGACTGGCCTCTGGTAAGTAAAATATTTATTACTAACACCCCCCACCTGCATGCCATCACAAACTCCTACCCCTATCCTCACCCCATCACTCCACCACCTCACATTTACCCCACCATCACAACCCACCCATCCTAATACCATGCCCTGCATGCAACAACAATGCATGGACCCCCATCACAGACCTGCATGGACACCACAGCATGCACACTAGTGACAATCACTTAGCCAAACCAATAACATCTCACACAACCCTAAGGTGCCTTGCTAATAACAACCATAGAGGGAAACATATCCATGCACAAGATGACACACACAGAAACAATAACACTGCATTTACATACCCACAGGACCCCCACTCAATGTCACCGGAGAGGAGGTGCCAGCCACATCCAGTCCCCCCTCAGAAGAGGCCCACAGTGATGACAGCAGCTCTGCATGCCTGGATCACGATGACCAACCTGGCCCATCAGGGACCTCTGGACAATCGGTGACCCAGCCACAGTCCCAAAGCACCACAGAGCCTTCCCCCACAGGAAACACCAGCACACCACCCACCCAGCGGGCCCATCCCTCTGTCCCCAGGATACGTCAATCAGCAGTGTGTCCACCACTACAGGGACCCCAGGCAACCCCACAAACACAGGACGATCAGGGACCTGGGGTCAGTGGCAGTGGGCACACGGTTCAGGGGACAGAGGCACAGGACAACAGGACAACAGGGAAGCTGGGAGGATTGCTGTGCAACAGGGGAAGGACAGGCCCAGGGAACTGACTCTCCACGAGGCACTCACCAATATCCTGGGAGCATACCAGCATTCCCAGGAGACTATGGGCCAGATACTGGCCAAGTTGCAGGAGACCAAGCGGTTGCAGGAGGGACAGTAGCTGGGGATCAGGGAGGACCTGAGGGACATCCACACCACCCTGGTCACCATTGCAGGGGTGCTGGCAGACATGGCCAACACCATGAGGGAGGCAGTGGCACACCAATGGGCCCCTGACACTAGCCACACCGAAGAACAGCCCTCCACCTCCGCCGACGCTAGTGGACAGGAGACCCTGCCACTGGAACAACAGGCCACCTGCACCCCAACTCCTTCAGAAGGAGAACCACCACACAAATGGTCCCTGCGATCCACGCAGAATCCAGAGAACATTGCCAAGACCCCTGCCAGGAAATAAGACTCACCCTGTCCACCTTGAACTTCCATTGCTCCCCTTCCTATGCCCCCTTGGACAATGCACCTGTGATACAAATAGACTGGACTCTACCCTGGACTTTCCTCCATCATCAACCCAGCCCATTGCAATGCCCCCTCCACTTATCAGTGCCTAAATAAAGGCCCTTAGAACAAAATCAAATATGGAGTCTGTCAATTGTGTCACAAAAGTATTAGTTTCACAAACTGCAAACATTGCAATTCAAATTTACTGTAATATTTACATAGGTATGACCTGTAGTGGCAAGCAGTTAACACACCAGGAGCCAGAGTGGGGCACAGAGATCTGAAAATAGAGATGCCAAAGGGTGCAGTAAGTGGCAGTAGAAATAGGGAATTCAGGCTGCCATGTTCAATGTCCAACACAAAACTGCAATGGAAGGTGAAGTTACTGTGTCTTACCTGTGTGTCACAGGAAGTACTGCTGAATTAGTGTGGTTCTGTTTTCCACATCTTCTTCCTCTGCCTCCTCTTCGTCACTGTCCACAGGCTCCACCGCTGCGACACGACCATTTCCAGGCTCATCCTAATGTAGAAAAGACACCTGGCATCTCAAGGCCAGTTTGTGCAACATGTAACAATGATCTGGCACACCTTCTTGTGTGAGTAGTACAGGGATCCACCAGACAGATGGAGGCACCGGAATCTGGCCTTGAGGAGGCCAAAGGTGCGCTCAATGATCCTCCTTGTTCGCCCATGTGCCTCATTGTAATGTTCCTCTACCCTTGTCCTGGCATTCCTCACTGGGGTCAGTAGTCATGAGAGGTTGGGGTAACCAGAGTCACCTGCAAAATCGAGGGATACCTGTTAGCTACACACTCACCTTTAGGGCCCAACCCACACCCGTATACCTACATCAACTGGGTGGGGACCATAGGCTCACCTATTAGCCACACCCGGTGCCTCTAGAGTTGAGCCATCACATATGGGATGCTGCTATTCCTCAAGATAAAGGCATCATGTACAGAGCCAGGATACTTGGCGTTGACATGGGAGATATACTGGTCCGCCAAACACACCATCTGCACATTCAGAGAGTGAAAGCTTTTTCTATTTCTGAACAATTGTTAATTTCTCGGGGGGACAAATGCAATATGCGTACCATCAATGGCACCAACGATGTTGGGGATATGTCCCAGTGCATAGAAGTCAGCCTTCACTGTGGCCAAATCCTCCACCTGGGGGAATACTATGTAGCTGCGCATGTGTTTCAGCAGGGCAGTCAACACTCCGGTCAGCACGTTGAAGAACATAGGCTGTGACATCCCTGATGCCATGGCCACTGTCGCACGGAAGGAACCAGTTGCCAGGAAATGGAGCATTGACAGGACCTGCATTAGAGGGGGTATACCTGTGGGGTGGCGGATAGCTGAGATCAGGTCTGGCTCCAATTGGGCACGCAGTTCTTGGATTGTGGCCCTATCAAGTCTGTAGGTCAGGATAATGTGCATGTCCTCCATTGTCACAAGGTCTGTGCACGGGGGATGTCTCCTATTCATCCTCAGTGGTTGGACTCTAGGGTGAAAAACGGTGAGCAGATGGTCATATTCAAACATATTTCAACCATAATATACTTTTTTTCCTTCACAGAAACAGTATGTGAACCCTAAAGTCAGTTGATGTGCCAATGTCTGCTGTGATGCAGTTAGGTGCCATGGCCTGTGCCCCCTGAAATGGCGTCTGCCTGACCTGTGAGGAGAGACAATTGGAAATGAGGTAATTCCGCTGGCATTGTGCGCCGTTGCGGTCGGAGGTTGGCGACCGCCACGCAACACTGCATTGGTTATTATTGAGCCCTATGGGTTCCAGGAGCCAATAGCGATGTACAGCGGCGGTGGCGGTATGCACCTGTGCACTCACTTGCTACCTGACCTTCAACAGGAGAGGACCTACACTGCAAGGGCTGCTGTGACCTGTGTCTGGAAGCGACATTGGCTTGAGTGTCTGGGGAAAGGGCCCCTGCCTTCACTTCGGAGGAGTTAGAGAGACTGGTGGATGGGATCCTACCCCAGTACACTTTACTCTATGGTCCTCCAGACAAATAGGTGAATACACTGTGAGCATGATGAGTGGGCCATGAATGTATAGATTGCTGTGTGTGTAAGCCTTTTGTGGGGGGGGGTCCCAGGTGTCCGGGGCAGGGTACTGCATGTACGGTGGTCAATGTATGTGCGTAAGGGTGTTGTGTAACCATTTTAGCTATAGCTCCATGCACGTTAGTTTAATACTCTAGGCGGCTGTGTACTTTGACCTAGATATATTTTATTTGGCTTTGCATTGTTATTTTTACAATAACCAGTTTTACGGTCTTGTTTTAATTTCATCTATCTAACTGTTTTTCTTAGCCCAGCACTGTGTTCTGAAACAAGACATTCTTGATCACTTTGTGCTTCAGTCAAGGCTACAGTTTGGTACATTGCCAGTGAACGTGGTAGAAGTTTAGTCTCCAACATTCGTAGAAAATACATATCCTTAAGTAGGGACATTTTCTTAGAACATTAGCTGTGTTATTACAAAAACACTTCCTAGTCCCATTACACGTTAAGAGGGAGATTCCAGCCAGGGAACCATGACTGTATGCCGATTGCTGAATGCTTAGCTGCAGATGCTGGCGCAGACTACAGGCCTTTGCTCAGGTATGAGGGTCGATGTCCTCCCGGGGGAACCTGAAAGGCAGAATTAGAGCTTAACATGCTGTGCTCAAATTAAGACCCAGATAGAAAATAGTCCATCGATTCTAGTGGCGATATGATAGCGTTATTCTTATTCTTCACTCTCATCGTCACCATTTTACTATTGTCATGTTGTGTTGATCTGGTTATTGCAGCTCACGCTTTACTATCTAAAATGCAGTTGTTTTATTAAACCAATCTTAAAAACTCATACTGCTTTTATTGTCATTTATATATGAGACTGAATTGCGAATGAGAGAACCGGATGCGACCTGAGTGACCACGACTTCCCTGAGAAGTATGACATGTCATGCGCTCAGGCGCCCAATCATCTCTACCTTTTGGGAGAGACGAGGCACTGCTAGTTAGCCGGTGCAAAACCCGGATTTGGAGCGACTGGTGTCACCCTCTGTGGGTCAGACTCAGTCTCCCCCACGTGGACGATTTTGCTGATCAAAATCCAGTAGTCTCATTAGAATAATGAGAGCCTATGCGACATGGCGCCACCAACGGTTGGTCAGGCTCTAATTTTCGGGTCCTCCGGAGTATCTCTTTCTCATTATATATAATGACACCTCAATGCCGTATGTGGAGACGTCCCCGGTGCTGAGGATTTCCACCACAGCTGTGTAGGTAATCCTACTACAACTGGCAGTTGTTCAAGCTTGAACTTTAAAAGGAAACCCCATTTTTGTGTGCCTTCTCTGAACTAATAGTGTTACTATCATGGCGAATCCCAAACATGTACAAATAGCTGTTAACATGAGACAACCTCTCACAGCACACTTGGGGCCAGATGTATCAAAAAATGTTGCACTCGCAAATGGCAAAATCGCCCGTTTGCGAGGGCAAAATAGTTGTCTGCAATGCATCAAAGGCATTCGCAGACCACAAAATAGAAATCGCAAAAATTGTGATTTTTTTGCGTTGCGACCTGGATTTTGCGAATCGCAATTTGCGATTTGCAAAATCCAGGTCGCAATGCAATGCTGAAAAAATTGCAAATTGCGATTTTTCGCAGAATGGTATTTTGCACATGCAAAATACCATGGTCTGCAACCAGGTGGTAACCTGGTCCAAAATTTAAAAATGCAGTAAAACTGCATTTTTAAATGTAACATGTAAAGCACACATGCCCTTTTCGCATGTGTGTACTTTACATGTTCCAAAAAAAAAATTGGGGTGCAGGAGAGGGGGCCTTAGACCCCCAGCACCCTGGCCTTTTGGATTTCCAAAATTGCGATTTCTGGTTCAGAAATCACAATTTTAGAAATGCAAAAAATTTGCAGCTATGGGCCAACAGGCCCATAGCTGCGAATGGGGCCAGTATCGCAATTTGCAATTCGGTAATTGCATTTGCGATTTTTAAGAAATCGCTATTACCGATTCGCAAATGTGATACATGGCCCTTTGCGATTCGGTAATAGCGATTTCTTAAAAATCTCAATTACCGAATCGCAATGGGCCAGGATCATACATCTGGCCCTTACTAGCAAATGGCCTAACGGCCCAGGGAGGTCCAGTCACATTTGTGGTGGACGCCCATGCAGCTTATAGAACATAACTTTTTTACTCTTGGGTCACATTTCCAGCAGTTGATGGGAACACTAATACATTTTATCAGTATACACCTGCTAATGCGCCTGGACAATACAGAGCATACGCATATTTAGAGATACCTCTATGTTATCAAGGACATAATAATTGGCTTGATGGCGCCCTACCCCATACAATATTACCAGTAAGATTAGGTAATGACGGTCCTACCTGGCCTTTATTGGCCACCTATACACCACATCCTGCAGTTGGATATTTAGCAGGTTCGTCGCTTATACATTGAATTAACAGCAATATATAGACGATTAGTACAATTTGTGATGCAAACATTAGATACAAACCCAGCACATGCTGCTCCAGCACATCCACATGCAGTAACGCCAGGTACAAATCCTGCAACTGTACATTAGATTATGGGTAAAGTATCCGCCAAACGAGAGGAAACTCTGTTTTGGGTAGCCCAGAAAATGTATATGCTGGAGGCAGTATTTCCCCATACGGGACCTCAGGATAAAGATAGAATATTAACGATGTGCTTGCCTTTCAGGATGGTCCCTACAGTAGAAAACTGTAATACCTGGGGCACGGTATTTGTCGCGCTCTAGACAACCACACACGGTACACTGACACTCGCCAATTTACCGGAAGTGCTGATACAAATTCAAGATGAATATGGGGCTGCCCCGGCCCTTGATTTGGGGATGCAATTGATGGGCAATTTTGCCACAGTGTCCTCATTATTTTAAGTAACCTTGAAGGGGAAGCAGTCACACTTGCAGCGCGCATGCGGCTTCGTGACATTCCGCAACAAGATCAAGAACGAGAGCTGGCTAAAATAATAGCAGAGACCTGTTCAAGTATCGGTCAAGATAGCCTAGGGGCCAGACCACAAAAACCTCAATTTCAGGGTAAATCAAATAAAGATACCCCCAAACAAACATCTGAGGGTAATAAGAAAGGCTGGGATAAAAAGCAACAAACGCCTAAAAAAGAAAGAGGAGAATCTGCGCGTACGGAGACCCCACTGAGTAGGTATAATCTCAGAAATAGAGATAATATCAAAACGCCTGATAAATATCAATATACTGATACACATCAATCTCGTTCCTTTCAGGACTCATCGGAAAAGAGAAATGAGAGAGGTGGGCGCTCAGAGCGAAGAACAGAGTACGTGAAAGCGAGACAGGAATCACAACGCTCTTCGGAGGTTTCTGTTAAAAAGGAAAAGAAACCCGCCCAACAAAAACAACAATTTAAAAAGAAAAAAGTGGCAGCAGTCACAGTTCGACATGCCACACAGGAAGAGGGTCCTCTTGAAGAACAATAATTGGGCTCTGGCCTTGCTAGACTACGCGGCAGAGGTCACAATAGTTAGCCGGAATCTTCTAGGGCATCTGGAGGTGAAGGCAACTGATGACTTTATACAAGTAGAAACAGCGGACATGCGTGTATCCAAGCCTGATAGGGTGTACAAAGTAAAGCTACAGTTAGAAGGAGACATTGAACGCACAATAGCTGCAATCTTTTGGGATTGTATAGTAAAAGTGTATGATGTCTTGTTGGCCGAACAAGATTGGCCACCTGACTTTGTCCGTACCTGCCCATATGGAGAAGATGTCATTAAGCCTTCCTTCTCGCCCCTTGTTCCAGAGGAACTAGCTGAATCCTATTCCATTGAATTGGCTCTAGCACAAGCACCTGCATTATACAGAAATCATGTAGGATGGGATAAGGAATCCCCTACCATGTAATTCCAATTAAAAGTGAACTTCAGACACAACCGCAGTATCCTATAAAATATTAATCAAAAGCACCAGTGAGAGAAATACTCATGCAATTAGAGTACCAGGGTGTGATTGAACCCTTTGTCTCGCCAATGAATAACCCTTTATTCCCCGTAGCTAAACCAGACCATTCATACAGAATAGTCTTAGACTACAGACATCTAAATAGTCATACACATACCTATGCTATACAAAACTCACATAGCACTGCACTAATGAGCAACTTAGTGCGTAAAAAATACAAAACAACACTAGACATTTCCAATGGGTTTTTCTGCCAGAATATAGTGCCTGAAAGTAGAGACCTAACAAGCTTTAGCGCACTAGGCTCTCAGAAAATTCTGTCATTTACCTCAGGGGTATAAGAACAGCCCAGGACTGTTTGCGGCTCGTGCCACTGTTATTTTGCACGAGATCAACCTGAAAGCATTGTCCTATGTAGATGATATATATCTCATGGATGATGAACTACTACAACATTTAAGACGGGTAGCCCGCGTTGTTGTAGGGTTTGCCGAATTTGGCTACAAATTTAACTTCAGAAAAACAAAAATAGCCTTCCTCAGCGTCCTGTTTCTAGGATATGAGCTGTCAAGTGAAGGGAATAGCTTAGTGCCACAATTCTTAGAAAAGTGCGCACAGTTACAACCACCGAATACGATAAAAAAACTCTAATCATTATTGGGTTTCTTAAATTTTGGCAGTACCTACATTCCAGATTATGCTACACGCATAAAACCTTTATATGACCTAATACGTCCCGATTTTTCAAGTAAATTCTGGACAATTGAACATACACGTATTCTTAGAGAATAGCAGACAGACATGCTTGCAGCACAACATTTACACACAAGGGACAACAAAACACATTTGGTCATCAGAGTAATAGCTGAGGCCATCGGCTTCACCTATGTGACATTTAATGAAGGTGAGACAGTCCCGATTGCATACAAATCACATTTGTATTCAACAGGTGAACAACGTTTTACTCCCACGGAGAAAATTCTCACTGCTGTACAGATGGCTGTCATTAAGGAAAGACCTCTTGCTCAAGAAAAATGCATTATTGTTGTTTCTCCAATCCCAGCCCTAGAGGCTGTTACAAAAGCTAGCGTTCCAAACACAAAAGCTCTACATCCACGTTGGATACAGTGGGCGACAGCCACTGATGTAGACTACATTTTCGACCCAAAGCTACAAACTCAGGAATTCCTACAATATGAAGTATAATATCCAGTTCCAGGAAATACTTTGCCTATTGATCAGTTTCATAGAGTCATGTACACCAATGGCTCTGCACAACCTGCAATTGGAACGAAACATCAATATTTTGCTGCTTGCGCAGTCGTAAGTGGCTATATGGAAGGCAATACATTTTGCCCTCTACATACCTTTACACAGACCCCAGGGAATTGTACAGCACAATTGGCTGAGCTAAAAGCTCTGCTGATGGCACTGGAACACACGGATCCGGCACAGCCTACACTGATTGTTTGTGATTCATATTACTGTGTCCAGTCCTTTAATGAATACCTGCATTATTGGCGCCAGAATGGGTTCAGTGACTCCAAAGGCAACACCATTAAACATAGACTACTGTGGGGGAAAGTAGCTGACCTGAAAGAGACGCTACTGAATGTCCATGTTGTACATACTCTTGACACCAGCACGTAGGAATACATGTTGCTGGAAACACATTGGCTGATGAACCCGCAAAGTCAGCAGTGGCAGTAGCCACTGTAGCTCCAGTGACTCGCTCGAGTTCAAAACCAGACGCAGACATTTGAGCTGCCGTGAAAGCTACGGCTGATGGTATGCCCCATCCTAAAGGATTTCCTAACAAATATCATTATCATATGGGTAGTATGCTCAACGCTGAAGTTAAGATACCAGGCGTAGGTGAACGAGACATCCCTAACAAAGATATAAGACCACAATTGATTAAAGCAGCGCATGGTGTGGCGGCTACAATTTCGATCTTACAGGCCCGTAATGGGTGGCCAGGTCTCTACAAAGAGACTAAGCAGTATGTCCTTTGTTGTGACATCTGTCAACAAATCAAAGTTTCCATTGCCAAATGCCCGCCGCAGACACCCCTCTTAATTTCAAACAAACCATTACAATGTGTGTACTTGGACCACTGATAGTGCATACAAATATATATTAGTCACTGTTGATTCATGCTCCAGATTTGTATGGGTGTGGCCACAACGCTCGGTTGACGCTCGGACTGTTATTAAAGATTTGAGAGTCTTTATAGGTACATATGCAGTTGCGGCCTTCCATTCGGACAAGGGCCCTACTTTTGCCTCAAGGGCATTCAGGGATACCATGGCTTTATTGGGGGTCCAACTCCAGTACTCGTCTCCATTTCATCCTGAGGGAAATAGTGTTTTGGAGCGATTAAACCGCGATTTAAAGCAATCCTTAAGAGCCAGAGTCTTAGGTACGGGTCATAGTTGGCTTAATCACCTGTATGGAGTCCAGACAGCACCAAATAACCTGCCTAGAAGGTCCCTGGGGGGTCGTACTTCATATGAGTGCCTGTTCGGAACTCAAATGTATGTTCCGGATCTTGATGGTCCTGGCGTGGAGGCAGCAGAAACACCTTTTAACATAAATGAACGTGCCACTGTCTTACAGGAATTGCAACAGTTTGGTGATGATAATTCTTCCAAAAGTGGCGCCTCCACAGGAATTAAGGATGTGCCAGTAACATCTACCGGCTGGATTCCCAGAGTTGGGGATCTTGTACGTGAAAAAGTCGCAGTGAAAAAGGAATTTGGCCCTTCTTATCGAGCACCAGTCCCTGTACTAGGGATACACGGTACCAGAACTTTTATTCTACCACCGTTGGCAGGTGCCAAGGAAAATCGTTTTGTCTCTCTTGACAATGTCAAATTACACCATGTGGCCGATCCTGCACAGCCGACCAAGAGGAACATCCAGTAGTTCCCGAATCCCTCTCACTACTGGTGAAGAAGTTCCACTACAAGTTGTTTACACCAACACCTCTCCGAGCTTGGGGAGGGTGGAAAATGATCTTGCATTAGTTCCACTAACATCAACTAACTTAGAAACATTTGACCAAGTCAATTCAACTTCAAGCCAAACGGATGGTGCTGTCTATAGTGTGCCACCGCAGGAAACACCAACTCCACCGCTGACAGCGGCTCCGCCATTTGCACAAACTGCCTCTGGTTATTTTAACGACTTCTATTTTGACGACTTCAACTATGATTTCTCCGACTCATTCGCCTCTTCTACAGCTGATTTGTCAAGTGCACATAAGCTAACAAACTGGCTTAAAGAAATGTATTTCATTTTTCCATGGAACTATCTATGGCTTTTTCTGATTGTCCTAGCCTTTCTACTTTGGATTAGTTTTGTTATTACCTTTTTCTTATCAATACATGGTCATTTTCTTCCTGAAAGATCAACAGTTGAACAGGTGTAGGAAGTTTTGAAACCACATTTTTCGTCACACAAAGTCCAAAGAGATTTATCCTTTGTGAACATTTCCACAGTGCCAATTCCTGATGGGATTTTTTGGGACAAAGAAATGTTTGATATATATGATCTCACGGAAATTATTCAAATATCGTATGTGTTCAAATTATCAATGAATGATATAGTGATACCAGGCATTGTATCTGATGATAGGAATGTGAAAACAGTTGATTCTATGATGACAGAATTGCAATATTATACTGTCTTTGAAAACGAAGATGTTTCCCAATTCAAAGAAAGTTATGGTGATATGTTTTGCTATAATTATTATGGGCACCACTTCATACATAGAGCGAGCAGTCCCAAAATGGTATTTAATTCACGCAATGGGTACATTGTCCAACTCCACCGCAAGGGAGTTCTAAAACATATTCTGAAAAGTTTGCATATTTTTCTGGGCACAACCAAAAGAATGCTGAGTCATATTGCTTTAAGGTACCACCTACTAAGGATATACACGTTATTGACCAATACGAAATTTATATATTCGGAATCCTTTGTTTCCCGGCTATCGATAGAAGGCTATGAATTTTGGTCCAAATCAATTGATCTGAAAAGTGTCTGGGGAACAAAAAATTGGCAAATTAAGGGAAAATAAACATTGTTTAGAGCATGTCTTATTCCTGTTCAAATGATCTTCTTAAATTAAACAGTGCAACAAACGAGTTGTTTAGGCTTAGCAACAATCAGGGAATTAAACATGCCCAGTATACCTGCCCCTGCAAAATTTTACAAATGACATAAATACATGAATGCAACTAAAGATGAGCTCGTTGAGTGGGTCCAGAATGGTACGTTTAATGCTTCACTGACACGTCCAGGCGGGTGGTTATTGTGGCCAATAGATACCAATGGGTGTCATCAATGTTTTATTAACTCCTCAGTGGGTTTTAGGACGAGTAGGCCAGACCCTCGCTATATATCTCCAGAGCATGCAGATATCATTACAACATATAGTGTAGGAAAATTATGCCAACAGTGGCTAAAATCATCCTCGCTGAACGCGGTTAGAGAACACCTCAATCTCCTGTCTATCTCCACTGACTTACAATATTTCTTGTCAGGCCCCAGAACACCACGTAGGAAGCGTTTCTTATATTCAGTATACAATAAAATATGGAAACTTTCCCATCAAGATGCTGCTGCCCGGTTAAGGCAAATAGATCAGGAAAATCTAAAAAAGGCATTAGCTGTTGTGGATAATGGGATTAACACCTTGTCCGACCGGATATATACAATTAACAACATTGTCTCTTCTGCTATAGACATTATACAATCTGATATGTCTTCTTTATACCATGGACAGAGTCAGATCAGGTCCATTATGCAGTTGGGTTGGATGCTTCAAACATTGAAGGTGGGCCGCGTTCCATGGCAGTACGTCAGTGCAAGGGAGATATTTTCTTCTTTTAATCTAACGCGACAACAACAACTAGTGGCTAAGAAAGAAGCGACTCATGTCATGCTTAACATTGAGAAATTAGAAAAGTTGCCCTTTACCGTGGCTGAAATACCATCAGCTGAGTGGTTAATACATGGGGTTATTAATCTGCCTATTTCAACACTAAAATTCACCTCCTGTTTAAAACACATTCCAGTAGGCAGATATGAAAAGCTGGGAGATAGTTACATACATGAGCTGTGGGAGCTTCCTTTCTCGTACAAATGCTTCAATGGCATGAAAGAGGTCTTTCTTAGCGGCAGTGAATGCGAGACTTCAGTCAGCCATTCGATGATTTGTAAACAGCTGTCCTTGCATGGGGCGTGTAACA
Organism: Pleurodeles waltl; assembly: GCF_031143425.1. Lineage (NCBI taxonomy): Eukaryota > Metazoa > Chordata > Amphibia > Caudata > Salamandridae > Pleurodeles > Pleurodeles waltl. The sequence continues at coordinate 1,423,982,492 of NC_090445.1, forward strand.
CCTAGGCTGCAAACTTGGCTTGTTAAATCCACTCCCCTTGATTAGACCTACGTTCCAGGTGCTTTCAAACAGGTGCTGCGTCCTTCTCAATAGTGAAGACTGTTGTGGCATGCAGGCCGGAATAGTTTACGTTGTTTTGGTCTCTAAGGTCGTTACATGCTGCGGGAACGTATGGTTTCCCCCCCACTAAATTTAAGGCGGTAGCTGATATCTGGCCTTACATTGCTACTTGAAACGTGAATTTTGACAAGTTTAGTATACTCAAGGCTTTATTGTTTCAAAAGCATGTGGCCCTTACAGCTGCACGCGAGACCTACGCACTTCAAGTGGCAAGGTCATCAGCAGAAATACAGTCCCTGTTAAATACAAACTTTCCGAGACACTTTGGTGAACTCGTGGGACGAATATTTAATGCATCCAGCACAACTGGAATAGCACATTTTTTCAAAGCTGTTGGTTCTGGTTTTGTTCACACCTTTTCCTCCATATTTGGTTTGATACCTTCAGCTATCCACTCAATTTTCGGTAGTATTTTGGGGGATTTTTGATAACTTTGGCTTTATTAGCTGGCATCCTGCTGTTGCTGTTGTTTATGTGCAATGGCTGTCCCGCCACAATGAGGACAAATGACGGCGCTCCTATCAGCGCAGCTGTGTCGTGAACGTATGATGCAGCATTTTGGAACAACACTCCTGGAGCATTTGGAGTGTGACTGGTCTTTGTCATTCAGACCGGTTCTGTATTGTGCGCAGCCCGTGTTCCGGTGCCTCTGGTGCTCTTTTGCCCATGCACTGGAAGTTTGTCTTTCACAGCAGCGCACCTCAGCAATAGATGCTGATCTGTTGATGTTCTCACTGAGGGTTCATTACCAGACATGCGCACTGAGGCTGCGTTTGCTACGAGAAGCTAATTATGAGTTACCCTTCCTGGAGGAAGTTGCTAACAACTCATCAATGTGCACTCCACGGGATGCCGCCTGGGTTGACACTGGGGCTATGAAACACACTTGCTCCTTGATCATTTTTGGCGCAGACTTTCCGGTTCTGTCACCTGCCGAAGTGGAGATCTCCTGTTCTCCATGTCTCGTACATAATTTGGAACTTTTCTAAATTGACATTATCATTGAATTCGGTTATAAGACACATGCTCATGTTTTAAATTGCCAAGTAGTATGCCTGTGTGTCCTTTTTACTTGTCAAAAGTGTTCTGGTTTTCACATATATCTTAGGTTGAGGTTTTTTTAAGCAATGGAATTTTAGTTTTGGCTTTCAACCACTTTAACTGACAAGGGGAGGGTGTTGTGTAGCCATTTTAGCTATAGCCCCATGCACGTTAGTTTAATACACTAGGCTGCTGTGCACTTTGACCTAGATATATTTTATTCAGCTTCGCATTGTTATTTTTACAATAACCAGTTTTACGGTCCTGTTTTAATTTCATCTATCTAACTGTTTTGCTTAACCCAGCACTGTGTTCTCAAACAAGACATTCTTGATCACTTTGTGCTTCAGCCAAGGCTACAGTTTGGTACATTGCCGGTGAACGTGGTAGAAGTTTAGTCTCCAACATTCGTAGAAAATACATATCCTTACGTAGGGACATTTTCTTAGAACATTAGCTTTGTTATTATAAAAACACTTCCTAGTCCCATTACACGTTAAGAGGGAGATTCCAGCCAGGGAACCACAACTGTATGCCGATTGCTGAATGCTTCGCTACAGATGCTAATGCAGACTACAGGCCTTTGCTCAGGTACGAGGGTCAATGTCCTCCGGGGGAACCTGAAAGGCAGAATTAGAGCTTAACATGCTGTGCTCAGATTATGACTTAGATAGGAAATAGTCCATCGATTCTAGTGGCAATATGATAGCGTTATTCTTATGCTTCACTCTCATCGTCACCATTTTAATAATGTCATGTTGTGTCATTCTGGTTATTGCAGCTCACGCTTTGCTATCTAAAATGCAGTCGTTTTATTAAACCAGTCTTCAAAACTCATACTGCTTTTATTGTCATTTATATATGAGACTGAATTGCGAAGGAGAGAACCGGATGCGACCTGAGTGACCACGACTTCCCTGAGAAATATGATACGTCATGCGCTCGGCTGCCCAATCATCTCTACCTTTTGGGAGAGACAAGGCACTGCTAGTTAGCCGGAGCAAAACCCGGATTTGGAGCGACAAGTGTCACCCATTGTGGGTCAGACTCAGTCTCCCACACCGTGGACGATCTTGCTGCTCAAAATCCAGTAGTCTCATTAGAATAATGAGAGCCTACGCGACAAGGGGATGGGAAGGATATGGTAGGCCATGAGTATAACAGTCCGGACAGTATGACTAATACCTTTACTGCTGTTTTTTTCCTGCAGGTCAGCACCCATCAGAAAAAAAGGTATTTGGCGTGCCATCGCCAAGGAGGTGCAGACCCTGGGGGCCTTTGACAGGTGGAGCACCCACTCCCGTAAACGGTGGGAGGACCTGCGCTGCTGGGCAAGGAAGACGGCGGAGGCCCAGCTGGAGCTGGCGTCCCAACGAGGAAGGGGTGCCCGTCGTACCCTGACCTCCCTGATGTTCCGCATCCTGGCAGTGGCCTATCCGGAGTTGGAGGGGCGCTTGAAGGCATCACAACAGCCACAAGGGGGTGAGTTCAGATTCAGATTCATTACTTTACACGCGTTAAGGAATCACCTGGGTCGTGGATGTAGGCTGTGGGTGCCCCTAGGCAAGGGCAAACATGGCAGGGTATGTTCAATGATGGGCAAGCTCAGATGCACTCCAACCCCAATAATGTTAGTGGGCATCTACTACTGGGCAGGGTCCTGTGGGTTTCAGGTGTGCAGCTAATGGCGTTAGGCATTGTACCCCATGGACTGGTGACTAGCATTGTAACTGGTAGTGCATGGCCTAGTGCATAGGGATGTTCCCTGTGAGTTGTGTACACCAACGGTAGTGTTGTTGCTGGCACTGACCAAGTGCATCCTCTGTCTCTCCCCCCCTTTTTGTTTTGTCACCCTGTGCTTGTATGCATTAGCATCATCTGGTGGAGGAGCAGAGGCACTGGCGATGAAGGGAGCTGCATCCCACATGGGCCTAGAGGTCGAATCCACCGACGGTGAGGGCACCAGTGGGACGGAGTGCGAGGGGAGCACCACGGCGGTGACAGGAGGGGACAGTTCTGAAAGTGATACCTCCTCCGATGGAAGCTCCCTGGCAGTGGCGGACACCTCTGTGACCACCCCAACTACAGGTACAGCCGCTACCCCCGTACCAGCACTACCCTCCCAGCAGCCCCTCAGCGAGTTTCCCGTGCCCGCTCACCCAAGAGGGTGGGCATCTCCTTCGCCCCAGGCACCTCAGGCCCTGCCCCAATGAGCTCTGCTGCCCTCAATGAGGAGGCGATTGACCAGCTGAGATCCAAATCTGTTTGGCAGTCGACCTTACTGAATGCCATCCAGGGTGTAGCAGAAGCATTTTCAACACTCAAATGCATACCTGGAGTGCATTCACCCTGGCGTGTTGTCCCAACACAGAGAATTCCAGGCTCTGGCCAACGCACTGATGGCAGCCATTGTCCCTGTCACCAGCCTCCCCCCCTCCAACTTCCTCTACCCAGTCCCAATCCCCTCAACCCCAGCCTACCCCAGCCTACCCCAAGAACACCTTCAGAACAGCAATCAGCCAAATCAACACACAGAAGTGGCTCAGGCAAACACAAGCACCACACTTCATCTCACAAGCACTCACACAAGCACCATCCAAATGCAGACACACCAACATCCACTGCCTCCACTGTGTCCCCCTCCTCCTCCTCGTCCACCTCCCTCCCAGTAGCATCTCCACTCACACCTGCATGCACTACATCCTCATCCACTATCTCCATCACCAGCACACCTATCACTACACACCCCTCACTGGCAATCACCATCCCCACATCCATGCACACATCCCCTGTGTCCTCTCCCACTGTTTCTGTGCCCCCTCCTCCCAAAGTACACAAACGCAAGCACACAGACACCCAACAGCCATCCACCTCACAACAGCATCCAGCCCATGAACCTGCACCCAAACACAGCAGACAGACACCTCCTACAACCACTCCCTCTTCCTCCACTCCCAAACCTTCACCCTCTTCCGCCCCAGTGTCCCTAGAAGCTTTTCCTCGCCAACATTGACCTATTCCCTACCCCCGGTCCTTCACCTCAGGCCAGGGTGGCCAGAACCCAGCCCAGCACCTCAGCCACCCAGTCCACGGCCACTGTGGTTTCTGCAGTTACTGCAGGTGTGAGAGCCTCCAAGGAGGCACCGTCAGCCCAGCCAGTGTGCCAGCACCACCTGCCAAGGCCAAGAAGGGTCCGCCACCTAGCAAGGGAAAGAAGGGGACACCAGCCAGCAAGTGGACGGAGGCACCACCAGCCAGCAAGAAAAATACACCTGCGGGAAGAAGCAATGAGGCACCACCATCTGCCAGGGGCAGGAAGGGGCACACAACACCAGCCATGGCACTTCAGACGTCCAAGGCTGCAGGTGAAGGCCTGGAGGCTACCACCACCACTGCCAGTACCGCCACATGCACTGCCAGCAGCAGCAGCCCCAGTGTGCAGCCGTTCGAGGCTGCAGGTGAAGGCCTGGAGGCTCCCACCACCACTGCTAGGAACGCCACCTGCACCGCCGCCAGCACCGCCACATGCACTGCCGTCAGCATCACCACTGCCAGCAGCAGCAGCCCCAGTGGGCAGCTGTCCGAGGCTGCCGGTGAAGGCTACCACCACCACTGCCAGCACTGCCCTCTGTAGCGCAACTGGCATCCACTGAGCAGCCGTCACCGCGGCGAGCAATGTGTAGTGGTGACTACGTGGGCTGCAGTGCGTCCTAGCCACTGCAACACCTGTCGGTGTGACACACAGGTGAGAGACTGTGACCTTGCCCCATACAGGATGAAGCACACTGGGCACAAGGCATCCTCCAGAACCAGTGGAAGAAGGTATCCACTCAGCCCCTGCTTGCCAGGATGAAGCACGCTGGGCACAAGTCCCCCTCCAGAACCAGTGTAGAAGCCATCCACTTTAGAGACTGTGGCTTTGCACTCCCCAGGACCAAGCAGTGGGCAAACCACCCACTTGAGAGACTGTGGCCTTGCACTCCCCAGGACCAAGCATTGGGCAAACCACCCACTTGAGAGACTGTGGCCTTGCACTCCACAGGAGCAAGCAGTGGGCATGGAGCCCCCTCCAGGCCAGTGGCGTACCATCTTCTGGCTGAGGTGGCCCCCCATTCCCCGTCCCCCTGAGGTGCCTGTGTGTTTTCGACCTGATGCCCCTGCAGTGTTCTCTCCGTATTGAGGCAAGAGTCAAGTGTGGCCTTGGCCTATGTGTTTTGGGCCAGTGTGCCACGGACATTTTAAAATGGGCATTGTCCCTCCTTTTGTATATACTGTACATACTGTTGCTTGATTTAAGTACGTATTTTTCTAAGACTTTACTATTACATTCATTTTACTCCATTCTTTTTGTCCTTGCGTTATTCCTGAGGGTTACGGGGTGTATATGTAATGTTGTTGCATCTGTTTGTGTGTATGGTGTTGGAGGTGGGGGTGTTGTGTGATGCGTGTTTGTGCCACTCTCTTTTTCCTCCGCCCCTCCCTTGTGTGCTTGAAAAAGTGTTCCAATAGAAATGTACATTTATAATAACAATATCTTATAATTACATTAAGTTAATTTACTACCACATTTTTAAAAATGTAACTTTGTTGGCAGAAAATAAATTGAAGAAACAATTCATAACTTAAATTCAAAACACAAAAAGTCATAGAAAACAGTAACCAAAGGATACAAAAAATATACTCCAAGCTTACTAAAATCCGGGAAAATATGTTAGAACTTGGAAGCTAATTTACTGTTCTAACTTCATTTCACAAGCACTGGGGAAAAGTGCATAAACCTGGGCCAGTGAGGGCGGGGGGACGATTTGGCGGGGCAGGGGTGGAAGGGGGTTATAATTTACTTCTGTAAAGCCTGTCCTCCTAATATACGAGAAAGTTCATAAATGTATAGGGTTTAAATGTACTACTCTAAAACCAGTCCCAAGAACAGTGGAGTACATAAATGAATGAATGGGATTTTACTTTACTATTATGTTTCACTTCCCACAAATACTGGGAAAAGTGCATACAGTCTGGGGGCAAATTTACTATTCTAATTGCTGTACCACAACCTTTGGGTAAGTACATACATTAATGTAGATCTAATTTACTATTCTTACTCCGGCCCCACTAACATTTGGGAAAGCAGATAAATAAATGGAAGATGAATAGAGTATTTCTCGTAATCTGCGAGTAGTGAGATTTTTCAGAGGCAGCCATGGTACTCGTACCTCTGCACAGCTTTACTTTCTGCCTCCCTCCTGCTTCCTTCCTCACTGCCTCATTGTTTCATCACTGTAGGGACACTTCCGTCCAGGATAGCAGGTCTTCTCTGAGGCCTGTGGCTGATCCAGCCACAAGCTCAATGGGACTTGGGGGGGTCCTAAAACAGATTAGAGCAAGTGCGCTGGTGTCTTCTCGGTGTTCATTGACTAAAAGAGTGGAGGCCCTGAGGCCCCATGGGCTTAGTGCAGAGTCCAGTGTGGAGCCTGGCAGATATAACTGGGGGCTCAGTAGGAACAGATGAACCAGAAGGAGCATGGACGGGGTAACTTGTATAAAAATACAAATGGCAAAATGTACAGTTTCAAATATCATCAGCTTAAAAACTGGGTTGTGTACATCAAGGGGTCCTGCAGGAGTCCGAGTTAACTGAAGAAAAGTGGCGAAATACAACACTGAAGAAAGCTGAAGTGGCAAGATGGTACTGGAGGTTAATAGAGGGCAAAGATACCTTAAGAGCGCCAATGAGGATATGGGATACTTACTTGCCAAGGATGGAGCAACACGATTCATGGCATGTATATTTTTCTACATTGTATTGAACAGTAAAATCTGAACCACTTAAGAGAAATCACCTGTTCACTCCATACAGGGTTTGTTGGAGCCCTGACAGACTGGCAAAATGGGGTGAGCTGGACGGTTGCCTCAAGTGAGGAGTTAACCTGGCAGATGAGACTCATGTGTTTTTAACATGATGATACTGCAGACATTCTGGCATAAGGTGGATGAGACAATGTTGGAAATTTTTCAAAGTACTGTCGAGGTAAGCCCCACTCTCATCTTGTTTGGTATCATAAAGGAGAAAGATGAGGGAGCAAGAGTAAGATCAGTTACCCCTGGGAAAGATCCGGATCAACGCGTCTTGAACCACGCCTGTAATGTTCACGCAAGCAGAACAACGCTTGCCTGACCAACGCAGGCCTTTTTCTCTGCCTTTACCACGCATGTGCTGAACAACGCACATGTGTGGTTAAGGCACAGAAAAAGGAAGAGCCATCGGGAGAGGATGTGGTCAGGTAAGTGGGGCTCGGACAGAGTTGGGGTAGTTTTTAGGGGTGGGTATGAAGTGGTTTGGTGTGGTTAGGTTATTTCATTTTTTTTAAGGGGTGGGTGGAGTCGGTACTATGGTTTTTAGGGCGGGGTGGGGGTTCGGGTTATTTAGTTTTTAAGGGCGGGGTGGGTGGTCTGAGTAATTTTGTATTTAGGGGGTTGGGGTTTTAGGGGCAGGGGGTCAGGGTAATTTTGTATTTAGGGTGGGTAGGGGGGTCGGGTTTTTAGGAGCGGGGTATGGGGGGTCAGGGTAATTTTGTATTTGGGGGGTTGGGGTAATTTTGTATTTGAAGTTTGGACGGGTGAGGGGGTGGATTTCTTAGGGGTGAGGCCTAGGGAATTTTGTATTTAGGGCTGGGTGGGGGAGCTGGTTTTTAGGGGTGCGGGTGGTGGGGGTCGGGGTAATTTTGTATTTAGGGTGGGGTCAGGTTTTTAAGGGTGGGGGTCAGGGTAATTCAGTATTTAGGGCGGGTGGTGGGAGTCGGATTTTCAGGGGTGGGGTTGGGGGGCTCAGGGTAATTTTGTATTTTGGGGGTTGGTGTAGGTTTGTATTTGAGGCTTGGAATCTTTTAGGGGTGGGGCTGGAGTAATTTTGTATTTAGGGCTGGTGGGCTGGGTTTTTAGGGATGCAGGTGGTGGGGGGCGGGTAATTTTGTATTTGGGGCGGGGCAGGGTTTTAAGGGTGGGGGTTGGTGTAATTTTGTATTCAGGGCAGGTGGGGGGTCGGGTTTTTAGGGGTGGGGGGTTGGGGTATTTTGTATTCAGGGCAGGTGGAGGGGTCTGTTTTCAGGGGCGGGGGTTGGGGTCATTTTGTATTTAGGACCAAGGCAAGTTTTTAGGGGGGGTTGGAGTAATTTTGTATTTAGGACAGGTGGGGGGGTGGGTTTTTTAGGGGCGGGTTGGGGTAATTTATTGTTCAGTGCAGGTGGGTGGGCCTGGTTTTTAGGGGCAGGGGTTGGGGTAATTTTGTATTTAGAGTGGGTGGGGGCAGGTTATTAGGGGTGGGGGGCTCAGGTCATTTTGTATTTAGAGCGGGCGGGTTTTTAGGGGCGGGGGTGGAGAGTCGGGGTAATTTTGTATTTGGGCGGTGGAGGGGTCAGGTTTATAGGGGCACGGGCTTTGAGTAGTTTTGTATTTAGGGCAGGCGGAGTTGGCTATTCAGGGGTGGAGTGGAGGGCTTCGGGGTAATTTTGTTTTTAGGTTTAGGGTTGTTTTATTTTTGGGGGTGGGGTTGGTTTTAGGGCTCAGGGTGGGTGGGTGGTATCGGGGTAGCTTTTTAAGGGTGGGGGGAGGGGTACTTCTGTTTTTAGGGAAGGGTTGGGGGTAGGGGTCATTTTGTTTTTAGAGGTTGGGTTGTTTTAATTTTGGGGGTGAGGACGGTTTTAGGGCTCAGGGTGGGTGGGGGTATCAGGGTAGTTTTTAAAGGTGGGGGTTGGGTACTTCTGTTTCCACACATTCCTTTACTAGACATGCCTTTACAACGAGAAATCGTTGTAAAGGCATGAGTGGTAAAGCCATGCTTGGAAACAACGCAGTCGTTGTTCCACCTGAGTTGTTCAGGCATGCGTGGTGGCCGCAAGGGTAGTTCCATCATACAACTGCCAACACCCCAATTAAGACAGGTTGGTAGGGCTATATAAAATATGTAAACTCGTTAGACTTGAGCTGTGCCAATCAGAAGTCCTTTTTTTTTTTTTTTTTTTTTCGTCCTCATTTCGTCACCCACGCTTTGGTTAAGAGGGAAAAGCACAGGTCACGGCGAACAGTAGCATGCCTCCAGGTATATGATCCATACCTCTGTTGAGCCGTCCCACCTGTTCTACTTAGAGACGTCAGGGAAAGTCGGAGTCACCTGCCCTGCACGCCATCCACGAGTAATTAGTGTTACGCGCTGGGTCTGTGAGCCGGAGCTCTCGACCGGTGCTCGGGGGCCGTCAGAGTCGTCTGCAAGGAAATCCTGTGAACAGAGCGAGGAGCTGCAACAACTATCTGGCTCCTTAGGAGAAACGGGGTATTCATTTCTGGTTGGTGCCTGATACAACAGGTCAGAGGCAGAGTACATCAACTTGTTTTTATTTAATACACGTTGCCTGTCACGCAGCTACACAAGCAGGCACAGAAATCATGTGAAAAAACTGAGCACCGTGCTCTTGGTAGTGTATATTCATAAGCTGCATTCTGTCAGAAAACGTCAAGTTCGGCATATTTTTGACATTCTACAATACGTACCAAATTTGTTGCTAGACTGAGCAAAGTGAACCAATGCGCTGTAATGTAATATGAAACAAATAGATGCCACTTACCTAACGTCTTAGTATTCGTGAGGTAGAGCAAGCCTTTAGGCATGGTTATGTACGAAGCACTGATGACCATAAGCTACTGCTTCATTGGGAATACTTTAGATTTATAAATAGGCTCTTGTGACGGGAAGTGTGGCATTATCATCTAGCTTGGTTTTCCTTGGGAGGGGCTTTTTAGAGGTTGATCCCTCAAATCTGTTTCTTGGCATTACCAGTCCTCTTCATCTTGAGTACGTTACAGACATAAAGATATTGGGTAATAGTCTTTTTAACTCGGCTTTACCTCGGTTACAGCCTGTTGGGCTTGTAAACATCATGGTGGGCTGGTGACCCAAAAAAAAAAATTTTGATACTAGGCTACGTCATTACCATAATTTACCCCTCTGTGTCTAATCTTTGATCACAAGGTATTTTCGGACTACAATTCTTCCATCACAAGACATGGCAGACGCTCAACCGATCTTAGGCGATTTAGGGGCATTAAATCTAGCTGTAGGCTGTCTAGCTGTAGGCTCAGCCCAAAATCCATTAGACAAGAAACTAGATAGGCAGAGAGAGGGCTCGTCTAAGACACTAGCCTTGTTAGAAGCGGAGGGTAATTCTCCTAGTGGATCAATGTCTCACGATATGGATGTACAGGCTTTGTTAATCTCTCTTACTAAAGAGATTAGGGGAAAATTTGAGTTCTCAGAAAATAATCAAACTAGGATTCGGGAAGCCTGTGAAGTTTTGGAAAGTAAAATCAATTTGTTAACAGATCGGTTGGGTAAGCTGGAGGCGGTGGTGGAGGCCCACGAGGAGCGAGTGTTAGCTCAATCCAAGGATATTTTACAATTAAAACGTGGAGAAAAGATGTTGCAGGATAAATTAGAGACATTGGAAAACAACATGAGGAGAAATAATATTAGGCTTTTGGGAGTCCCGGAGGGAATGGAAGGGGAAGACATTAAGGGCTATGTGATCGCTTTGATTAAGGAGGTCATCCCTAATATAGCAGGGCTTAATCTGGAAGAGGATATTCAAAGAGTCCATCGTGACCCGTTCAAGAAAAATCCCGGAAGGAAAAACCCTAGGAGGATTTTGATAAACTTCAACACATACTCTATCAAGGAAAGAATCTTGTCTGAAGCCGTTAAAGTTGGAGTTTTCTCCAAGGGGGATTGGTCTTTCAGGATAAGATCAGATGTGTCCAAAGCAACGTTAAATAGGCAGTGGGAAGTGGGAAACTTTATGCGGGAGCTTCGCTCTCTTGGGGCTACAGTCCAATTAAGGTTCCCGGCCGCTCTCCGTATCATGTGGAAGAATAAAATGTATAACATGAGAGACCCGGGGGAGGTTAGTGCATTTATAGACCAGATTAAGGCGTCTCAATAAGATCTAGTGGAAAGCTCCGTCCGACGGGGAGTTCGAATTGAGGATAACAGGATGGTTATCCTAGTAGAAATAGGGAGGGTTCCCCTGGTGAGGGGGGTGCGGGTTTGGTGGTGTGTTGGTGTTGGTTGTGGGTGTGGGAGGCACTGGGTGTAGGGGTTTGGTTCGGGTTAGGTGGGTTGAAATTGATAAATATAAGAAAGTCCTCATAACTTGCCTTAATAGGAGGGGGAGTTCTGTGTTCATGATTTTTCTTTTCCTTCCTTCTAGGAATGTCAAGTATGGCAATTTAAGGTTGAAATTCCTCTCTTGGAATGTGAACGGTTTAAGGGTGCTATGTAGGAGGAGGAAGATTTTTGAATATTTACGATTGGCAGAGGAGGAGATCATTATATTGCAAGAAACCCATCTTCAACTAAATGAGTGGGAGAGCTGGCTTAAACGGTTGAATTGGGTTTCATTCAGTGTATGCTCTTCCCAAACTAGCGCGATAAAAGGTGTGGCAGTCCTGATTAAAAAATCCACAAGGTTTAAGGTAGGAGTGGTGCAAGTCGACTCTAGGGGAAGATGGGTAGTGGTAGAACTGTGTGTATGTGGTTACTGGGTCACAGTGGCGGGTTACTACGGGCCAAATCTAGATGATCCAACGCCATTTCAAGATCTATTTAATATCCTACTTCTAGCTAGGTACCCAGTGGTATTAGGTGGGGATTTTAATATATAGTTAGATCCTGCCCCATGATAAGTCAACCCCCCGGGGTATGGTTAACTCACCTAAAACGAGGGCACTGGTGAAACAAGCCATGCAGGATTTAGGTTTGGTAGATATATGGCATTGGAGAGGGGGCGAAGGAGATAGATACACATTTTATAATAAAAAATATGGGCATAGATCTAGAATAGATTTTTTTCTAATACATAAAAGTTTATGCCCGGAAGTGAGAAAGGTAGCCCACAACATAGCACACCTTTCAGATCATTCAGCAGTAAAACTACACTTGGACATCAGGGTCATAAGTAAGGGTTATATCCTGAGCAATAACATTAGGTTCAAACATGAGATTAAAATCCCCCATGATTAACATGTAATGCAATCCTTTAAAGCCTTTGAGAAAGTTGTCCAATGTCTGCAATGTAGATGAATCACTGGTTTGTGCCACGCTTCTATCATACAAGTTGATTAGAAATATGGAAACCCCCTACCCAAGGAGAACACCAACCCTCGAATGTCATTACATCCTAGTGCAATGGAGTGTCACACTAATCCATATGAGTAAACCACCCGGAGGTCGCCCCATGAGTGACCCATGTGCTGGGATCCAGAAACTCTTGTATCCATTTATATACAGGATGGGTCCAACACCCAAGTTTCCTGAAACAGTCACATTTGGTGCTGGTCAATAAATTCCTTGCATGATGGGTTATTTAGTTTGGGGCCAATCCTGGCAATGTTCTAACTCAGGATACCCACCATAGAACCCATAGTGGTTATGGAATTAACAGCTTTCTTAGAATGATGGTACATGACTACCTGCCGTGCTGTCGGTGGTAGACGTCCCAGTAGAGAAGGATTAATCTGCACAATTTTGGAGAAACTATATTCTTCGTTTGGTGTCCATATTGTGTCAACATCTAACTCAGATGTCTCTCAGTAGCTCGTCTGTCCAATGTCAGGAGACTGCTCATAGATACAATACATTGTTTTGGTCTTCTTTTTGCACAATGGACTGGGAGAATTTAACTCACTCCCACTTTTCATTACGCCTAGACAAGTGTGGGGGCAGTCCAGAGTTAGTCAATCGACTTCCTACAGTGCTTCAGAGTGGTTGTGAACAGATACATTGTCATCGATCCATTTTAATTTGCTTGGGTACAGGAGTTTAACTTAGCCTCGGCTTGCAGTTCTGTGCCCTTTTACTTGATAGCCATGCTCTGTTTATTGTTCATCTTTTATTCATCTTAACAGTACTTGCAATTCCTGCATTTTATAAGAAATGTTTTTATGTTATAATCAGGTGCCATTTTGTGACAGCATTGTTATCAGTAATTTAAGTATTGAACTGTAATCATGTCCCTCTGTTTCACAGAATATAAACATGTCAGGCATTCTTGTTATGGTATTAATGATTCAGGTCTGCGCACACAATCTGACGCTTAGGTATATACCCACATCAGGATGTCTGCACGAACATGAACTTACATAAACACTCTGTGAGACCAAGATCATTAGAGAGGGTTCCATCCAGGAACTTCCATCTACACTGCGCGTCTTTTTGCAGCAGACCTCAGCCTTTGCGTCTTTACATCGCTTAATTTGGGGACTGGAGGTTGACCTTGTTCCAAGGTAACAGGGGTTCAGATTGGGTTTATCATACCTTGCTCTCTTTAGGGTGGACAATACACTGTAGGGAGGAGTGTGTGTATTCATGTGTATTGAAAAACTTTAGGATTGTTCATATTCACATCGCTTATTTTTAAAACCCTGATTTTGTCTTGTCATTATCCTAATCATTGCAGGTCATGTATTTTATAGTAGATTGAAATCTTTTCAATAACTTTTCTTGCATCTTCTTCTCTGCCTGTGTGTGTGTGTGTAAGAGACTAATTTCCAACGAAAAGGGTAAGATTTGTTGCACTGCAAATCTCCGAGCGGATTTGCGGTGCTCAGAGTCCATGTGCTAGGCTGCCAGAAATCACTTTTACTTTCATGTTTTGGGGGAGGTGGTGCAAGAGAGCTGGCAGGGGTGGGCTGACAGTTGCCATATGCTGTGGTAGTGATTTAGTTGCCTGCAATCAGAGGTGCTGCCGCCCCTAATACAGCAGTCTTGTAGGGATACAAGGGTCCTTATGACTTGGCATCACCAATGTGTAGGCACTGATTTACGCATCTCCTGAGCATCTCTGTCTCACACACACCAAAGCACCATTATACAGAGATGTCCGTGGTCTTAGGGATAATCCTCTTCAGCTGAAGAGGGAGCTGAATAGGGAACACCTATCTAGGCTGTGGGTTGTTGAAGCTTGAATATTAAAAGGATTTTTCCCCATTGGTGTTCCCTACTCTGATACATCTTTAAACACGCCGAACGTCATAAACATTTTGAGAACTGCAGACAAGCACTTACAAAGTTTCTTCTAGCCAATGGCTTACCAGAAGAGGGTGGGGAAATCACATTAATTGTGGAAGCTCATGATGCAGACTAAACAGAAACATTTTACTCTTTCCTGAATTAAATGACAATTCACACACATTTTACACTTACAAAATAGCAAATGTACCACAACAAACTCATCAACCAAGCTTATCAACACCTAGAAATACCACTTTCTTATCAAGAACATCAAAACCGGTTCAATGGCGCCCTTCCTCAAGTAATACTACCCGTGAGATTAGGGCCCTCATTACAACCCTGGCGGTCGGTGTTAAAGCGGCGGTAATACCGCCAACAGGCCGGCGGTAAAACAAATGGAATCACGACCATGACGGAAACCGCCAACACAGACATCCACTTTAACACTCCGACCACCATGGCGGTAGAAACAAACACCGCAGCGGTAACCGCCAACAGACAGGTGGAAGACAATGTACAGCCCCCACTATTACAAGGTACCAATCCGCCAGCTTTTCCGGAGCGCTACCAAAGTCATCAAAAGCACAGCGGAAACAGTCTTTGAAATGGAAATTACTCAACTCTCGACACCCAACGAGAAAGCAGGACACCATGGAGCCTGAGTTGCAGGTGTTACCAATGTTGGTTTACCTAATCATCTACCAGGAACATGAAAGACGGCGGCGACGACCACGGTGAGTACTGCACCTAGCACAAGGGGGGGAGGAAAAAGAGAGTGACACACACACACAATACGCAACACTCCCACCCCCACCCTCACCCACAATACCATACACACAAACACATCCAAATATATCACAAATACACCCCGTTACCACCTGGAAGAATGCAAGGACCAAATTAAATTATTGTAACAAGTGTAATCATCGGAAATCCAGATAGGCCAAGATAACTTTAAAAGGTCAGTATATACAAATATTTACAGCAAGTACACAAGTCTGTATACTGCTCCATTAAATGTCCGTGGACCAGTGGTCCCAAAAAGCATGGGCGAAGCCCACACATGACACCTGCCTCAAAACGGAGAGAACACTACAGGGGCATCAGGTCGAAAAAAACACAGGCACCTCAGGGGGAAGGGTAGGGGGTGCATCTCAGCCGGAGGATGAGATGACGCCACTGCTCCTCGAGGGGGCTCCATGCCCACAGCTTGCTCCTGGGGAGTGCAAAGCCACAGTCTCTCAAGTCTCTCAAGTGGGTGGGTTGTCTACTGCTTGCTCCTGGGGAATACAAAGCCACAGTCTCTCAAGTGGGTGGTTTGCCCACTGCTTGTTCCTGGGGAGTGCAATGCCACAGTCTCTCAAGTGGGTGGTTTGCCCACTGCTTGGTCCTGGGGAGTACAAAGCCACAGTCTCTCAAGTGGGTGGTTTGCTCACTGCTTGGTCCTGGGGAGTGCAATGCCACAGTCCCTCAAGTGGGTGGTTTGCCCACTGCTTGGTCCTGGGGAGTACAAAGCCACAGTCTCTCAAGTGGGTGGTTTGCCCACTACTTGGTCCTGGGGAGTGCAAGGCCACAGTCTCTCAAGTGGGTGGTTTGCCCACTGCTTGCTCCTGGGGAGTGCATAGCCACAGTCTCTCAAGTGGGCGGTTTGCCAACTGCTTGCTCCTGGGGAGTGCAATGCCACAGTCTCTCAAGTGGGTAGTTTGCCCACTGCTTGCTGCTGGGGAGTGTAAGGCCACAGTCTCTCTAGCGGATGCTGTTCCCCACTGGTTCTGGAGGGGACATTTTGCCCAGAGTGCTTCATCCTGCCAAGGACTGGGGTAGTGGAGGCTTTTCTCCACTGGTTCTGGAGGGGGCTTTGTGCCCAGAGCGCTTCATCCTGCCAAGGACTCGGGTAGTGGATGCTTTTCTCCACTGGTTCTGGAGGGGGCTTTGTGCCCAGTGATGCTGCACCTGGGGTTTGGCAGTTCCCATTCCCTCACCTGGGTGTGTGAGCCACGAGATTTTCAGGGGACAGGTAGCATGATACTCCATGGAGGCAGAGACACACTCCACCCTGCGGCGACTTAGCCTGCCAACTGCTGGTAGTGCCAGTGCTGATTGTGGTGCCTCATGTAGGGTGTGCAGGGTCCTGGATGTCTCGTGCAGCCTCGGACGGGTGCCCACTGGGGATGCTGCTGATGTCCGCACTGGCTGGGCACGTCGCGGGGCAGGTGGTGGTGGCTGCGGCGGTGTCTCCGGCGGAGGTGCTGCCGGTGGTGCAGGTGTCTGCACCTGTGGAGGGAGACACCAGGCCGTCTCCTGCAGTCTCGGACGGCTGCTCATTGGGGATGCTGATGATGTCTGCTGTGGTGGCACTGGCTGGGCACGTTCGGGGCAGGTGGTGGTGGCTGTGGCGGTGTCTGCGGTGGACATGCTGCCGGTGGTGCAGGTGTCTGCACCTGTGGAGGGAGACACCAGGCCATCTCCTGCAGTCTCGGAAGGGTGCCCACTGGGGATGATGCTGGGGACTGTAGTAGCGGCAGCAGACATGCAGGTGGCAGTGCAGGTGGCGGTCGTTGCGGCGGTGGCCACTGCCATACAGGTTGCTGTTCTGTCTTGCAGAAGGGGTGACACCAGTCCCTCACCCGGAGGCTCCGCGCCCTGAGCTGATTTCCCTTTGCCCTTGTGTCCCTTCCCCACTTTGGAAGTCGCTGCTGGGACCTTGGCACTGTCTTCTTTGGTTCTGGAAGATTCCTTGCTGGGTGGTTGGTGCGGCTTTTCCCTTTGGCATGTGGGCCCCTTCTTTACCTTGGCAGGTGGCGGTATAGGGTGGGCCTTGTCCTCACTAGGTGGCACACTGGCAGCCCTGATGGGTGCCACCTTTGCTTTTCCTGGACTTGCAAGTACCACAGTAGTCGAGGATTTTGTGGCTGAGGTGCTGGGCTGGGATCTGGACATCCTGGCCCTAGGGGAAGAACGGGGGGGTGTAGGGAAGAGGTCAATGGAAGCTATAAAATGTTTTTTAGACACACTGGCATGGGAAGATGGAGGGGGTTTTGGAGTGGAGGAAGAGGTAGTGGTTGTAGGAGGTGTACATCTGCTGAGTTTGGGCGAAGGTGCATGGGCTGGAGGCTGTTGTGAGGTGGATGGCTGTTGAGTGGGTGTGTGCCTGCATTTGTGTAATTTGGGAGGAGGGCTCACAGACACACTGGGAGAGGACACAGGGGACGTGTGCATGGTAGTGGGGGTGGTGATTGCGGTGTGTGGTGATGGGCGTGCTGGTGATGGAGGTAGTGGCTGAGGATGTAGTGCATGCAGGTGTGAGTGGAGACGAGACAGGGAGGGAGGTGGAGGACGTGGAGGAGGGAGACACAGTGGAGGCAGTGGTTGTTGGTGTGTCTGCATGGGGATGGTGCTTGTGTGAGTGCCTGTGGGATGTGTGGTGCTTATGTTTGCCTGAGCCACATTTGTGTGTTGATGTGTGTGAATGCTGGTCTGATGGTGTGCTTGGGATAGGCGGAGGTAGAGGGGATTGGGTCTGGGCAGTGGAAGTTGGAGGGGGGAGGCTGGACATAGTGACAGCGGCTGCCATCAATGCTGAGGCCAGAGCCTGAAATGCTCTCTGTTGGGCCGCCACGCCAGAATGAATGCCCTCCAGGTATGCATTTGTTTGTTGCAAATGCCTCTCGACACCCTGGATGGCATTCAAAATGGTTGACTGCTCAACAGTGAGTGATCTCAGGAGGTAAATAGCCTCCTCACTGAGGGCAGCAGGGCTGACTGGAGCAGGGGCTGAGGTGCCTGGGACAAAGGAGATGGCCACCCTCCTAGGTGAGCGGGCATGGGAAACACGCTGAGTGGGAGGGGCTGCTGGGAGGGCAGTGCTGGTGGGGGGAGCTCCCATCAGAGGAGGAGTCGCTGTCGCTGGTGTCTCCTCCTGTCCCCGTCGTGGAGCTCCTCTTGCCCTCTGTCCCACTGGTGCCTTCAGACTCCGTATGTTCACCCTCCTGGGCCATGTGGGTTGCTGCTCCCTCCTGTTCCGGTGCCACTGCTCCTCCGCCAGATGATGCTAATTCACACAAGGACAGGGTGATGAAACAAAAAGGGTGGGAAACACAGAGGAGATGCATGGTCGATGCCAGCAACAACACCACCGTTGGTGGACACAACACAGAGGGAGCAGCCCTATGCACTAGGCCATGCAACAGTTCTTAGGAAAATCACCTGGCCATGGGGGACTGTGCCTAAGCCCATTTGCTGCACACCTGGAACCCACAGGAGCCTGACTAGGTGTAGATGGCCACTACCACTATTGGGGTTGGACTGCCACAGAGCCTGCCTAACAAGGGACCTACCCTACCAAGTTTGCCCTGGCCTAGGGGAACCCACAGCCCACTTCCCCCACCCAGACACCTAGTAAAGCGCGCAGAGTCAGCTGAATGAGACTGTAATCACCCCCTTGTGGCTGCTGTGATGCCCTAAAGCACCCACCCAACTCCGGATATGCCACCGCCAGGATCCGGTACATCAGGGGGGGGGTCATGGTGCGACGGGCACCCCTTCCACGTTGGGAGGCCATCCCCAGCTGGGCCTCCGCCGTCTTCTTGCTCCAGCAGCGCAGGTCCTCCCATCTCTTGCGGCAGTGGGTGCTCTGTCTATGGTAGACCCCCAGGGTCCGCACTTCCTTGGCGATGGCACGCCAAATACCCTTCTTCTGGTGGGTGCTGACCTAGAGGAAAGGTAAAGTAAGAATGGATTTTACTCCCCGTCCGGTTATTCTTACTCATTGACCACAACTTCCCAACCATGCCCTGAAACACATACACTGACCATCCTTACAAGCTGGCCACAGCCCCCCCCCACATGTATCTTCCATCCATGCCACTCCATACATTGATGTCACATCCGCCATGCACACAGTGTACTCACCTGTTTGTCTGGAGGACTGTAGAGTAGCGTGTACTGGGGGACGACCCCAGCCACCAGGTTGTCCAACTCCTCCGCAGTGAAGGTAGGGGCCCTTTCCCCAGACACTGTAGCCATTGTCGCTTCCAGACTCAGGTCACAGCAGCACTTGCAGTGTAGTGAGTGAACAGCTAGAAATGGCGGTCACATCTGCAGCAGTGCGTACCGTCACCGCCAGCGTACATCCTCATTGGCTCCTGGAAACCATAGGGCCCAATGATAACCAATGCTGAATTGTGCAGTGGTCTTCGTCCGTCTACTGCCACGCTACACAACGCCAGCGCAGTTACCTCATTTCCCCTTGTCCCTCCTTATAGGTCAGGCATCTGCCATTTCAGGGGGCCACATGCCAGGGCACCTAACTGTGTCACAGCACTTTTGGGCAGGAATACAGACAGAGAGCGCCACACACCGATTACATCACAATAGTGCAAAACACCCTTGTGCAACCTATGTGGTATATGACCCTCTGCTCACCCTTCTCCTTCATAGGGCACATCCGCTGGGGCAGATGATGAAATGGCATCATCATCCGGTATACAGACCCCTGGTGGACCAGTCGACAATGGAAGACAGACACATCATTATCACCTACAGACTTGATCGTGCCACAATCCATTGAACTGTGTGCCCAGTTGGAGCCAGACATGATGTCAGCTATCCGCCATCCCACAGGAATCCCCCCTCTAGTGCAGGTCCTGTCAGTGCTCCATTTCCTGGCCTGTGGTTCCTTTCAAACAACAGTGGCCATGGCATCAGGGAAGTCACAGCCAATGTTCTCTAACGTGTTGTCCAGAGTGTTGTCTTCCCTGCTGAAACACATGGGCAGCTACATCGTTTCCCCCCAGGTGGAGGATTTGCCCACAGTGAAAGGTGACTTCTATGCCCTTGGACATATCCCCAACATCATTGGTGCCATTGATGGTACACATGTGGCATTTGTCCCACCCCGCAGAGATTAACAGGTGTACAGAAACTGCAAAAGCTACCATTCCATGAATGTGCAGATGGTGTGTTTGGCATACCAGTACATGTCCCATGTGAATGCCAAGTATCCTGGCTCAGTGCATGATGCTTACATTTTGAGGAATAGCAGCATCCCTTATGTGATGGGCCAACTCCAGAGGCACCGTGTGTGGCTAATAGGTGAGCCCAAGGTCCCCACACAGTTTGAATAGGTGTCTGGGTATGGGAGAGTCCCTAAGGGTTGGTGTGTGTCTAACAGATACCCCTCGATATTTGCAGGTGACTCTGGTTACCCCAACCTGTCATGGCTACTGACCCCAGTGAGGAATCCCAGGACAAGGGCAGAGGAACACTACAATGAGGCACATGGGCGAACTAGGAGGATAATAGAGCGGACTTTCGGCCTCCTGAAGGCCAGGTTCAGGTGCCTCCATCAGACAGGTGACTCCCTAGACTACTCACCGAAGAAGGTGCGCCAGATCATCGTGGCATGCTATATGTTGCACAACCTGGCCTTGCGACGCCAGGTGCCCTTTCTGCAGGAGGATGGGCCTGATGTTGGTCTTGTGGCAGCTGTGGAGCCTGTGGGCAGTGATGAAGAGGAGGCAGAAGAAGAAGATATTGACAACCGAAACAACATTATCATGCAATACTTCCATTGAGACAAAGGTAAGAGACTGGAACTGCTCCGAAACAACATCATCATGCAATACTTCCATTGAGACACAGGTAAGAGACTGGAACTGCTCCTCTCATATATGACTACTGTAGGACATTGCATGATTCTGCCTTTTTACCTCTGTGTATGGACCCTGACAGTTCACTTTGCCTTTCTTTTTCAAAGATCTGGGTACCACATTCTGCCTTCTGCTATGTTTACTGGTGCCTAACAACTGTCATACTTGGTATGTGCAAATGAACATTGACATTGATATTTGTCAGGAAGGTTGTAATAACACACTTGTGAAAGTACAGACTGACTCTAGATCATTTTGTGATTCGAGGGTATTTATTTAAGTGCTAATCAGTGGAGGGGTATGTGCAATTGGCCGGGGTGATGGTGGAGGAATGTCCATGGTAGAGTTCAGTCTCTTTGTATCACAGGTGCATTGTCCAAGGGGGCATAGGAAGTGGAGTAATGGCAGTTCAAGGTGGTCAGAGTGACATAATGGGACAGAAGGGTGACAATCAGGAGAGTCTTCTTTCCTGGTTGGGGTCTTGGCAATGTTCTGCCTTGTGCCTGGATCGCAAGGACTGTTTGCGGGGTGGTTCTCCTTCTGCAGGGGGTGGGGTGCTGGTGGCCTGTTGGTCCTGTGGCGTGACCTCCTGTCCACTAGCGCCGGCAGACATGGAGGGCTGTTCATCGTTCAGGCTAGTGTCAGGGGCCCATTGGTGTGCCACTGTCTCCCCCAATGTCTGCCAGCACCCCTGCAATGGTGACCAGGGTGGTGTTAATGGACTTGAAGTCCTCCCTGATCCCCAGGTACTGTTCCTCCTGCAGCCACTGGGTCTCCTGAAACTTGGCCTGTACCGTGCCCATGGTCTCCTGGGAATGGTGGTATGCTCCCATGATGTTGGAGAGTGCCTCCTCCTCCCCCTGTCGCACAGCAGTCATCCCAGCTTCCCTATTGTCGTGTGCCTATGTCCCCTGAACCATGTGTTCACTGCCACTGACCCCAGGTCCCTAATTGTCTTGGGTTAGTGGGTTTGCCTGGGGTCCCTGTAGTGGTAGACACACTGCTGATTGACGTGTCCTGGGGACAGTGGCATAGGCCCGCTGGGTGGGTGCTGTGGTGGTGTTTCCTGAGGGGGAGGCTCAGTGGTGGTTTGTGACTGTGGCAGGGGAACCGACTGTCCAGAGGTCCCTGATGGGCCGGGCTGGTCATCTTGATCCAGGCGTGCAGAGCTGCTGTCGTCACTGTGGGCCTCTTATGTGGGGAGACTGGATATGGCTGGCACCTCCTGTTCGTTGACGTTGGGTAGGGGTCCTGTTGGGGTGTAAATGCATAGTTATTGTATCTGTGTGTGCCATCTTGTGCAATGGTTGAGTTTCCCTCTACTCCTGTGCTTGCATTATTGCCTTGGCCCTTGTGTGAGTGGTGATTTTGTGGCCTGGGTGAGTCTCTCTACTAGACATGCTTTGGTGATGGGTGTCCATGCAGGTCTGTAATGGGTGTCCATGAATTGGTGTTACATGCAGGGCTTGGTATTGGGATGTGTGGGTTGTGATAGTGGGGTATCCGTGAGGTGTTGGGGTGATGGGTGTGAGGGTAGGGGTAGGAGTTTGTGATGGCATGCAGGTAGGGACGGGGGATATATTAGTAAATATTTGCCTTCCCAGAGTCCAGTCCTCCTGCTACTCCTGCTAGGCCCTCAGGATGCATGATAACCAAGACTTGCTCCTTCCTTGTTGTTAGTTGTGGGGGAGGAGGTGGTGGTCCACTGACAGTCCTCTGTACGGCTAACTGGTGTCTTGATACCACGGAACGCACCATCCCCCGTAGGTCTTTCCATCTCATCCTGATGTCATCATGTGTTCTTGGGTGCTTTCCCACTGTGTTGACCCTGTCGACAATTCTCCGCCATAGCTCCATCTTCCTTGCAATGGAGGTCTGCTGTACCTGTGATCCCACGGATGATTTCCTCCACCATGAACCTGAGCTCTTCCTCAGAAAACCTGGGGTGTCTTTGAGGTGCCATAATGTGGTGTGGGTGATGTGTGAGGTGATGTTTGTTGTGCTGTGTGAAGTGTTGTGTTGGAGTGTGTACTTTGAGGTGCGTGGATGTTGTTTGAGTGATGGTGTTGTGTGCCTGTGGATGCTGGTTTTGTGTTTGCTATTCTCTCTCTCTCTGCTTCTTCCAAAAAGTTCGTAGTAAGATGTTGTGGGTAATGTGGGTGTGTGTTTTTGTAGTGGTCTGAGTGTGTGGGTGTGGTGTGTGTATGTGTATCACGTGTGTGTATTTTGAATTGTCCAATGTTGTTGTGTCTAGTAAATGTGTGTGTATTTTAAGCGCGGCGTTGTGTACCGCCAATGGATTACCGCGGTTGAACGATCGCCGCGTTGATTCGTGAGTCCTGATACTGTGGGCGGATTCCTGTTGGCGTGACGGTGTCGATTTTGCTAGCGGCAGTTTATCACTGCCCTTTGGTGTGGCGGACTTGTGTGGGTGTCTGTATTGTGGCAGATTACGAGATGTGTGTCGTAATACCTGTAGCGGTTTCCACTGCGGCCACAGTATCTTGACGGCCGTCAGCACGGCGGTAAGTGGGATTTACCGCCAGGGTTGTAATGAGGGGCTAGGTCCTTTAAGCAATGACGGACCAACATGGCCCACGTTTGCTATATAAACACCACATACTGATTTGTAGGCTATGCAAGTAGCAGACGTACGCACACTTTATAAAGAGCTATTAGCAATATATAGAAGGCTTATTCAGTTCGTAATGCGGACTTTGAACACCGCCCCAATGAGGGCAGCTCCAACTATGCATCAATTGGCAGTTACTGGAAATAATCCTCAAACATTCAATAATGGGCAAAGTACCTACAGAAGAGGATAAGATTCCGTTCTGAATAGCACAAAAAACAAATCAAATGGAAGTAGTGTTTCCCCATACGGGACCCAAAGATAAACAGAATTCTGACTATATGCTTGCCATTCGGAATGGTTCCCTCAGTAGAGGACTGCGCCTCTTTGGGTAAAGTCTTCACCACAATTTACACAAACACCAGCACTTGCCAACTTGCCGGAAGTGTTAAAACAAATTCAAAATGAACACAGGCCAGCCCCAGCCCTGGACTTAGGGATGAAACTGATGCGTACTTTTGACACAGTCTTCTCAATTATTTTAAGAAATATTAAAGGGAAAGCAGGTCATTAGCCCAGCTGGTCCAAGAGGCTCCTCAACAGAACCAGGAGCGTGAGCTGCCAAAGATTATCTTCGAGACCTCTACTAGCATAGGTCGGGATAGTCTGGGGGCAGACCAACCAAACCCCAAATTCAGATGCCCACCCCTAAGGAAGGTACTAAACAAACATAAGTAGGTTCTAAAAAACTCTGGGATAAACAAAAACATAAAACAGTCAAAAGAAGACAGAGGGCAGATTCTCCGCACCCAAGACTTTTGAATGTACATATAGGGGGTCATTCTGACCCTGGCGGTCTTGGACCGCCAGGGCCACGAATGACGGAAGCACCGCCAACAGGCTGGCGGTGATTCAATCCCCATTCCGACCGTGGCGGTAAAGCCGCGGTCGGATTGCCGGGGCCGGCGGTCATCCGCCGTTTTTGACCCGGCTGGGAGAATCCGCCAGGGCAGTGCTGCAAGCAGCGCTGCCCTGGGGATTCTGACCCCCGTACCGCCAGCCTGTTTCTGGCGGTTTTCACTGCCAAGAAGAGGCTGGTGGTAATGGGTGTCCTGGGGCCCCTGCACTGCCCATGCCACTGGCATGGGCAGTGCAGGGGCCCCCTAACAGGGCCCCGGCCTGCTTTTTACTGTCTGCATGGCAGACAGTGAAAAGCGCGACGGGTGCAACTGCACCCGTCGCACCGCCGCAACACCGCCGGCTCCATTCGGAGCCGGCTCCTGTGTTGCCGCCTCATTCCCGCCGGCCCAGCGGGAATGTCAGAATGGGGGACGCGGAATTTTGCCCCCGTGGCGGCCAAATGGCGGTTTCCGCCTGGCGGGTGGCAGTAGCCGCCCGCCAGAGTTGGAATCACCCCCATAATCTCCGAATTAGGGAAACTCTAAAAAGCACAGATATCAATCTACTAATACACATCCCTCTTGATCCTTTCATGACATGCTGGATAAATGGAGCGAGAGAGTGGGTTGGTCTGAACACCACAAGGACTACACGAAACAGAAAAACGACTCACAACGCTCCGCAGAAACTTCTATTAAAAAAAGTGGATAAATCTCCCCAACAGAAGCCCCATTTAAAAAGAAAAATGTGTCAGCATATTCCACTAAACACGCCAGCAATCTTGAGAACATTGCTGAAGAACAGGATGTGGGCAGTGACTCTGCTGAACAGCACAGCAGAGGTCATTATTTGTCACCAGAGTCTTATAGATCATCTTGAAGTGACAGCAATTAACGACTTTCTCATCATAGAGACAATGGACAGGCGCGTTTCCCCACTCGACCACGTGGAATGGGACAAGGAATCTCCTAACCATGTAATACCACTTACGTCCACACCACAGCCTCAACCACAGTATCCCATTAAGCATGAGGCTAAAGCTCCAGTGAGAGAGATTCTCGCACAACCTGAGTACGACGGGAGTAATCAAACCATGCATCTCTGCAATGAACAACCCATTTTTCCTGTTGCAAACCCAGACCATTCATATAGAGTAGTCTCAGATTACAGACATTTGAAAAGTCACACACACACACATGCAATACAAAATGCACACAGCACTAATTAACAACATAGTGCGTAAAAAATATAAAACAACCTTGGACATTTTCAGTGGGGTTTTCTGCCAAAATCTAGTGCCTGGAAGTAGGGATCTTAGCAGCTTGGGCTTGCAGCGGCTTTTTTATCATTTGCCCCAGGGATATAAGAACAGCTCAGGGTTGTTTTCAGCCCGAGTAACAGCAATAGTATATGATATTGACCCTCCGAGGGGTTGTCCTATGTGGATAGTATTATTCTCACTGACGACTACCTCAACATTCATCTTGCCAGGGTCGATCAGATCATTCTTAATTCGCCGCCCACGACTATAAATTCAATTTTAAGAAAACAAAAATTGCATTTCTCAGTGTCCTATTCATAGGATACAAGTTATCAGATGAAGGCAAGAGCCTGGCCCACACTTTCTAGAAAAATGCATACAACTTCAACCCCCAAATACTATAAGCAAACTACAGTCATTGCGGTGTTTCTTTAACTTTGGCAGAACATACATACCTGATTATGCACAACACATAAAACCTCTTTATGACTTAATTCGTCCAAATTTCTTGAACAAAAATTGGACACTCGAACATAGACAAATGCTCAGAGACCTTCAGCAGAACATGCTTGGAAAAAAAAACATTTACACACATGTAACAACAAAATGAACTCGGTCATCAGAATAATAGCTGGTGCCATTGGGTTAATCTATGTCACTTTCAATGATGGTGACACAGTACCAATAGCATACAAATCCCATTTGTATTTAAATGCAGAACAACGTTTAGCACCCACAGAAAAGATGCTGACAGCTGTACAGATGACTGTCATAAAGGAGAGGCCATTACCCTAGGGGGAATACATTTTTATTGTTACCCCAGTGCCATCTTTAGAGACTGTTACCCAAGCAAGCGTTCCTATTGCTAAAGCATTACATCCACGCTGGATTTAATGAGCAACCTCCCTGACTGCTACTGATGTTGGTTACATCTTTGACCCGAAATTGCAAACTCAAGAGTTCTTTCAATACGAGCAGGAGTAATTCACCCTTACTAATATACCTCCAGTTGATCAATACCAAACTATCATTTATACTCATGGTTCAGCACAGCCAGCTGTAGACAAAACATCAATATTCAGCCACGTGCGGAGCCGTAAGCGGTGTGAAGAGGGATGATGTATTTTACCCTCAGAATACCTACATGCAGACCTTAGGGGCATGCACAGCACAACTGGCAGAACTTAAGGTTCTAATCTTGGCACTGGAACATACAGATCCAGAAAAGCCCACATTCGATGTGTACGATTCGTATCAATGTGCCCAGTCCTACAATTATTACCTTAATTACTGATGTTTGAATGGGTTCTGAAGCTCTAGGGGGAACATCATTAAAAATAGAACGTTTTGGGGGAGGGTAGCTGATCTTAAGGACAGACTTCCAGATGTTAATTTAGTACATACATTGGGCCGCCAACATGTAGGAATACATGTTTCAGGAAACACGCTGGCTGATGAAGCTGCCAAACCCTCAGACAATCCAGCTTCTGTTGCTGTAGCGATTCATTCTCAAATAAGGTTGGATAATGAGACACTGGCTGCCGTAAAAGCTTCGGCTGACCGCCAGCCTTTACCAAAAGCATACCCTGTGAAATACACATATTGTGTTAGTGCTCAGACTGTTGCATTTGCAACCATTTCAGGGGTAGGTGATTGTGTGATCCACAACCAAGATCAGAGACTAGATCTTATCAAAGCAGCACTTAGGGTGTTGCTTCTGCTCATGCAGGGGTGGCGGCCACAATTTCTATTCTACAGAAACTCTTTTGGTGGCCAGGTCTATAAAGCAGACCACGCAATATGTCCTTTGTTGTGACATTTACCAACAAATAAAAGATTCCGACAATCAGTTCCCCCTGCAGACATCACTCTTTGTGTTAAACAGATCACTACAATGTGTGTACCTGGATCATTGTGGTCCCTTACAGCCTGATGACGCATATAAATACATCTTAGTCGCTGTTGATGTCTGTTCTAGATTTCTGTGGTTTTGGCCACAACAGTCGGCTGACACTCAAACTGTTATGAAAGATTTGCAGGTCTTTATCGGTGCATGTGCAGTTGTAGCCTTCCATTCGGACCAGGGCCCTGCTTTTGCCTCAAGGGCATTCAGGGATACCATGAGGAGGATGAGTTTTGAACTCCATTACTCTTCTCCATATCATCCCGAGGGCAATTTTGGTTGTGGAGAGGAGGAATCGAGACTTAAAGCAATCCTTAACAGCAAGAGTATCAGGGCCAGGTCGTAGTTGGCTTCATCACTTATAAGGGGTCCAGAAAGCATGAAATAATCTGCCCAGAAGGTCATTGGGAGGTCACACCCTTTATGGGGTTTTGTTGATGGACCCGGAGTGGTGGCCTCAGACACAACGTTAGACATGAATGAACGTGTTACTATTTTACAGGAGCTAGAGCAATTCCATGATGACAATTCATCCACCTGTACCTTCACCTTGGGGATAAGGGATTTGCCATCAACATCTACCAGCTGGATTCCTAAAGATGGGGATCTGGTACACAAAAAGATTACTGTGAAGAAGGAATTTGGCCCATCCTATAGGGCACTGGTTCCAATCCTGGGAATACACAATACCAGAACTGTCTTTCTACTACCGCTGCCTGGTTCTAAAGGAAACAGATTTGTCTCCATTGACAGCGTCAAATTGCACCATGTGGCCAATCCTGCACAGCAGACCACGAGTTTCCTTTAGGCAGTACCCACTCCCCGCTCACTACCCAACAGGACATACCTCTACAAGCAGTAAAAACATTTCTGCAAGCACTAATCGGTAGAGCAATGAAATAATTGCTTGCTCAAGCATGAGGAGGGTGAGAATGAGTTATTGCTGATTCCAGTCACTGCTTCACCAACGAGACAAATTAGAGATGTGGAACTCTACAACTCCAATTCCACATAGACAGACGGCATTGTCTACTATGAACCCCTACAGCAAGTGGATCCATCCATCAGCTCTGCACCGGCTCCTGTCTTTGCACGGACTGCTTCTGGTTTCTTCATCAACACTGATGACTTTTCTTCTAATTCTACAACAGACACTGTATTAAAGGCATGTAAGCTATATATATGGCTTAAAAATAACCTTTTAGTTTGTCCATGGTGTTATCTCTGGATACTGTTGACTTTGCTTGCCTTTCTGCTATGGATTGGTTTTCATTATTTTCTGTCTCCTGATAAATGGGCATTACCTTCCTGAACACCCTGAAGTTGAGCCGGTGGATGAAGTTTTAAGACCTTATTTATCTTATCATAAAGGTCAAAGTGACTTGTCCCTTATGAACATTTCAGCAGTTCTGTTTCTTGATGGGACTGTTTAGGATAAAGGGGGTGATTCTGACCCCGGCGGTCTTAGACCGCCGGGGCCAGGGTCGGCGGGAGCACCGCCGACAGGCCGGCGGTGCCCCGCAGGGCATTCTGACCGCGGCGGTAAAGCCGCGGTCAGACCGGCAACACTGGCGGTCTCCCGCCAGAGTACCGCTGCCCTGTTGAATCCTCCAAGGCGGCGCAGCTAGCTGCGCCGCCGAGGGGATTCCGACCCCCCTACCGCCATCCAGTTCCCGGCGGTCCGCCCGCCGGGAACCGGATGGCGGTAGGGGGGGTCGCGGGGCCCCTGGGGGCCCCTGCAGTGCCCATGCCACTGGCATGGGCACTGCAGGGGCCCCCGTAAGAGGGCCCCTACAAGTATTTCACTGTCTGCTTGGCAGACAGTGAAATACGCGACGGGTGCAAATGCACCCGTCGCACCTTCCCACTCCGCCGGCTCGATTACGAGCCGGCATCCTCGTGGGAAGGTCGTTTTCCCCTGGGCTGGCGGGCGGCCTTTTGGCGGCCGCCCGCCAGCCCAGGGGAAAACTTGAAATACCCGCCGCGGTCTTTTGACCGCGGCGCGGTATTTTGGAGGGCGGAATTCTGGCGGGCGGCCTCCGCCGCCCGCCAGAATCAGAATCACCCCCAAAGTGTCCTTCGACATATATGGCCCTACTAAGACCATTCAAATTCCAAATGTGTTTAAAATATCAATGACTGATGTTATTCCTCCTGATGTTATTACACCTATTATTACACCTGGGATGTTAAAACAGCTGATTCTGTGCTTACTGAACTAGACTACTACACCATTTTTAAAATGGAAGATGTTCATAGGAACACAGTGAGTTATGGGGAAATCTTCAGTTACAATCATTTGGGACATTACTTTTGGCACTGAGCCAGTAGACACAGATCCGTTTTCAATTATATGCAGTGGGAACATTGTCCGACTCCACCTGTGGGACGTTCCAAAACATATGGACAAAAGTTTGCATATTTTACCGGGCATGACACTAGAAAACCTGAGTCATATTATTTCAAATTACCACCTTCCAGAATGTCGAAAATATTGCTAACCGATTCAAAACTGATTTATTCAGAGTCCTTGGTTTCTCGGCTTGCTGTTGAAGGCTTTGAGTTTTGGAAGAACAATATTGATGTGAAAAGTGTGTGGGGAACAAAAGATTGGCAGATATAGTATAGAGAATCTTTATTTAGAGCATGCTTTATTCCTTTACAAATGATATTTTAAATGAAACATTTCAACAAACATCATGCTTGGGGTTAGCAAAAATAAAAGAAATGAATGCGCCCAGCATCCCTGCGCCATCTAAATTTCACAATTGGCTGTAATGCTACCTGTATTTAGCCACTGACTCCATCTTGATCACTGACTCCATTTTGTGCTTAGCTTCAAATGCCATCACATTGGTGGCGCGCATGTTTTTCCATGCACAGCTTGTTTTCTACATTGAAGGTGTTTTGTTTTGACTTATATTGGGTGCTCCCTTGTGTCTGGACAAAGCTAAACCTCTCTGATGAGCTCTAATGAGAGCAAAACACGTGTCAGGGGTTGCTTTAACTCATTCCAGGTTGGCTTGGATGGTACTTTACCAGTCCAAAGCTGTAATACTGTGCCTGGAGTGGTAAATGGCTTTTGTCATTTTACAGCTCGGCAAGGTTGACACTGTGTCAAACCTTTGCTTAAAGACTTTGCTGTACAAATGGCAAAAGACTTTGTCACTATCTAACTCGGCGTGGATAGCACTGTGCTGATCCAATGCTTAAAGACTTTGCTAGATAAACAGACATTTGAGGTGAGCAAATCTAGAGTGCCTCTGGTGTTGCAGGGTGCTCCTTACTAGAGCTGCTCTCCACCTAAACTTGGAAACTATCCAGAGTTCTCTATTCTTTTTTGCATAATGTATGCATCACTCTAACCCTGAAAGGAATTTGTTTTGATATATATATATATATTTTCACTGTATACATATTCATTGTTGATGTATTGCACTTTTTCTGCCTATCATTATTCAACTGATGTGATTATTTTAGTATTTGCACGTGTTTTGCTGCATTCAAGTTAAATGCTCATGTTAATATTTGTGCGTGTCCTCATTTGAGAACTGGGAAGTGCCTTAATAAATTCATTACCCAGACTAAGAGTGCTGCATTCTTTTGTATTGTTCCTTCTTAGTTTGAAGGTAATAAGAACAAATTGGAGTAGTTGTTTGCAGGATACAAAGTGAAAGTGTTTGGTAAATAGTCAAAGGCAGTTTCCCAGGTGCCAAATGACATACCAGGGTGGGAAAAAGCACCCTATGATGTTCTTGCGAATAAATGGTCTTGTGGAGCAGGATTATGTGAAAACTGTGGCGGATGTCTTATCAATGCTGAACCAAAAACAGTTTTACTCTGTTTACAGAAAGTGGCAGTAGAACGGGGACGTGATTTATCTATTTTCGCCAGTGGGGCTGGATCCTGTTATCTGCTTATAGAAAAATGCATGAAAAGTGTGCACAAATCAACAATTGGAGAGGCAGCTAGTTGAAGCTAAAAATATCGTAACCATGCTGCCTTTCCAGAATAAATTATTGCAGGATAAAGTGGGTACTTCTCAATCTGTTGCAGAAAAGGAAGCCATTCCTGTTGTCCAATACAAATACCATAAATGTAGCGGTAGAGTCAATAAAAAAAAACAGAAAGTTAATTTAGCTACTGCTAAAGCAGGGTTACATTGGGACCCTGAAATCTGGGATGCCAATATCTGGCATTCCACAGATTTTTCAGATTCCAGTGATGAGTCGGTTAAAAAAGGTGGGGACCAGCTTGACCCAGATGAACAGAAAGTGGTTCGCACACAGCCTATATTTAGACAGAAAATAAAGGGTACCTGACAAAACCAGGGATGGGGGGTGGGGGAAGATGAAATCCCTCTAAGATTATTCTTAGCAGGAGATAAACAATATAATGGATAGGTTTGTCAAAAACCTGAGGAAGCATTGCTTACGTGGATAGTGCGACTGTTTGAAATGGGAACTTCTGGGGCAGCACTGTATGAGGGAGATGCAAGGAAGTTTTGTACTCTTAGCACTAACCCCATAATACAAGAGCAGTTTAGAGGTTTTGGGAATCAAGGAGCGATTAACTTGTTGCAATAGGCAGTTGTGGGATTTAGTCAGAAATATCATACTGAATTAGACTGGCCACCAAATGATAAGTCTTGGTACATGTTGAGAGATGCTATGCAAACAATTAAAGAAGAAAGTACGAAAACTGCTATTCTCTTGGATGAGACTCACAATTTGTTAGATGCTCCACTGACAGTTTCAGTATGAAATAAAATTATTTGTCTTGCTCATCCAGCTTACAAGCATGTAATAATGAGTCAGACACGGAAGGCATTGAAAGATGTACTGGAGGCAGATTGCGAGTTAAGAGAGCTTGGAGGCTGAACAAAACCTGAGACAGCATCGAGGTCTGAGGGTCACACAGATAATAACAGAGTATCTAGGAAAGGCATGTCTATGGCTTTACTGAAGGATGGTGTCCACAGAGAGCAGATATATGATTTGCCTATTGCCCTTGAACGCTTACATGTAACTCAATGTCTCCTTCTTGTACTGGCCATAAGCCTAAAGCCTGTTGAATCACCTCCTTTGTCAAGTCAAACACGCACTGCTGCTCTCCCCATTCAAACGCCTGTACAGATGAAAAATGGGACAACCTGACTAATGTGATTACTTACAATATTACTACTGATGTCTGCTACAACCTAACTTGTGATTCTCACAGAATTGTTAAATGTCCCTAAATGGGCCTTGAGACAACAACAGGGTCTCCTCAAGAGATCCACTGGGAACAACGAGTACTGTATCAGCAGAGAAACGATAAAACTTATAGGAATAGAATAATAGCATGTCTTGCCAACATATTGTGACTGCTGCCAGCCAAATCAAGCATGTTAAACTACCAGTGGGATGTTTTTTTCTTGTGAAAATATCAGTTATACATACATTCCTGCTAATATAACGGGTGGACCGTGTGCTTTTATGTGGTTAGGACTCATGATGTTTCCATTTCACTCTGTACATACTCACTATCGAAGGGAAGCAGTTCACTTAAGTGAAGTCTTTGATTCTGAAATTCAGTTATCATTTAAATTAGAATTTGTAAGTTTAAGTGTTTCTATAGTGGGAGTTCCAGGATTATCTGTTCATAATATCTGAGTTATTAACAAATCTGCATGTTTGATGGTTAAGACCATCAACCACAAATCCATCGCATTGGACAGATTACTCCTTGACATATGAGGCACTAGAAAAGCTGCATTGCAAAACAGGGCAACCATTGACTACTTGCTCTTGAAGCATGATAAGGGCTGCTCAGAGTTTGAGGGTATGTGCTGCTTTAACCTATCAGACCACTCTAAATCTATCCAGTCTCATGTTGACACTTTACATGAATTGCTGAAAGGCGTAAAACAAGATGTTGACAAAGGGTGGTGGGACTGGTTATTTATCTAGTTTCCTGATTTTGGGCAATTCTGCAATATTTTAGGTGGAATGCTCAAAGTGATTTGTATTATAATAATGGTATGTTGCTATGTGCAATGCATACCTAATCTACTTACTGAAAAGGGTTACTTTTAGGCTAGTATGTTATGAAAGTCACTGCTCAAAGGCTAGATTATCATGCTATCTATATTTAACCAGCGACTCCATATTGACCACTGACCCCATTTTGTGCTTATGTTAGTTTCAAATGCAGTCACATCGGTGGTGCAGGTATTTTTCCATGCACAGCCTGTTTTCTACACTGAATGTGTTTTCGCTCTTCTCACCAGAGCAGGGAACATGCCGTGGGGGGTGAGGAGGTGATGAGAGTGTACCATGATGACAATGTTTACAGCAGAGAAAGGTACAGCTCTGTCTTGGGAATGCGCAATGGGGTCTGGCCAGTGCTTTTGTGTGTTTTCAACACAGGCCAAGTACAGCCAGCGCTTACATTTCACCACTTACTCAAAGGGAGGGGGAAGGTTACCAGAATCTTCCTCTTGGGTTTGTTTAAGGTATATAAGGTGGGGAAGCTTGGCGCTGAGACAGAAGGAACTCAATTTTGAGGGTGGACGCACTGCTCAAAAACCAAGTCCCACTGGGGAGGGTTTCTCCTGTTTCAGCTGTTCAGGGTTCCACAGCTTGGTGTTGGATTCGATCCCCATGGTGATGCATTTTTTAATTCATAATTATCTAGCTTTGCTGTGTGCATATACAAATATATGTATTCACTACATACATATTCATTGTTGATGTATTGCCCTTTTTCTGCCTATCATTATTCAACTGCTGTGATTATTTTAGTATCTGCAAATGTTTTGCTGCATTCAAGTTAAATGAACACGTTTATATTTTTTTATCCTCGGTTGAAATCTAGGAAGTGCCTTAATAAATGAATTACTCAGACTATTAGTGCTGCATTCTTTAGCTTCGTTACCTCTTAGGTTGAAGCTAATCAGAACATTGGCAAACACTTTTAAATATTACTGAAGATCACCTAACAGGTTGGGTTCAAAATGGTACCTTTAATTCCTCACTTTTAAATTCAGGTGGGTGGTTATTGTGGCCAAATGATACAAATGGTTGCCACACACATTTTGTTAATTCTTCAGGGGGTTTCAAAACAAACAGGCCAGACCATCACTCTATCTCGGGGGAACACTTGGGTATTGTTACTAGATACAGGGTGGGTAAACTGTGCCAACAGTGGTTACGTTCCTCCACCTTAGAAGATATGAAGCAACAGCTTAGGCTCCTTTCTGAGGAAATAGATTTACAAGATTTCTTGGTAGGACCTAGAAAGCCTCACTCAAAACGCTTCCTGTATGCCTTATATAATGAGATTTGTAAGCTTCCTAAATGGAAGCTGCTGCACGTTTGGGGCAGATAGATAATTAAAATATAAAAGCTTTAGCTGTTGTCGATTATGGCATGAACGTTTTTTCCAACAGAATATATAACTTAAATAATATTGTGTTTCTGCTATTGACATCATACAGAATGACATGTCCTTTATCCAACATGTACCATTTAAATGTGCTCCATCATGCAGTTGGGTTGGACATTGCAAATGCTGAAAAATATCCAGGTGCTTTGGAAAAACATAAATAGTAGTGACTTGTTTGCCGCTTTTAATCTCTCTGGATAGCAGCAGACAATGGCTAAGAAAGAAGCTAGTTACACCGTGCGTAACATTGAAAAGTTTAAAAAGTTGCTTTTTATTGTGGCAGAAATTCCCTCAGCAGTATGGGTGAACATGGGGTTATAAGACTACCAATTTCTACCTTTTTAGGTTTCACCAATTATTTGCAACATTTTGCAGTAGGCAGATATGAGTCGCTAGGAGACAGTCACATACACAAAGTGTGGGGGTTGCCTTTCGGTTAGGAATGTCTGAACGGTGAAACAGAAGTCTTTCTTAGCGGAAGCAAATGTAAGACTAGTGTTAGTCATACTATGATTTGCAAGCACGTGTCCTTGCACGGCCTTAGCAATGTGGCGGTTGCCAACCTGGCATGCCATCTGAAGGTAATCCCATCCCTTTGATTCGTCCAGTATTTTAGATACTTTCAAATGGATGTTATTTGGTTCTGAAAGAAGAGAGCTGCTGCGGCATGAAGCCTGAAATTACCTATGTGATTTTGGTATCTCAAATTGTAACTTGTTGCAGCCATGTTTTATTCCCCCCCACACAAGAGATAAGAGTAGCAGAATTGTGATCTCACATTGCTACTTTGAATGTAAATTTTGACAAGCTGAGCAGACTAAAGACACTAATATTCAAGGGTACCAAGGGTAGGTCGCTCCCCCTGCCGCTGCAGC
This sequence comes from Pleurodeles waltl, assembly GCF_031143425.1. Lineage (NCBI taxonomy): Eukaryota > Metazoa > Chordata > Amphibia > Caudata > Salamandridae > Pleurodeles > Pleurodeles waltl. The sequence goes on from NC_090445.1 coordinate 1,424,018,296, forward strand.
TCCTCCAAGTTCCCGAGTTCCTGTGTTCCTGAGACCCACCTAACTGTAAGTACCCCCCTCCTCCCAGCCCCTCGCCCTGCCCCGCGCCACTCACCTTCTCTCCTGCTCCTGCTTCTTTTCCTCCTCTCTGTCTCTTCCTCCTCGCTCCCCCTCTGCAATCTTCTTCTGTGTTCTTCTGTTCTTCTCTTCTGTTCTTCTGTTCTTCCCTTCTGTTCTTCTGTGTTCTTCCGGTCTTCTGTGTTCTTCTTCTCTGTTCTTCTCGGTGCTTCTGTGTTCTTCCTCTCGGTTCTTCTCTGTTCTTCTCTGTTCTTCTCTGTTCTTCTGCACTTCCGATCTTCTGTTCTTCTGTTCTTCTGTTCTTCTGTTCTTCTGTTCTTCTGTCTTCTGTTCTTCTGTCTTCTGTTCTCCTGTCTTCGGCTCTTCTACCTCCTCCGTCTTCTTCCCCCGAGCCTGCCCTCCTGCTCCTTCCTCATCCCCCTCCCTCACTCGCCTCCCCCTCTCTCACCCCTAGCTAACCCGTTCGCTATCTACCTCCCTCACTCCTCCTATCTTCCTATCTCTCTAGCTCCCTATCTCACTATCTAACTCCCCCACTCTCCACCTCCTCCTACCTACCTATCTGTCTATCTATCTATTTCCCTATCTATCGACTTCTCTATCTATTTTCTCTATCTATTTCTCTATCTCTCCCCCCTCCCGCCACCCCCTCTACTACCTATCTCCCTATCCTCTCACTCTACCTCTCTCCCTCACCCACCTCTACAACCCCCCCTCCCCTATCTTCACAACCCTACTCCTATCTCTCTCCCTAATCTCCAAACCTCCTAACACTCACCCTCCTCCACCCTAAACCCCCTCCCCCAGCTCCTCTCACTCTACCTGTCCCCCCCCTCCCTCGCGCTTTCCCGCCGCGACCTCCTGCACGCCCCGCCCCCCAGCTCCCATTCGCCCCCAGCTGACCCCTCCCCCCCCCTCCTACCTCTTATGGCGCCCGTCCACGCCTGGCCCGCGCCCAGCGCCACGACCCCTGGTCCCCAGCTCCCCCAAGCCCCGCTGATCCGCTACGACCCCACCACCCTCCACGCCCTCAACCCAGGGCGCTCCAAAACCTGCTTCCTAGCTCACCCCAAACGCACCCATGGACCCTTCACCTGCAACTCCTGCAAACGCATCTTCCACCACGCAACTACCACGACCACAAGCCCACGCACCATCAACCACCTCAAGTGCATCCTGATCAACGCTCGTTCCGTCCACAAGCACGCCGTTGAACTTTGGGACCTCCTGTACTCCACAGCCCCGGACGTCGCCTTCATCACGGAGACATGGATGAACGCCTCCTCTGCTCCAGACATCGCTACCGCCATCCCCGAAGGCTACAAGATCTCCAGAAAAGACCGCACCAACCAAGTAGGAGGAGGTGTCGCCATCATCTTCAAAGACTCCATCAGCGTCACCACCTCCACCGAAGACCCCCCCCTCGCCGCTGAACACCTTAATTTTCAGATTCGCACCGACCCAAGGACCACCCTCAGAGGATCCCTCGTCTACCGTCCTCCCGGACCTCGCGCCTCTTTCAGCGACGCCATCGCCGACTTCATCTCCCCGCACGCCCTCGCCTCACCGGACTACATCCTCCTAGGCGACCTCAACTTCCATCTGGAACAAAACAACGACCCCAACACCACCACCCTGCTCGACAACCTCGCCAACCTCGGCCTCAAACAACTGGTGAACACCGCCACCCACATCGCCGGACACACGCTCGACCCTATCTTCTCCGCCAGCAAACACGTCTTCTTCAGCCACACCTCTGCCCTACACTGGACCGACCACAGCTGCGTCCACTTCACATTCCGACGCGAGACCTCCCACCTCCGCACTCAACCCACCCCTCGTCGACAGTGGAACAAGATCCCTGAAGAGCAACTCTTCTCCGCTCTCGCCGCCAACCAACCCACCCTCACCACCGACCCCAACGACGCAGCTCTCAACCTCACAAACTGGATCTCCAACTGCGCTGACAACCTTGCTCCCCTCAAACGCACGCATCGACAGACCAACACCAAAAAACCTCTCTGGTTCTCTGACACCCTCAAAGAATCAAAGAAAACTTGTCGTGCCCTTGAGAAGGCCTGGCGCAAGGACCACACCGCGGACAACATGACCGCCCTCAAGAACGCTACACGCGAACACCACCACCTGATCCGCACTGCCAAAAGGAACTTTTTCACCGACAGACTAGACAAAAACAGCCACAACAGCAGAGAACTCTTCAGCATCGTCAAAGAGTTCTCCAACCCCAGCGCCAGCGCCAACGCCGTCACGCCCTCACAGGATTTGTGCGAATCCCTCGCCACTTTCTTCCATCGCAAGATCAGCGACCTCCACGACAGCTTCGGACACCAGACCCAACCATACACCACTGAACCCGCTTCCCCGGACATCACCCTCAACAACTGGACCCACATCAACACGGAAGAAACCAAATCCATCATGAACTCTATCCACTCCGGCGCCCCTTCGGACCCCTGCCCGCACTTCATCTTTAACAAAGCCGACGACATCATCGCCCCGCACCTCCAGACCGTCATCAACTCTTCTTTTTCTTCTGCTACCTTCCCCGAATGCTGGAAGCACGCTGAAGTCAACGCCCTACTAAAGAAACCTACGGCTGACCCAAGCGACCTGAAAAACTTCCGCCCCATCTCTCTTCTACCTTTCCCAGCCAAGGTAATAGAAAAGACCGTCAACAAACAGCTGACCACCTTCCTGGAAGACAACAACCTGCTCGACCCTTCACAAACCGGATTCCGAACCAACCACAGCACGGAAACCGCCCTCATCTCAGTCACAGACGACATCAGAACCCTGATGGACAACGGTGAAACAGTCGCCCTCATTCTCCTCGACCTCTCGGCTGCCTTTGACACCGTCTGTCACCGCACCCTAATCACCCGCCTACGCTCCACCGGGATCCAAGGCCAGGCCCTGGACTGGATCGCCTCCTTCCTCGCTAACCGCTCCCAAAGAGTTTACCTCCCTCCGTTTCGCTCAGAACCCACCAAGATCATCTGCGGCGTACCTCAAGGCTCATCGCTCAGCCCGACACTCTTCAATGTCTACATGAGCCCCCTCGCCGACATCGTACGCAAGCACGACATCATCATCACCTCCTACGCCGACGACACCCAACTTATACTCTCCGTCACCAAGGACCCCGCCAGCGCCAAGACCAACCTACAAGAGGGTATGAAGGACGTCGCAGATTGGATGAGGCTCAGCCGCCTAAAGCTGAACTCTGAAAAAACGGAAGTCCTCATCCTCGGCAACACCCCGTCCGCCTGGGACGACTCCTGGTGGCCCACGGCCCTCGGCACCGCACCGACCCCCGCAGACCACGCCCGCAACCTCGGCTTCATCTTGGACCCTCTTCTCACCATGACCAAGCAAGTCAACGCCGTGTCCTCCGCCTGCTTCCTCACTCTCCGCATGCTCCGCAAGATCTTCCGCTGGATCCCCGCCGACACCAGAAAAACCGTGACCCACGCCCTTGTCACGAGTCGCCTGGACTACGGCAACACCCTCTACGCCGGGACCACCGCCAAACTCCAAAACCGCCTGCAACGCATCCAAAACGCCTCGGCCCGCCTCATCCTCGACGTACCCCGCAACAGCCACATCTCCGCACACCTGAGACACCTGCATTGGCTCCCAGTCAGCAAAAGGATCACCTTCCGTCTTCTCACCCACGCACACAAAGCCCTCCACAACAAGGGACCGGAATACCTCAACAGACGCCTCAGCTTCTACGTCCCCACCCGCCCCCTCCGCTCCGCTGGCCTCGCACTTGCTGCCGTCCCTCGCACCCGCCGCTCCACGGCGGGTGGGAGATCTTTCTCCTTCCTGGCGGCCAAGACCTGGAACTCCCTCCCCACCAGCCTCAGGACCACCCAGGACCACTCCGCTTTCCGGAGACTCCTAAAGACTTGGCTGTTCGAGCAGCGATAACCCCCCCTTTCCCCCCTAGCGCCTTGAGACCCGCACGGGTGAGTAGCGCGCTTTATAAATGTTAATGATTTGATTTGATTTGATTCCAAAAACAAGTAACTTTGACATCAGCAAGAGAGACGTTTTATCTCCATATAGCGAGGTCATCAGCTGAGATACATTACCTATTAAATACCAATCTCTCCAAGCATTGTGGAGGGTTGGTCACCAGCACTGAAGGGATTGTGCACTTTTTTAAGGCTGTCGGTTCTGAGTTTGATAGTACCTTCCAGACAATATTTGGAGTGATAACATCAGCCATACACTCACTCTTTTCGAGCGCCTTTGGCAGATTCCCCATTACTTTGGCATTGATTGGCGGGATTTTGCTGCTATTGTTTTCTCTATGCAGCGGCTGCCTTATTTCAGAAAAGCAGAGTGATGGAGCTACCATCAACCTGGCTGTGTCATGATCGCATGATGCAGTACTTAGAAGCATTCCTTTTGGAAGGGGTGGAGCATGATTAGTCATTGACATGCAGACTAATCCTAGCCTGAGTGCAGCTGGTTTCTACAGCATTTGGTGTAACGCTGAATGTGCACCAATGGTGTGCCTTGCCGTGCAGCCTGTGCCTCTTTTGGACAAGTATCCATTAATGTTCCTGATGAGGGTTCATTCACAGACATGCCCCTTGAGACAGAGGCTAATTCGCGAAGCTACTTATGAGCCACCGCTTGTGGATTTCCTGGCTCCAATGACGTCTGGCACAATGGATGGTGCCACCTCCCCAGGCCATTTTGCGTTTGAGGATCTGCCACAATTCTGCTCCATGGATCCCTCTACTAATCCTTTGATTCATCTGTTGCCTGCTGCAGTGAAATCCTTTTTTGGTCTCAATCTGCAATGATGACATCAGAGACTTCTTGCAAGACCATATTTATTGTTAATTTGGCTTTGAAAAAAAAATGAATAACAAAAAATATACAAAGTGTGACACCAAATTCCCTTTAAACCTGGCCTACCATCCTTTTTTGCATGGCACCATTAATATTTAATCTTTTATGTATGATTTTAAACTAGGCTATGGATTTCGCACCCTTGTACCGTCAATCAGGAGGGTGTCATGGATCCAATTTAGGTTGCCCAGGTTCAAGAGTTTATCTTAGTCCAGGTTTGTGCGCTTAAACCTGGATAGCCATGCTCTGTTTTATTATTAATCCTTTATTTATTTTAATAGTACTTGCAGTCCCTGTGTTTTATAAGAAATTGTTTTATGTTATAATCAGTTGACATTTCATGAAAGCGTCATTATCAGTAATGTGCATATTGAATTGTCATCATGTCCCTCTGCTTCACAGAATATGAACATGTCAGGCATTCTTGTTATGGTATTGATGATCCAAGTCTGCGCACTTAATCTGACGCTTAGGCACATACCCACATCAGGATGTCTGCACGAACAATAACATGGGCATTATATAAACTCTCTGTGAGACTCAGCTGATTAGAGGGGTTTCCACCCAGGATCTTCCATCTACACTGCACATCATTTTGCAGCAGACCTCAGCCTTTGCATCTCCACATTGCTTGATTTGGGGACTGGAGGCCGATCTTGTTCCAAGGTCATGGGTTTGGGGCGCTTCTCATGGACATGGTTTGGGCAGATTAGGTTTATCATACCTTGCTCTCGTTCGGGTAGATAATACGCTTTAGGGAGGAGTATGGGTATTCATGTAAATTGCAAAAATGTTAGGACTGTTCATATTGCTTGTTTTTACAATCCTGATTTTGTTTCTTGTCATTATCCTAATCATTGCAGCTCATGTATTTTATATTAGATTGCAATCTTCTCAATAAATATATTGAAGAATTACCTGCAACTTCTTCACTGCCTGTGTATGTGTAAGAGACTAATTTCTAATGAGAGAAAAGGGTAGGACTTGTTGTACTGCAAATCCCTAAGAGGATTAGAGAGTCCATGCTCTACGCTGCCAGAAATCATCTTTACTCTTCATGTTTTTGGTGAGGTGCTTCTGTAGTGTGGTCATTTTTATGTATCCTTTGCGTGTTTGCTTCAGGCGTTAGGCCTTTGTGCACTCTGCCCTGGATGTATTTTATTCCTTTGCTCGCACCATCGGGCCTCTGTGCACTTTGCTCTAAATGCATTTTAATCAGCTTCGTACTGTTATTTTTCAAATAGCCAGTTCTACGGTCTTGTTTTATTTTTTATATCACACTGTTTAGCCTACTTTAGCACTGGAGTTCTCAATAACACATTCTTGCTCACTCTGTGCTTCAGTCAAGGATACAGTCTGGTACATTGCCGATAGACGTGGTAGGAGTTTAGTCTTTGGGTTGCAGATATACATTCTTGCATAGGGACGTTTTGTTACCACATCCACATGTTAGTTATAAAATCACTTCCTTGTCCTATTACACTAGAGAGGGAGATTCCGACCAGGGAACCACAACTAGACGCTGACTGCCCTGTTGCAGATGCTGATCCAGATCACAGGCCTTTGCTCAGGTATGAGGGATGATGTCTTACCAGGGAATCTGAAAGGCAAGCTTAGAGCTTAACATGCTGTGCTCGAAATAGAACTTACTTAGAGAGAACGGAATCTATTAACACTATGATAGCGTTGTTCTTATGTTTCACTCTCCTCGTGACTATTTCAATCCTACTGTGTTGTATGGTTCTGGTTATTGTGGCTCACGCCTTATTATCTAAAATGCAGTTGTTTTATTAAAAACAATCTATAAAACTTAAACTGCCTTTGTCATTTGTATATGAGATCATACTGTAAATGAGAGAGTTGGTTGGGACCTGAGTGACCACGACTTCCCTGAAGTTCTAAAGATGTTATGTGCTCGGCTGCCCAATCATCCCTCCCCCTTGGGAGAGATGAGGCACTGCTAGTTAGCCGGAGCAAAACCGGATTGAAGGTGACAGAGGTCCTTCTCAGTGGGTAAGACTCAGTCCCCCACACCAGGAACGACCCTGCTACCTAGAAATCCAGTAGTCTCATTTAGGATAATGAGAGCCCACGCGACATGGCGCCGCCTACGTTTGGTCTGGCTCCAATTTTCGGGTCCGGCTGACTCTCTAGGTGTCATATATATATTGACTCCTCGGTTCCGTTAAAGGAGACGTCTGTGGCACTGAGGACTTCCGCCACCGCGATATAGGTAGATCCTAATTATAGTGGTTGGTTGTTCAAGCTTGAACTCTGAAAGGAAACCCCGAAATTGGTGTGCCTTCTCTGAACTAGCGCTATTTTCAAAATGGCGAATCCCTAAGTAATGAACATAGCAGTTAATATGCGACAACCGCTCACGGTTCATTTGCTAGCACATGGTCTAACAAACCAGGGGGGTCCAGTCACCATTGTGGTGGACGCTCATGCAGCCTGTAGAACAGAACTTTTTTATTCTTGGGTCATATTTCCAGCAGTTGATGGGAACTCAAACACATTTCACAAATACACTCTTGCAAATGTCCCTAGACAATACAGGGCATATGCATATTTAGAAATACCTCTATCTCATCAAGAACATAATAATTGGCTTGATGGCACCCTACCCCACACCATAGCACCTGTTAGGCTAGGTCCACTAAGTAACAATGGTCCTACCTGGCCTTTATTGGCTACATAGACACCACATCCAGCGGTTGCTCAGTTGACGGTGGCTGAAGTTCGTCGTTTATATACAGAATTAACGGCTACATATAGACGCTTAGTACAATTTGTGATGCAGACACTAAACACAAACCCAGCGCGTGCTGCTCCGGCACAACCACATGCAGTAGTTCCGGGTATCAATCCGGCCACTGTGCACTCTGTTATGGGCGGCAAAGTACCGGCTAAACGAGAGGAAACTCCATTTTAGCTGGCGCAAAAAATGAATACGCTGGAGGTAGTATTTCCCCATACAGGACCTCAGGATAAACATAGAATATTAACAATGTGTTTACCGTTTGGTATGGTTCCTACAGTGGACCACTGTAATACATGGGGCACGGTGTTTGCCACGCTCTACACTACAGCACACGGTACAATGGCTAACTTACCAGAAGTGCTCAAACAAATTCAAGATGAATATGGGGCTGCCCCGGCCTTAGATTTGGGGATGCAACTGATAGGCAATTTTGCCATGGTTTCGTCCATCATATTGAGTAATCTAAAAGGGGAGGCAGTAGCACTAGCGGTGCGTATGCGTCTTCGTGACGTCCCGCAGCTAGATCAAGAGCGGGAACTGCCGAGAATAATAGCGGAAACATATTCCAGTATCGGTCGTGATAGCCTAGGGGCTAGACCACAGAAACCACAGTTTCAGGGAAAGGGTAGTAAAGATACTACTAAACAACAGCAACCTGAGGATACTAAAAAGCACTGGGAGAAAAAACAACAAACACCTAAGAAAGAAAGGGGAGAATCTCCGAGACCGGCGACCCCGCAGACAAGGTATAATCTCAGAAATAGGAATAATTTGAAGACGCCTGATAGATATCAATATACTGATACACGCCAATCTCGTTCCTTTCAGGACTCATCGGAAAAGAGAAATGAGAGAGGTGGGCGATCAGAGCGGAGAACAGAGTACGTGAAGCCAAGACAGGATTCACAACGCTCATCGGAGGTTTCTGTCAAGAAGGAAGAGAAACCGATCCAACAAAAACAGCAGTTTAAAAAGAAACAAATGGCGGCAGTCTCAGTTAGACATGCCACACAGGAAGAGAGTTCTCTTGAAGAACAAGACATGGGCACTAGCACTGTTAGACAGCGCAGCAGAGGTCACAATAGTTCGCCGGAATCTTCTAGAGCATCTGGAGGTGAAAGCAACTGATGACTTCATACAAGTCGAAACAGCAGATATGCGTGTCTCTGATCCCGATAGAGTTTATACTGTAACTTTACAATTAGAAGGGGACATTGAGCGCACTATAAACGCCATCTTTTGGGATCGTGTGGTCAAAATATATGACATTCTGCTGGCCGAACAGGATTGGCCCCCTGACTTTGTTCGCCACTGTCCAGTTGGGGAGGAGGTTATTACACCTTCGTTCTCACCACTTGTTCTGGGAGAACTGGCAGAGTCCTATAGCATTAAATGGGCTCTGGCACAAGCACCCGCCTTATATAGAAATCATGTGGGGTGGGATAGGGATTCACCTTATCATGTAATTCCGATTAAGGGCGAACCTCAGCCACAACTGCAATATCCTATAAAATTTGAAGCAAGGGCATCGGTAAGAAACATACTTACACAATTGGAGTACGAGGGAGTTATTGAACCCTGTGTCTCGCCGATGAATAATCCCTTATTCCCTGTAGCTAAACCGGACCATTCTTATAGAATAGTGGTGGACTACAGACATTTGAACGGACTTGAACGCACATATGCTATACAGAATTCACACAGCGCAGCACTCATGAATAATATTGTGCGTAAGAAATACAAAACAACATTGGATATCTCAAATGGTTTCTTCTGCCAGAATATTGCGCCCGAAAGTAGGGATTTTATGAGCTTTAGTGCGTTTGGCAAAAATTTGTCGTTTGCCTCAGGGGTATAAGAATAGCCCAGGACTGTTTTCGGCTCGTGTGACTGAAATTTTGCACGAGTTGGACCCTGAAGCTTTGTCATATGTTGATGATATTTATCTCACAGATGACGAGTTACTACAACATTTAAGGCGGGTAGCCCGCATTGTTGTGGGATTTGCCGAAATTGGCTACAAATTTTACTTCAGAAAGTCGAAAATTGCCTTCCTCAGCGTCATTTTCCTGGGATATGAGCTGTCGAACGTGGGTAAGCTTAGCGCCACACTTTTTAGAAAAATTTGCACAGTTGCAACCTCCTAATACGATTAAGAAACTCCAGTCGTTGTTGAGATTTCTAAATTTTGGCAGAACTTACATTCCTGATTATGCTACACGTATAAAACCATTGTACGAGTTGATTCGCCCAGATTTTTCGAGTAGATTTGGACGATTGAGCATACACATATTCTTCGAGACTTGCAAATTGATCTCCTAGCTGCAAAGCATTTACACACACGGGACAATAAGACACATCTGGTCATCAGGGTTATAGCTTGGGCCGTTGGGTTTACGTATGTCACCTTTAATGTGTGTGAGACAGTCCCAATAGGATACAAGTCTCACTTGTATTCTACTGCAGAAAAACGTTTTGCACAAACTGAGAAAATTCTCACTGCTGAACAGATGGCTGTGATTAAAGAACGACCTCTTGCCCAGCACAACGCATCATTGTCGTTTCCCCGATTCCAGCTTTAGAGGCTGTTACAAAAGCGAGTGTTCCTAATGCGAAAGCATTACACCCGCAATGGATACAATGGACTACGTCTTTGACAGCCACTGATGTAGATTACATTTTTTACCCAAAATTGCAGATACAGGAATTTCTCCAATATGAAATGGAATACCCGGTTCCCGCTGGCACGTTGCCTATTGATCAATTTCAAGTGGTCATGTACACCGATGGTTCTGCGCAACCTGCGGTGGGAACTAAACAACAGTATTCTGCTGCATGTGCGGTGGTGAGCGGCTATATGGAGGGGGAGAAGTTCTGCCCCCAACATACTTATACACAGACATTGGGAGACTGTACGGCACAGTTGGCTGAGCTGAAAGCTCTGTTATTAGCCTTGGAACATACGGATCCGGCACAGTTTACACTGCTTGTTTGTGATTCCTATTACTGTGTTCAGTCTATCAATGAATATTTGCATTACTGGAGGTTAAATGGGTTCAGAGATTCCAAGGGTAACACCATAAAACACAGGTTGCTGTGGGGGAAGGAAGTGGATCTGAAGGAGACGCTTCCTAAGGTCCATGTTGCGCATACACTTGGACACCAGCGCATTGGAATACACGTTGCTGGAAATACTTTGGCGGATGAAGCTGCCAAATCGGCAGTGGCAGTTGCCACTGTAGCCACAGTAACTCGTTTGAGTTCCAAACCAAACACAGAGATTTTGGCAGCCACAAAAGCTACGGCTGATGGCACGCCACATCCTAAAGAATTTCCGTCTAAATATCATTACTAAATGGGTGGTATGCTGAACGCTGAAGTTAAGATTCCAGGCGTAGGTGTACGCGATATGCCCAATAAAATTGTGCGACCTCAATTAATTACTGCAGCACATGAGGGGGCGGCATCTGCACATGCTGGCGTGGCTGCCACGATTTCACTGTTACAGGCCCGGTATTGGTGGCCTGGTCTTTATAAAGAGACAAAGCAGTATGTCCTTTGTTGTGACATCTGTCAACAAATTAAAGTTTCAACGGCTAAATGCCCACAGCAGACGCCCCTTCTAATATCAAATAAACCATTACAGTGTGTGTACTTGGACCATTGTGGTCCACTGACACCAGATAGTGCATAGAAATATATTTTGGTAGCTGTAGATTCGTGCTCCAGATTTGTGTGGGTGTGGCCACAGCGCTCGGCTGACGCTCGAACTGTTATTAAAGATTTGCGCATCTTTGTCGATACATTTGCAGTTGCGGCTTTCCATTCGGACCAGGGCCCTGCTTTTGCCTCTAAGGCATTCAGGGACGCCATGGCTTCAGTGGGGGTCCAGCTCCAGTTCTCGTCTCCATTTCATCCTGAGGGAAATTCTGTTGTGGAGCGTTTAAATCGCAATTTAAAGCAATTCTTAACGGCCAGAGTTATAGGTACGGGTCGTAGTTGGCTAACCCACCTGTATGGAGTACTGAATAACTTGCCTAGAAGGTCCCTGGGGGGTCGTACTTCATATGAGTGCCTGTTCGGAACACAAATGTTTGTTCCAGATCTAGATGGTCCTGGTGTGGAGGCGGCGGAAACACGTTTGACATAAATGATCGTGTCACTGTTTTGCAGGATTTACAACAATTCCGTGAAGATAACTCTTCTGCCAGTGCTGCCTCCACAGGAATTAAGGATGAGCCAGTAACGCCTACTGGTTGGATTCCCAGAGTTGGGGATCTTGTGTGTGAAAAGGTTGTAGTGAAAAAAGAATTTGGCCCTTCGTATCGAGCGCCAGTCCCTGTACTGGGGATCCACGGAACAAGAACTGTGATTTTGCCGCCTTTGCCAGGAGCCAAAGGAAATCCCTTTGTCTCCATCGACAATGTCAAGTTACAACATGTGGCCGATTCTGCACAGCAGACCAAGAGGAATGCCCAGTAGTTTCCGAATCCCTCTCACTACTGGGGAAGATGTTCCGCTGCAGGTGATTTGCACCAAAGCTGTTTCCTCTCTGAGCTTAGGGAGGGTGGAAGCTGATCTTACGATTGTTCCACTGACGGCAAATATTTTGGAATCTTTTGATCAAGTTGCTGTGACTACTGATGTTGCTGAGGGTGTTATCTACAGCGTACCACAGCGAGAGACACCTGCTGCTCCTTTGTTTACGGTGTCACCTTTTGCGAGAACTGCCTCCGGATGCTTTAATACCAATGATGATGGTATGTCGGACTCTTTGTCCTCTTCAACACCAGATCCGGGTCCACGTAAGCTGATGTATTGGCTTAAAGATACATATTTTAGTTTTCCTTGGAACTATCTGTGGCTTTTCATGACTCTGATGGCTTTTTTTGTGGATAGGGTTTGTTGTTACCTTTTTTCTGGTAATACATGGTCATTTTCTTCCTGAAAGATCAGAGGTTGAGCAGGTGGCGAAAGTGTTGAAACAACATTTTTCATCCCATAAGGTTTGAAGAAACTTGTCCTTTGTGAACATTTCTGCTGTACCTATTCCGGATGGGATTGTGTGGGATAGAGTCATGTTTGATATATGTGGTCCCACTGAGATAATTCAAATACCATATGTGCTAAAGTTATCAATGAATGATATAGTTATACCAGGCATTGTATCTGATGATTGGGATGTGAAGACAGTTGATTCTATGTTGACGGAATTGCAGTATTATACTGTCTATGAAAAGGAAGATGCTTACCAGTTTAGAGATAATTATGCTGACATGTTTTGTTACAATTATTATGGACACCACTTTATTCATAAAGCCAGTAGCCCTAAAACGATATTTGACTATATGCAATGGGAACATTGCCCAACTCCTCCGCAGGTGAGTTCTAAAATATATTCTGACAAATTTGCATATTTTTCTGGGCATCATCAAAGAAGTACTAAGTCATATTATTTTAAAATTACTCCACATGCTAATAAGCAAATATTGTTGACCGATACTAAATTCCTGTATTCAAATTCGTTTGTTTCCCAACTGTCTATTGAAGGGTATGAATATTGATCCAAAAATGTTTATTTGAAAAGTGTTTGGGGAACAAAACATTGGCAAACGCGGGGTATAGAAACATTGTTTAGAGCATGTATTATTCCTGTCCAAATGATTTTCTTAAATGACACTGTACAACAGACTAGCTGTTTGGGCTTAGCAACCATTAGAGAATTGAATATGCCTGGCATACCTGTCCCTTCCAAAATGAAAGATTGGCAGCAATATATTAATGCCACGTTTAGTGAGCTTACAGATTGGGTCCAGAATGGTACGTTTAACACTTCATTGACACGTCCAGGCGGGTGGTTATTGTGGCCCATAGACACTAATGTGTGTCATCAACGTTTTGTTACCTCCTCAGGGGGTTTCAGGACAAGTAGGGCAGACCCTCGCAACATATCACCAGAACATGCTGATATCATTACTACATATAGCGTGGGGAAACTTTGTCAACAATGGTTAAAATCATCCACGCTAGATGCAGTTAAAAAACATCTCACGCTTCTGTCTAATTATACTGACTTGCAAGATTTTTTGTCAGGCCCGAGAGTGCCCCGGAGAAAACGTTTTTTGTATGAAGTATACAATGAGATATGGAAACTTTCCCAGCAGGGGGCAGCGTCCCGGTTGAGGCAGATAGATCAGGAAAATTTAAAACAAGCATTGTCTGTTGTGGATAATGGAATACATACCCTGTCCGACTGTGTATATACGATTGACAGCATTGTTTCCTCTGCTATAGACATTATTGGATCTGATATGTCTTCTTTATATCATGGACAGAGTCAAACGCGGTCCATTATGCAGTTGGGTTGGACGCTTCAGACACTGAAGGAGGGTCGCGTTCTGTGGCAGCAAATCAGAGCCAGGGAAATATTTTTTTCTTTTAATTTGACACGTCAACAACAGCTGATGGCGAAAAAGGAAGCGACATATGTTATGTTGAATATTGAAAAATTGGAGAGGTTGCCTTTTACTGTGGCCGAGATACCCTCAGCTGAATGGTTAATACCCGGGGTTATTAATCTGCCTATTTCCACTTTGCAATTCACTTCTTGTTTAAAGCATATTCCGGTGGGCAGATATGAAAAATTGGGAGACAGTTACATACATGAGGTGTGGGAGCTTCCCTTTTTATACAGATGTCTTAATGGCATGAGGGAGGTTTTTCTTAGCAGTAGTGAATGCGAAACTTCTGTCAGCCATTCGATGGTTTGTAAGCAGCTGTCCTTGCATGGGGCGTGTAATGGCCCGGTTGCGAACTTGGCTTGCTATCTAAAGGGAGTTCCAGTCCCCGTGATTAAAAACACATTCCAGGTGCTTTCAAACGGCAGCTACGTCCTCCTTAACAGTGAAGCCTGTTGTGGCATGCGTGCCGGAATAGTTTACGTGGTCTTGGTCACCAAGGCCGCTACTTGCTGTGGGAATGTGTTGTTTCCCCCCACTAAATTAAGGGAGGTAGTAGACATCTGGCCTCACATTGCTACTTCCAAGGTGAATTTCGACAAGTTGAGTCGACTAAAGGCTCTATTGTTTCAAAAGCATGTGGCCCTTACATCTGCACGCGAGACCTACGCACTTCAGGTGGCGAGGTCATCAGCAGAAATACAGTCCCTGTTAAATACTAACTTTCCGAGCCACTTTGGTGAACTCGTGGGACATATATTTAAATATTTTATTTTTTCAAAGCCGTTGGTGCTGGTTTTGCTCATGCCTTCTCTTCCATATTCGGTTTGATACCTTCGGCTATTCATTCTATTTTCTGAAGCATTTTTGGAGGATTTCCGATAACTTTGGCTTTATTGGCTGGTGTTTTACTGTTGCTGTTGTTCTTCCGCAATGACTGTCCTGCCACAACAAGACCAAATGTGGGCGCTCCCATCGGCGCAGCTGTGTCGTGAGCGCATGATGCAGCATTTTGGAGCAACACTCCTGGGACATTTGGAGTGTGACTGGTCTCTGTCATTCCGACCAGTTTTGGATTGTGTGCAACCCGTGTTTCGGTGCCTTTGGTGCTCGTTTGAACATGCACTGTCTCTCTGTCTCTCACTGCAGCGCCCCCCAGTGGTTGATGCTGATCTGTTGATGTTCCCGGTTAGGGCTCATTCCCAGACATGTGCCCTGCGGTTGCGTTTGCTTCGTGAGGCAGTTTACGAGATTCCCTTCCTGGAGGAAGATGGTATTGTCTCGTTCATAGGCCCTGCACGGGATGCTGCCTTGGATGGTTCTGGGGCTTTGGAACACACCTGCTCCATGATAGTGTTTGGCATGGATTTCCCGGTGTTGACATCTGCCAAAGTGGAGAATATCCTGTTTTCCGTGGCTTCCATTTGAAATTGGGTTTCTTCAAAATTGACATTGTATAAATTTGGCTCTTAAGTCACATGCTTACAAATTTAAATTTCGTTTTTTGTGCTTTGGTGTCCTCTGGACTTGTCGAAATGTATTTTGTAGATTTGTAGATTTTTATATCTGGGGCATATTTTTATTTACGTTTTGGTTAGAACCACTTTCTACCGACAAGGGGAGGGTGCAGTGTGGTCATTTTTATGTATCCTTTGCACGTTTGCTTCAGGCGTTAGGCCTTTGTACACTTTGCCCTGGATGTATTTTATTCCTTTGCTCGCAGCATCGGGCCTGTGTGCACTTTGCTCTAAATGCATTTTAATCAGCTTCGTACTGTTATTTTTCAAAGAGCCAGTTCTACGGTCTTGTTTTATTTTTTATATCACACTGTTTAGCCTACTTCAGCACTGGAGTTCTCAATAACACATTCTTGCTCACTCTGTGCTTCAGTCAAGGATACAGTCTGGTACATTGCCGATATACGTGGTAGGAGTTTAGTCTTTGGGTTGCAGATATACATTCTTGCATAGGGACGTTTTGTTACCACATCGACATGTTAGTTATAAAAACACTTCCTTGTCCTAATACACTAGAGAGGGAGATTCCGACCAGGGAACCACAACTAGACGCTGACTGCCCTGTTGCAGATGCTGATCCAGATCACAGGCCTTTGCTCAGGTATGAGGGTTGATGTCTTCCCAGGGAATCTGAAAGGCAAGCTTAGAGCTTAACATGCTATGCTCGAAATAGAACTTACTTAGAGAGAACGGAATCTATTAACACTATGATAGCGTTGTTCTTATGTTTCACTCTCCTCATGACTTTTTCAATCCTACTGTGTTGTATGGTTCTGGTTATTGCGGCTCACGCCTTATTATCTAAAATGCTGTCGTTTTATTAAAAACAATCTATAAAACTTAAACTGCCTTTGTCATTTGTATATGAGATCATACTGTAAATGAGAGAGTTGGTTGGGACCTAAGTGACCACGACTTCCCTGAGAAATTCTAAAGATGTCATGCGCTCGACTTCCCAATCATCTCTCCCCCTTGGGAGAGATGAGGCACTGCTAGTTAGCCAGAGCAAAACCGGATTGAAGGTGACAGAGGTCCTTCTCAGTGGGTAAGTCCCCCACACCAGGAAACCCTGCTACCTAGAAATCCAGTAGTCTCATTTAGGATAATGAGAGCCCACGCGACACTTCTAGAAGGCCAGAAGGGTTGGGCTGACAGTTACCACCTGTTGTGGGAGTGACTCAGTCACCTACAATCATAAGTGCTGCCGCCCCTAATCCAGCAGTCTTGTAGAGATACAAGGTTCCTTACGGCACATTATAGAAACCTATTGTGACACTGCAAACCAGTTCAGTTAGGATTTACACTAAAATGTCCAATGTAATTCCATCTTTAATTGTGAAACCTTCTGTTTTTTTCCCAGTCACAGGATATAGTTGTTGCAGCATTTCATCCAGCAGCACAAAGCAATGTATGAAATATTTCACCAACTCTTGTGTAAAGTCCCTCTTGTGTAAAGTCCTAGGATCCCCTGCCAAAAAATTGTGTATCCCCACAAGATGCACATGCAGAAGCCCCAGCCACGCTGGTGAGTTTACAGACCTTAAGGCATGTCAGTTTCACCTGTTCCACAAAAAACCTCTCCCTCCGTAACTGTCATAAACTACCATCCTAGAGATCGGTACTGGATAGTGGAATAGCGTTTTCTAATTGACAAAAATTATATGTAGAAATTAAATGTGTAGAGATTTATGTAAGTCTGAAAATGAGAATGAAATGCATTTATTGTCTTCTTTTCTGAACAGCCCAGTAGCTGAAAACATGAAGTAGCAATAATTGTAGTCTTTAACTAAAGAATACGCCACCATGATTTGTCATCATTAACCTAGGTCAAAAATGTATTATGGATACCAGTAAGAGTTTGTGTAGCAACATTAAGAATGAACTACGGTATGAAATGTATAATTCTTTTGACCATCACACATTCATAAGTTCATCTAATGAATACAAATATCACAAAAACTATTTTCTTTATGAATAAAATGTATAGGAAGGAGTGTATAAGAGTGAACGTGATGTTTTTAAAAATAATGCATTGCACTTTCTCCCCTATTTCTTGAGCGGGTGAGAACTGAAATCCAGTAGATAGTTTAGTTGCAATGTTAGAGCAATTTGAATGGAAAAAGTGTCTTAGCTATTTTGTTAGCGAGATTAGTCGACGGAAGCCATCCTGTTCTCATAAAGTCATAATTTCTGATTGGCTGAGTGGTGGAGATTAAGATAAAAGATAAGAGTAATAAAATTGTGTGATTATAAAACAATATGTTCCTTGACTAGTGTGGGAAGCCTTTTGAGATTTTGCCCTTTAAGAAACTTTTTAGCTGAAGCTTTTAGGCATAAGAGGCTCGGGCTTATTTAGCAGTGATTCACTGCTCCATTCCGATAATCTGTTCTCTTATAGATGCTTTCTTGGATAATACTCAGACTCACTTTGAGCTGTTTTATTTTTGACACTTAGATTCTATTCCAAGACTTTTGTTAGAAATTTGTTTGTCCTAAAACTCTATTGAGTTTCAAATGCTTTCACATCTTTTGATTGGAAAACTCTTTATGGGGTTTCTTAGAAAAATTCTCTTTGAACTTAACGTTTGATTCGATTAGGGAACTAAATTGTATGGAACGTACTTCATGAATTGTTCTGTTTATATTTGATCTATTATTCTTTTATATGATTTCATCTATCAATAAAAATGAGAAACTAAGAAATTGAAAATTAAAATACTTCATCTTCTAAAGAACTCTCATCATTGACTTCTAATAGAAATGTCTTTAAATATTGAGATTTATGCATGTTTTGATTGCAACATTTATTTATCTTATGCTACACCTCAAAGGTCCATCACCTGTGGTCCAGTAACAGTGTGGAAAATAGAATATTATTATTTATGAGGTGATTTCCACACTCCAGCAAAGTTGGTAGAAGAAGGAAGGTTATGTAATGAGATAAAAGAGGTTGCAGGAATTAAAAAGTGCCCAAGTTAGATAAATGTCCAAGTGCCGAAAGCGAAGTTTGAAGATTGATGAAGTGCAGTTCATGGAATAGTTGCTGGTAATGGAGTTTGCAGAGTGGTGAAATTCCACAGCTGGTAATAAAGCGTTTGCAGAGTGGTGAAATCCCAGAGCCGGGTGTGAGTATCAATAGGGTTATGCATCGAAAAATTGTGATGATAAATTGTAAATTGTGAATTATATAGTGTTTGAAAATGTTTGCTTTTTGATGCTTTGCACTGCTGATGCTTATGTGCTTTTTCGAAGAAGATAAGGAGGTACCGGACTAAGGAGTAGTCTAAGATCCCAGGATAGATACACATATAGATAGAGATTGATTTAAGGTACTCTTGTATGCTAATGAGTTAAAGTGCAGATTGTGAGATGTTGTCGACTGCACAGTGGAAATAGGGATAATAAATTGTTGTGATTGCATTGATTAGGTGATTTTCCGCTGGTCGAGTTTTCGTTGGTGTGTGTGAAAAACTCCTGTCGATTAAAAAGTTGAAAGCTATAAAAACCTAAAAATTCAATTTGCTGAAGTTTTCTATTGGTTTTCTTTGGAAGAAGCTAAGACTTATTTTATGTTGCGTAGAATTGTATAAATAAAGCTTTGTTTGTGTACGACAAAATTGTAAAGGAGGTTGAACTGCCGCAGGGTGTGAGTTGTTATGTCATATTGTGCAGCGCTGGTATTGGTTGGTTGGTGTGAACGCCACGCTGAGATATTTTGAAGGTGTGTGGAGAGCCACCCAGCAATTGGTTGGTTAATTTACTGAGCTGTGCTATAACTTTAAGAAGTGTTTTTCTTGATTTGATGTACATGGAATATAAACAAAAACATTGAACCTTTGAATTCTGTTATTTGTCAATTTGCTGAATGAAATTTTAAACCATGAAATTTTTCAAAGCTGTTAGAAATGTTATTAGAGGGGATGTAACTATTGCTTTTTGAGAGAATGAAGAGGCCCCTCCTTAGGATACGCCCCCATATTATATGAGAATTGAGGAAGGGTTACATATATGTGTATGGAATTGTCAATGGTGTAAGATAACTGACAAAGAGGGGCCATTGAGCTTTACTAGATGAGAGGCTTATAATTTGAGAATTTTGGACAAATTGCAAGAAAACTTTTGTGAAATGATGCCACCCCCAGACCCTCAGAATTTGAAGCTTCAGGTCCCTGAGAGAAAATGGCAAGAGAAAGTGATAGTGCCAAACACATAATGCATACTAAATGGGCTATGCAAAATTATGCAGATGCAGTTTGGGATGAACATTAACTGAGGTGTAAGAAACGCATAATAGAAGAAACTAGATTATACCCTGCCATTATAACAGATAAAAATGAACAGCCAGAGAAAAATGAAAAGCCAAAAAGGAAAAAGATTAAAGGAAATACACAAATAAAGACTGAATAGAAAACAGATTCTGAAACAGATTTAGGGAATGACATACTGAAAGAATTGTTAGAATGACGTGAAACAAGTACGGCACAAATAATAATAATGTTCATCTAACAGTAGCCACAGCGCTAGTTGACCCAAACGCATCCCAGATTACTGAACGATGTCAAGAAGTACAACCCATTGTTTTGCACAACCAGTGCTGACACCAAATAACAATAGCACAACCAGTTATGACTCAGCCGACTGTGGCACAGCCTGTTATCATACAGCCTGTTGCTCAACAAGTAATTCCTGAAAATGTACAGAGACAAGTAAGAACGGCTCAAGTAGAAATACCTGCAGGGACTACTGTTTCATGTAATATCAACACCAGAACAAATTTCTAGATTGACACAAACAGTACCTGTACAATAAATAGCTTGTGCTACAAACAGTGACTCAAGGAGCTGCAGGAGGTACTCCGGTGAATTGATTAGTTCCAACTTCAGAAGATTCCCAGATTGTAGTATGGAGACCTCCACAAACTATTTAAGCATTAGAAGAAGACAAATAGTTTTCACTTCACAAACAGCTCCAGGTGAAATTAATGCATTAGAAGATGGTATTTTTCCCCCATGGTTTGAAGAGGCTACCAAGAATTGCATGAAAGTTGAGGATGCAGAAAGGCCGAGTAACAGTTGAAGTTTAAATAGTCATATAGGTTCAGGGAAAGAATGACCATTGAATGTCCAGAGATTACAAATCGAATTAGAAGAAGTAATTAGGGGATGTCCTGATCTTGATCATATAAATTATTATCAAGAAACAGAATTAATAAACTTGTGCAAAGATATTACAAAGAGAGCAGCAACAGTGCATAATAAATTGACAGAATTGGCAAATTAATGAGATGTCAATGTTTCAAGAAGAATACCATTACAGAAAAGTATAAGGGTAAATCTGGATGGCGAGTCAATTGAGAACATGCGTTCTTCAGGAATGCGATTCCTTATTACTGAAATAGTGACATATATCTGCAGCTGGAATGAATCTGAAAGAAAGAAAAGACGCTAAAAAGAAAGAATCAGCTCCTATAGAAATTAAATGAAAAACACCACCAGATCCTCCAGATGATCAATCAATCAATATTTCTAAAGCACGGTTTATCAGCCGTAGGGTCTGAAGGTGTTGATGATGAGCGATACACAGCTTACCTGTTAAATGAAAGTCCAAGTGGGTGTTATGTGTATGTGTCTTGCAGTAGAGACTAGCATCATTTACGAACAATTTCCAAAGCTGGGGGAGAGTCCTTTGCAATGGTACGCTCCAGTCAATTGGTTTGTCAAGGTTTCAAAAGTGTTATAAACTGATCTGATTATGTTCTTTGATACTGTTGTTCTGAGTGATTTATAGGCAAAATGCAAGATTGCTTGCTATTCAGTAGCCAAACGCAGAGCGGAAAAGAGATCCTCGCACAAATGCACCCTCACATCTTGTAATGACTAATAATAATGAGGCAATTACATTCTAGAAGGCTAGAGTTCCTCCTAAAGATTTGGACTATCTGAGATTGAACTAAAATCAGCAGGAAGTGAAGGTGTCAAAGGATGAAAATTATGAGAAATTGGTAAAAGCATTTCAGCAGCATACAAATCAAACACATCTTGAACTAACAGATACGGAATTTCTCATTTTGCAGTTTGTGCTTGGTCTGAGACCTGAGATTAGTCAGCACATACAGCAGAATTTGATTTGTTGGCAGACAAAATCTTTAGTTGTGATCCTGATATATGCAAAGTATTCATGTTGCAATGATAAGCAGGAGATCAAAAGTGGAAACTTAAAGAAAAGTTTATGTTGGCCCAAACAAAATTAGCACAGAGATGTTTACAGAATTAGTTGTTTCTGGGGAATGTTGTTACTGTACAAAGTGTTGGTGTTGCAGGTGGTCCTCACAGAGTCGGATTTCAAGCAGGAATGCAAAGTGTTCAATGAGGAAAAGTTTCCTCACAACAAGGTAGTCGTCGTGGAGCTCTAATTCTTCCGAATATAGGTGTGTATGTTGCAACACTAAAGAAAATGACTCCTTGTCATCTTTGTAACAGGGTGGGCCATTGGTAACATGAGTGTAGGCTCAGTACAGACAGAATGAGTACTAATCAATTACAGGGAGGAAGCAAAATACAGTTGCAAAATGGGCCCACACAGAAGGTATTAGTGCCAATACGGGCTCAAGTTTAAACGGCCACAGTTCTGCAAGCCACTGTGGTTCAACAGAATGTGAGTAACCCAAGATGGAATCAAAATCAATTGCCCAAGAAAATTGAAAAGTGGCGCAGGTGCAAAATAAAAAAATGCAGCTCTGCAATTTTCTATGTTTAACAATGAAGATTCAGATTCAAGCACATCACAATGAGGTAGATGCGGACTTGGCGCAGTCTTAGAGGTAAACCAGAGTGGACCATTTGTAGAAGGTGAAGTGGATGGCCACCAAGTGTTATTTCTTCTTGACACAGGAGCTGCAGTGGAAGTCCCAGACCTACCCTCCACCTCGGCAAAAAAGATTCAGGATGCAGAAAGATTTCAAACCCAGTTTCCTGTGAAAATAGGTACATTGGGGGAAAACCATCAGTTTGTTGTTTGTGATTATGTCCCTGACAATCTTTTAGGAAGAAATCTACTGTGTTACCTAAATTGCACTATTTAATGTACACCAAATGGGGTTGAATTTCAAAGCCATGATGAAGATGTTAAAGTTAAATTGACAGAAGAATCAGTAGAACTTTACTCAATGTTGGCTGTGGAAGATTTACCTCCAGATTTAAAAGAGGCAATAAATCCATAGGTATGGGATCTCACAGGAAAAGACATCAGACTAATAAAAGGTGTAGAACCAGTCCAAATAAATTTCTAACCATATGCACTTTTTCCAAGAACACCATCTTACAAAATGACTCCAGAGACACTAGCAGGAATAACACCATAACTGAGGACGTTACAGAAGGGCATTTTGAGAGAAATAATCGGGAGTTCATGCAAATAACCGATTATGGGATTAGAGAATCCTTATGGAAAGTATAGGATAGTACAGGACTTCAGAAAGGTAAATGAGATCATAATCCCATGTTGTCCTGTGGTACTGAATCGAACCACAATACTTTATCAAATTCCATGTACAATATGTTGATGACTATAGTTGAGACTTGGTAAGATTTCAAAATCATGCAGGAAAATGTACGGGAGGCAGAACAGCAAAATTGGATCAGATCAGGATGTGGTAAAGATGAGGCGACATTTGGGTTTCATTAGATGGAAGACCAGTGTTACCAGACAATTTGTTATCTCCATTGAGACAACATTTCCATGGATCTACACATCTAGGCAGGCACGCCATGATAAGAGCCTTCAAACAAAATTCGTTTAACCCTAGATTCAAAGTCCACACTGAAGGATTATACCACAGATGTGCAACATGTCAACAAATTAATGTTGGAAAGTGAACACCAGTTACAATGAGTCACATAGGAAAATCTCAGGAGGTCCTATAAAAAAATGCAGTTGGGCTTTATTGAGACGCCTGTCTGTAACAAGCTGAGATATGTTCATGTCCAGCAATAGCATGGGCTGTCAAGAAAAATGATAGGTATATTCTTTCATACACTACTTTATTTTCACCCAAGAATGGCGGTTCTCTCCTAGAATGTTGGTGGGCTTTTCTCTGACCTTCAAAAAATCTTTATTGGATGAGTCTAATGCAGCACTAACTTGGTTACAAGAAACACTCTATTGACGAGATTCAGTTAGATGATTTCTATATGCTCAGTTGTCCAACAGGAAGTCCAAGGAGAGGACACACTAGCAGGAGAATAGCCACATCATTGTCCACAAATTATATAGAAAGAATTCCTAGGTAACAGCAGACAGATTTTTGAGGTTATGTTATTTAGACTTCAGGCATAGGTTAGTCAAGGGGTGGTGGATCAACTCTTACCATCTGAAGTGACGAAATGCTGTGAAGTCACCTTATTATTATTGTTATTATTATTATTATTATTATTATTATTATTATTATTAGCTACAAAACAGGAGATACTGCGGCTGTGGCCAAAGACAAAATACCACACTGCAGGTAGTGGCTCAATCAGATATGGGATGTGATGGGTATGGAAAAGATGTCTAATGGAGGTATGCGGCAAAAGTGAACAATTTGGCCTATTATGGAAATCTTGCTGTCCTTGTTAAACACTGAATTTAAAGTAGGTAATTGTCCCAAATATTTCTTGGTGCTATACATCAGAGACCTATCTGGAGGACTGACTACTAGTTCGGAGGGTGGATCAGTTTAGATACATCCTACTCATTGATTTGATAGAGACTCATATGCTTTGCTACATCAACCATGCAACCAATTTGAATGCAGATGGAGTTGTGGTTAGAGGGAGGGTAAGAGCTAGTTCTTGTTAAATGTGGTTTTATTATTTTGGGTTGAGTTTTCCAGCTTCCTATTCAAGTGTATGGAAGGTGCAATTTTCTAATAACCAGCAATAATATTTCTTGTGCCTGCTCGCCTCGCCAGGCATGGGATGTAAGGCGGTGTATGTGTATTTCAATAAACTCAATAAACAAAGCAGATCCAAAAAAAAAGACAACATTTAGTACAAATATAAAAATGACAAGCAAATAAAAAAGAAAAAATATATTTCTTTTTTGTTTTGACATTTTTTATTACAGAATTGCAACAGTACACAAATGGTACCAGTTTAGAGCAGTTTCGAATACACCATCATGTTTTTAGTGAATGACAAATTGGAGCAACGACTAATTAAACCTTTTGTGGAGAGGCGGGAATTAGAATAGGGAAGAGAAAGAAAAAGAGAGAGGGGAAGGAAGGGTGGGTGGGACCTCCAAGGAAGGGACGAGACGACATAGGCATGGTAACTTTGAATTGAGGGAGTGGCTCGTCTCTGCCGATGGGTTACAACCTAGAGTCTATTTTGCCGGAAGGTCCTGGAGAATTCTGACAAATTGTCCCCTTTGTAACAACCACGCAGTGTGTCTGCGGACCAATAGTCTGCGTGGGGGCTGGGCTATTTGTCTATCAGGCCAAATAAAGAAAAAATATCTAAGCAAATCCAAATTAAAGATTACCAAACATTTAAAAAAGTATGAAAACATCCAGAAAATAGTAATAAGTATCCTCATAACAACATTAATACATAAACTATATTAACTACTATGATATCTTTGCACTAAAGTAAAAAATGCTAGTTTGACTGAATATGTTTGTCATCAAGATATGTTTACCACAGTATTATTGCACTACTATATAAAACACTTAATATTCAGGTGCTATACCATCTAAAATAGGCATAGAAACTAGACTTAAATGGCTTGATGCTCTAATGTCGAAGGCACCTCCTAAAAATAAGCTAAACCCACATGAAATAGTTGGAGGAAGACACATGATCCTCCAATTTACTGGTCCATCGTATCCAAATTTACTGGATTAGCACCTGTCTGTTGATGTGACATTATAATACTGAAAACAACTAAATTGCTGTCTAAACAACTTCTGTTCTCAGGCATAAGCTACTTTGCTGAGCCGCCCGATAGTAGCCTGCAACAATCTGTAGCCAGGCAACTGGATTCACAAAACATTGCTGTCAAGTGCTAAGGACTGTCCACCTGGATCCACGCACTACATTCCAAGCGGACTCCAGAGCAGAGAGATGCCAAACCCCAAGACAAAGAAGCTCACCCCACCCTCTGCCTGCATACCACAGAGAGGCAAGGAAGATGCAGCCCCTCCTCTGCCTATGGTTTTAGCTGGTAACCCTGAAAGTGGTAAGCCTTCCAGCTACCTGATCCCTCATTGTGTCCAGCTGTCCCTCTTTGCAATAAGCCTGTTTTGTTAGTTCATCGCATAGCTGTGTCTCGAGGGGAAAGTGCAATGCCCTCTCCAGAAACAATTGAATTAGCTACAAACACAATACTTTCCTGTAGGTTCTGTGTCAGAACATGCAATACCTGAGTCATGTTCATGCTGGTTGTGTTCTATGTACTCATTGACCTGAATAAGAGTATCTATATGATCTCACTCCCTTTCAGGTGAGAAGAACATTATGCTGATTTACACTCAAGAACACTTCATTCCTGAATGCAATAACTACACCACTTGTGTCATTATTAAGAACTTTACTGTACCTTTGCTCAATGAGATTTTATCCCTTGTTATTGATCTACCCTTGGCTGGCCAAGTACTGGTTTGCGAGGAAGGAAACAAAAGCCTTTTCATGAGAAATAAAGGATGCAATTTAACTATTCTCTTTCCTGTTTTTATCAAAGTTGATATTCCACGAGATCTTTGCTTTTTATCTGCAATAGTGTCCCTGACCAACAGGGTCTCATTGGGGTTGTTGCAATTCAAACCTATGTGTGGCTACCCAAAGACTGGCCTGGCCCATGCAATCCTGGCTATGTTGTGCCAAATTAATCCCAGGTGTTTTAATGGACCCATCCATTAAAGTGGTCCAGTGTATTTTGCTGGGGTGCTGGAGGTATTGGCTGATTCGACTGTCAATGCTCTTGAGCACATTACCATACCACTGGTCTCACAAAGGCCTGTTATTTTACAGAACATGGTGGCTCTTTGGTTCATTGTAGCAGTTAAGTATGCTGCCTTCACCATAATATCAAAAGCAGTGTTCATATTCCTGACATCTCTGTAGAGATATCAAACATTAGTAATATATTTGAAAGCGTTAAAGATTTACATTTTGTCAATGATGAAGTGGAGTAGTGGGATGAACTGTATGCCGAGATTGGGAGATAAAACTATTGACGTCTGCCTTGACCAATACTGTTTTTCTTCTGATGGATTATGTTATCAACCAAATTTGTATAATCTCTATAAAAGGTCATCATGGAGGCAAGGGAACCTTCTAAACGTAATTCTTAACTGTTTATGAAGACACATAGGCTAATAAATTTGATGATGGAAGGTTAGAAAAAAGAAAAGATTGAGAATGACAAAAAGTATTTAATTTGGTGACCGTTCAGTGGTTTTGATGACAAACATGGTTCTGCAAAAGAAAATAGCGAATAATGGAGAGATTATGAAAAGAAAAATAGTGATGCTCGACTATAGTAACACATAACCTCTTACGCTTTTGCTCATGCTAATTCTGCTCGTTAAATGTTGAGACAAGGAGCGATGTGCCATGGCATTTGAAAAGTGAATTTCACAAATGTATTTTATATTCAAGAAAGGAAAGGTCTAAAATCATGGATTTTCAGGTCTTGGATGGGTTAAGATAAGATGTGGTGAAAATAGAGCACAGATCTGTAGAAGACATGCCAGAAACCCTTAGCCAAAACCCCTTAACCGTGGCTTCCTATAGACCAGCCCCCAGACCTACCCTCTAAACGGCTGTCGTGAGGTTACTTTAGCTATTACACAGGCACTTTACTTTAGCTTAGGCCTGCAGCTTGTGCCCTTTCACTCTGATACATGCATTTTTATTCTTATTATTATTTTAGCAAGAGCTTCGTTTAAGTGGAGATGTCTTTCTGATTTATCAGTTTTCCTTTCACGCACAATTCTGTTCTTCATTTCTCTGCATGATACTTTCACTCTGTACTTTACTCATGGCAGAACATGGTAAGTTACGAGACACTGCCGGAACAAGGCGTTCATCATGTCCCCAACTCTTAAACACAGAAACATACGTGTTGTCACATCAGGGCAGTTTTCTCTGAACAATAGATGTCATGCGAAGGGTTGCCACAAATCACCTTTACTCTTGGGTGCTGGTGAGGTGCTGCTAGCAGGCCGAAAGGATTAGGCAGACAGCTGTCACATGGCACCGGATCAGTGGTGCTGCCGCCCAAAGCCAGCAGTCTTGTTACGATAACAGGAGTCTCTATGACATGGCACCTCCATCGTTAGTTAGGCACTGAATTACGGATCTCCCAAGTATCTCTGTCTCATTACATGCTAAAGACACCCTTATGACCTAATACGTAGTCGTCCATGGTATTAGGGATATCCTCCTCAGCTAGAGAACCTTGGTAGGACCTATTTATCGCTATTGGTTGTTCAAGCTTGAGCCTTTAAAAGGATAAAATCCCCAGTTGGTGTCTCCATCGCTGAACTATACAACTTTGAAATATTGAAATATGGCGGAACCCCAACGGGATATAATTGCAGCAAACATGAAGCTCTCCCTCAAACATCATTTAACAAATAATGGCTTCACGGAAGAGGGAGGAGCAGTCACATTTGTAGCTGAGGCAAATCCAGCATATAGAATGGACATTTTTTACTCTTGGGTCACTCTTACAGCAGTGGATGGGAACATGCACACCTTTCATCATTACAGACCTGCTAACGCACCAGCACAATACCGAGCATATGTATATTTAGAAATACTCCCTATCTTATCAAGAACACCAAAACTGGCTTAATGGCACCATTCCACAGGTTGCACAAAATGTCAGACTAGGTCCTTTGAGTAAAGAAGATCCTGCATGGCCACAGCTGATCACATATACACCACACCCTAATGCGAACACAATGGCTGTAGCGGAAGTGTGCTGCATGCTCAATGACTTAGTTCAAGTCTATAGGTGCTTGATACAATATGTAATGCAAAAATGGAATACTGCCCCAGCAAAGGCTCCTCCAACATTGCCACACATGGTCATGGCAGGCATTATTCCTGTGACAGTGCATTCGATCATGGGTAAAGTACCCACCAAACATGAAGAAATAATGTTTTAGTTAGCACAAGAAATGAGAGCTTTAGAAGCAGTGTTTCTTCCCAATACGGGACCCCAAGAAAAAAATAGAATTCTGACAATGTGCTTTCCATTCGGAATGGTTCTCTCAGTGGATAACTGAGCCACATAGGGTGCAGTATTTGCTGCCTTCTACACTATTGCACACAATACACCAGCACTTGTGAATCATCCGGAAGTGTTTAAACAAATTCAAGATGAATATGGGGCTTCCCTGCTCACTGCCTGGGGGATACAATTAATGGTCAACTTTGCCACGGTGTCCTCAATAATATTAAGTAAACTTAAAGGGGGAGCAGTAGCTCTGGCAGTATGCCAGCGGCTCCGGGATGTTCCTGTGCAGGATCAGGAGCGAGAGCTGACAAACATTTTCACTGAAACCTATTCAAGTGTAGGTCAGGATATTTTGGAAGCCTGAACGAGTAAACCACAATCACAAGGTACATCCAATAAAGATTCTACCAAGCAAGCTATGGAGGGTGCTAAAAAACACTAAGATCAACAAAAACAAAATAATTTTTATGTAAAACAGAAATCAGAATCTCCATGTCTGAAGACCTCTGAAACAGAATACAATTTAAGAAGCAGAGATAGTTTGAAAACTTCAGATAGATATCAATGTATTGATAAACACCAATCTCGTTCCTTTCAGGACTCACCTCACCAGTAAACAAAATGAGAGGAGGGTGTTCCAGACAACAAATCAAATATGTGAAATTGAGAAAAGATTCACAACGTTCCTCCGAACCTTATATAAAAAGAAAGAGAAACCTCCCCAACAGAAGCAAAGAGTTAAAAAATAACAAGTTGGCAGTGATTTCAGCCTGAAATGCCACACATGTTGAGAGCCTTAATGAAGAACAGGAAGTCGGCACTGACTCTGCTAGACAGTGCGGCAGAGGTCACAATAGTTCTCCGGAATCTTCAAGAGCTTCTGGATGTAACAGCAACTAATAACTACTGTATTTGGAAATCGAAAGTGCAGATACGAGAGTCTCCCACCAACAGAGTTTACAAATTGAAATTGCACCTCGAAAGAGACTTTGAGAGCACAGTTAGAGTAATATTCTTGGAAAATTTGACATTATGCTCAGATATCCTGTTGGCAGAAACAGACTTGTCACTAGAATTTGCTACAATCTTCTGTTCGGGGAAGACGTTATTATGCCTTTTTTCTCACTCTCTTGTTCCTAGGGAACTAGGAGAAGCCTACGCAGTAGACTTGGCATTGGCACGAGCCCCTGCGCTGTATCAGAATCATGTTGGGTGGAACAGAGACTCTCCATACCGTATAATACCTATTAGATCACAGCTGCAGCCTCAACCGCAATATCCCATTAAAAATGAGGCTAACGCACAAGTGAGAGGAATACTCACACAACTTGAGTACCACTGTGTAATTGAGCCTGTGTCTCACCAATGACCAACCCCTTGTTTCCCTACCTAAGCCGGACCATTCTTCTAGAATAGTCTTTGATTACAGACACTTAAATAGTCATACACGCACATTTGCTATTCAAAATGCGCACAGCACTGAATAATAATTTAGTGCGCAAAAAAATACAAAACAACCTTGGACATTTCCAATGGATTCTTCTGCCAGAATATAGTACCTGAAAGCAGGGATCTAATAGCATTTAGCACATTAGGCTTGCAAAGAAAATTTTGTAGGCTCCCATAAGGGTAAAAGAACAGTCCTGGAGTTTTCTCAGCACGTTTAACATCTATTTTATACTACATTGATCCAGAGGCATTGTTCTACGTAGATGAGATCTACCCTATGGTTGATGATCTCTTACAACATTTAAGACAGGTATCCCGCATTGTAGTGGGATTTGCCGAAACAGGCTATTAATTCAATTGAAAAACAAAACCTAAAATAGCCTTTCTCAGTATCCTGTTTGTAGGATACGAGTTATCCTATGAAGGAAAGAGCCTGGTGCCCTACTTTCTAGAAAAACGGGCACAATTACACTGGCAAATCACCATTAAAAAGCTGCAATCGTTACTGGATTTTTCAACTTTGGCAGAACTTAAATTCCAGACTATGCACAATGCATAAAACCATTATATGATTTAATACACCCCAAATTTTCAAGTAAACACACACTCGTTCTGAGAGCTTTGCAGCAAGACATGCTTGAAGCAAAACATTCACACACAAGTAATAACAAAACAAATTTGGTTATCAGAGTAATTACTGACTCAATCGGATTCACCTATGTAATATTCAATGAAGGTAACACGGTACCTATAGCATATAAATCACACCTGGACAACATTTGCTCCCACCGAAAAGATTCTTACTACTGTTCAGATGGCTGTCAAAAAGAGTGGCCTCTGGCCCAGGGGAAATGCATTATTGTTGTAACCCCCTTACCAGCCCTCAAGGCTGTTACAAATGCCTGCATCCCAAAGGCTAAAGCATTACATCCACACTGGATCCAATGGACAATATCTCTGACTGCAACTGACGTAGATTACATTTTATACCCAAACTTCAAACTCAAGAATTTCTTCAATACAAGCTTGAATATACAGCACCAACAAACTTCTTGCCTCTTAATCAGTATCCAATGTTAATTTATACTGATGGTTCAGCAAAGTAGGCACGAAAAAACAGTACTCCTCCTTGGCCTGTGTGGTTGTAAGTGGTGTCATGAAGGATGGCAGATTCCTTCCTCAAAACACTTACACGCAGACCCTAGGGGACTGCACTCCACAATTGGTAGGAATTAAGGCTCTGGTATTCGCACTGGAACATAAGGATCCATAACATCTAACACTAATAGTATGTTATTATTACTATTGTGTACTGACCTTTAATGAATATCTGCATCTCTGGCCCCAAAATGGGTTCAGAAATTCAAAAGAAAACACCACTAAACACAGGTTACTGTGGGGGAAAGTAGCAGATCTTAAATAAACGCTACCCAGTGCCCATGTAATTCAGACATTGGGTCATCAACGTGTAGGAATACATGTTGTAGGCTCTACTTTGGCTGATGAAGCATTCAAGTCAGCAGTAGCCACGGCTTCTGTTGCTGTGAATAATCGTTCACAAACGAGGCTGGATAATGAAACACTTGCTGATGTGAAAGCTTCGGCTGACAGCAAGCCCTTGCCAAAGGCATATCCCGCCAAATATTCCTACCACATAAGTGCCCAGAACATTGCCTATGTAACAATACCAGGGGTGGGTGATCGTGTGATCCCCAACCAAGATCAGAGACCGGAGTTGATGAAAGCAGAGCATGAGGGAGTTGCATATGCCCATGCATGCGTGGGGGCTACTATTTCCTGTAGGAAGCTGGCTTAGTGTATGGTGAGCACCTATCGTGTCATCACCCTTTACCAGGTTCAGGTATCCCCCATTAGTGAGGTGTAGTCAGTGTCTAGGAAGCCAGGCTCTCTAGAGGTAGCAGAGGTTGAGCAGCCAAGGCTTATCTAGGAGACATGCAAATCTCATGGTCAAACAGCTCTTACACACATGAAAGAACCATACAGTGTTACAAAAATAAAGATTATTTATTTTAGTGACTCAAATACTATATAGGCAATACTCTACTAGCAGGTGAGTAAACACACTGTTATATACATCTTAGTAATGAGGAATGGGCACATCAAGCAATAGAAAACAGTGAAATAACAGTAAGCAATAGAGACCCTAAGGGGAGACTAAACCATCTACTAAAAAAATGGAATGCGTAGATCAGACCCCCACCTAGGTCAGTGGTAAATACCAGAGTGCCCACCAGCGACCAGGAGGTCGCTGAAGAGGTGAGTGCCTGGTTTTGCCAAACCCAGAGATGAACTTTGTGAAAGGACTGTGCAAGACCCAAACAAGACTGCAAGAAATAGAAGATGGATCCAGACTGAAGAGGACCTGCAAATGAAGGGGTCCCAGTTCAGTTCCAGTTGAAGTGTCCGGTTGGGGCAGGAGCCACTACCCACCCTTCTGGAGGTGCAGGACTAGGTCGACGGTTGAGACCCGGAGTCGGCTATGCAGCAAAGGAGCAGAGGAAGAGTTCCAAAAGTGATGCAGTTGATGTCCCACGTCTGATGGAGAGTTGCAGTCCATCAGTGGTGTGGAAAAACCACCAGCAAACCTTGGCAAAGATTTGCAGAAGAGAATTTGCAGAGCTGCTGGGGTCCAGGAAGGTCCAAGGGGACTCAACCCAAGAAGGGGAGTCCCAGGCAAGCCGTGGCAGTCAGGAGAGCAAGGAATCGTGGATGCAGCCCCCACAGGCAACTCACAGGCAGCAGGCACAGGAGTTGCAGTGAGACCCACTCAGCACACTTGGAATACAGTCCCACATCGCTGGAGCAGCAGGCAGGAGACCAAGCATTGCAGGGAAGAGTGCTGGAGGCTAAGGCTACATAGAGCCTGAAATCCCTTGGAAGAAGAACCAACAGGCCTTGGTAGCTGCAAGAGTCACGATTCACAGGGGTACCAACCTGCAAGGACAGGCAAAGACTCACCACCTCCAAAGCTGGACAGCTGGTAAAGGAGACCAAGGGGATGATTCAAGATCATCATCTGTGTTGCAGAATCCACGCAGAGTTGCAGGAGAGAGGACCGACGCAGCCAGTCGTCATTGCCGTTGGTGCCAGGGGATGCAGGGGAGTGACTCCTTCACTCCAAGGTAGATTCCTTCTTTCTTCTTGGTGCAGACAGAAGACTTGCCGCCCTCAGAGGATGCACAGCCGGGGAAATATTGCAGTTGCTGGAAGCAGTAGGAGAACCAATGTTGTAGAGTGAAGTCGTCGCAGATTGTAGATTTCTGTGAAGTCCAGTTGTGGTTCCAGGGGCCTGAAGTCAAAGTAAACGTTGCAGAGGAGTCCTGCTGGAATCTTAAACATTGAGGGGCATATTTATACTCCGTTTGCGCCGAATTTGCGTTGTTTTTTTCGACGCAAATTCGACGCAAAACTAACTCCATATTTATACTTTGGCGTTAGACGCGTCTAGCACCAAAGTTCATGGAGTTAGCGTCATTTTTTTGCGTGAACACCTTCCTTGCGTTAATGATATACAAGGTAGGCGTTCCCGTCTTAAAAAATGACTCCGATGCATATCCGTCGTATTTATACTCCCGGGCAAAAATGACGCCCGGGAGTGGGCGGGTCTAAAAAACCCGCATTAGCGCCGGATTTTAGCGCCTGGGTCAGGGCAGGCGTTAAGGGACCTGTGGGCTCAGAATGAGCCCAGAGGTGCCCTCCCCTGCCCCCAGGGACACCCCCTGCCACCCTTGCCCACCCCAGGAGGACACCCAAGGATGGAGGGACCCACCCCAGGGACATTAAGGTAAGTCCAGGTAAGTATTTAAAAAAAAAAAATTTTGTGGCATAGGGTGTGCCTGATTTGTGCCCCCCTACATGCCACTATGCCCAATGACCATGCCCAGGGGACAGAAGTCCCCTGGGCATGGCCATTGGGCAAGGGGGCATGACTCCGGTCTTTGCTAAGACAGGAGTCATTTCAATGGGGGATGGGCGTCGTAAAAAAATGGTGCAAATCGGGTTGTGGCGATTTTTTTGCCTCAGCCTGACTTGCACCATTTGTGGACGCCCATACGCCATTTTCCCCCTACGCCGGCGCTGCCTGGTGTACGTCGTTTTTTTTAACGCACACCAGACAGCGCCGCCGGCTAACGCCGGCTAACGTCATTGAATAAATACAGCGCCCGCATGGCGCTTCAGAATGGTGTTAGCCGGCGCTAATTTTTTGGGCGCAAAACTGCGTTAGCGCAGTTTTGCGTCAAAAAGTATAAATATGGCCCTGAATCTGAGGACACACCCAAGAAGGAGACCCTATATAGCCTTAAAAGGGGGACTGCTCACTTAGCATGGTGACCACCTATCAGGTGGGGCTGTGACATCACCTGCCTTACCTGGCCACTCAGATTCTCCCAGAGGCCTCTGCCCATCTTGGATTCACAAATCAAGTGGCGACCTGGAGGAGCTCTTGGCACCACCCCTGGGGTGGTGATGGACAGGGGAGTGGTTACTCCGCATTCCATTGTTCAGTTCACACTAGAGCAGGGACTGGAGGTCCCTCAACCGGTGCAAGGAGGGCACCAAATGTTCCCCCTCAAAGCATACCAGTTGCTTTGGGAGGCTACCCCTCCCAAGCAATGTAACACACATTTGCAAAGAGAGAGGATGTTGCCTCCCTCTCTCAAAGGAAATCCTTTGTTCTGCCTTCCTGGGCTTGATCTGCTCAAGCAGCAGGAGGGCAGAAACCCATCTGTAGGACAGCAGCAGTGCAGGCTGCCTTGGAAAACCCTGCAAACTGGTAGGAGCAAAGCTGAGGGTCCTCTAAGGAGCCCCCAGAGTACATGGAATGATACACCCAATACTGGCAACAGTATTGGGGTATGATTCTGACATGTTTGATACCAAACATACCTAGGTTTGTAGGTACCATTATGTAGCTGGACATAGGTAGTGATCTATGTCCGGTACCCGGCTAAAATGGCTCCCCGCACTCACGAAGTCAGGAAAATGGAGATGGAGTTCATAATGGCACCTCTGCTCATGCAGGGGTGTCCTCACACACACAGCTACTTGCACCCTGCACTCTAAGCTAGGAGGGCCTGCCATAGAGGTGACTTACAGTGACCTGGTGCAGTGACCTGTAGTGAAAAGGGTGCATGCATACTTTCACGCAGGCTGCAATGGCAGACCTGCAGACACATTTTGCATTGACTCCCATGGGTGGCATAATCCATGCTGCAGCCCGGGGGGAACCCCTGGTGCCGCAAAGACCTGGGTTCCTAGGTACCATATATTAGGAACCTATATTGAGGCACCAATATACCAATTGTGGTGTGTAAAAAGTTAGGGACAACCAAATCCAGAGGGAGAGAGCACAGTCACTAGGTCCTGGTTAGCAGGATCCCAGTGAACACAGACAAACACACTGACAGGAGGCAAAACAAAAACATGGGGGTAACCATGTCAAAAAGAGGGTACTCTCCTACATTTCCTTATTGCAAAAATGTTACTGGTGGCCAAGTATAATTTTGACAGAACAAACAGTATGTCCTTTGTTGTGACATCTGTCAACAAATAAACGTATCCACTGCCAAGTACTCACCTTAGATACTCCGCCTAATTTCCCACAAACCACTACAATGAGTCTACCTGGACCATTTTGGTCCTTTGACACCTGATGGTGCAAACAAATACATCTTAGTCGCTGTTGCCTCTTACACCAGATTCCTATGGGTATGACCACAGCGATCAGCTGACACTCGACATGTTATTAAAGATTTGCACGTCTTTATCAGGACATATGCAGTTGCCGCATTTCATTCAGACCAGCGCCGTGCTTTTGCCTTAAGGGCATTCAGGGACACCACAGCGACGTTGGGGGTCCACTTGCATTACTCGTCTCCATATCATCCGGAGGGTAACAGTATAGTGTAGCAAAAGAACAAAGACTTAAGGCAATCCTTTACAGCAAGAGTATTAGGTACGGGTCATAGATGGCTTCACCATCTATATGGAATCCAGAGAGCAGTAATAATTAGCCTAGAAGGTCCCTGGGAGGGCGCACCCCATATGACGTTCTGTTCAGCATACCTATGTATGTCCCAGATCTTTATGGCTCTGGCACGGCGGCTGCAGACACATCTTTTTAAATGAACATGTCACAGTCTTGCAGGAATTACAGCAGTCTATGACAAAAACTCATCTTCATGTGCTGCTACCTTTGGAATAAAGGATGCACCAATAACACCGACCAGCTGGATTCCAAACATTGGTGATCTGGTGTGAGAAAGGATTGCTATGAAGAAAGAATTTGACCAGTCATATCAAACACTGGTTCCAGTCCTGTGAATACACGGTACCAGAATAGTCATCTTACCACTGATGCCTGGTTCTAAAGGAAAGCACTTTGTTTCCATCAACAAAGTCAAGTAACACCATGTGGCTGATCCTACATAGCATATCTAGAGGATTCCTGGGTAGTTCCCAAACTCCTCTCACTAGAAACTAGGATGTACCTCTACAAGTTTTAGCCACCAATGTTGAAACTTCCACGAGTTTGGGGAGGGTGGAAAATGATCTCTCACTGATAACAGTAACTTCTTCTGTGACAAGAATCATCCATACTTCTGAACAGAGTTATTCAAATTCAACACAAATGGTTGGAGTGGTTTAGTGTAAACCGCCAGGCGGCCCACCGGTCAGTTCTTCTTTTACGACACCAGCATCAGTATTTGTGCAAACTGCTTCTGGATATTTTACTGACCTCAATAATACTTTCACTGATACTTCTGCAGTACCTGTATCAAGAGCAAGGAAGCTGTTCACTTACATTAAAACTAACTATCTGATTCGCCCATTGAACTATCTGTGGGTCCTGTTAACTCTGCTTGCCTCTCTTCTCTGGATTGGTTTTGTCATAATTTTTGTTTTACTGATACATGGTCATTATCTTCCTGAACGATCTGCTGTTGAACTGGTGGATGAAGTCTTAAAACCACATTTGTCTTCACATAAGGTCCAAAGAGACTTGTCCCTAGTGAATATTTCAGCAATACCGATTTCTGATGGGGTTGTTTGAGATAAAGTATCCTTTGATGTCTTTGGACTGACTGAGATCCTTCAAATACCATATGTGTTTAAAGTTTCAGTGAATGATATAATAACACTGGGAGTAGTTTGTGATGATTGGGATGGAAAAACAGTTGATTCCCTGCTTTCTTATCTTTAATATTATACTGTATTTGGAAGTGAAGATGTTTATCAAACAACTGCTATTTATGGCGATATGTTCTATTATGATTATTATGGACATAATTTCATACATAAAGCTAGCTGTTTACAATTAAACACAATAGGAACACTGTCCGACCCCACAAGTGGGGAGTTCTAAAACATATATGGACAGATTTGCATATTTTATTGGGCACAATGTCAAAAATGTTGAGTCTTATTTTTTTAAATTACCTCCTATGAAACTGCTAAATGTTTTGTTAACAGATACCCGATTGAATTATTCCAATTCCTTTGTTTCATAGTTGGCAATAGAAGTCAATGAATATTGGTTGAAGTCCATTGACTTAAATGGGGAACTAAAGATTGGCAAATACAGGGAAGGGAAGCTTTGTTTAGAGCAAGCCTTATTCCATGTCTAGCTGTTTAGGCTTTTCGAAAATTAACTAAATGAATGCAACCAGTTCCCCCCCAGCTAAATTTAATAATTGGCAAAAAATAATAAATGCCACTGAAGAACAGCTCAATGGGTGGGTCTGGGATGGAACATTTAACATAAAACTTTCAGGTCCTGATGGGTGGTTATTGTAAACAACAGACACAAATGGATGTCATGCAGGTTTTGTAAACTCCCCAGGGGGTTTAGGGTGAGCCGATCTGACCCTTGTTACATATCATCACAACACTCTGATATTGTCACCACAACTGGCATAGGAAAATTATGCTAAGAGTGGCTGAATTATTCCACACCATCAGCCGCAAAGGAACACCCCAGTCTCCTATCAAAAGGTACAGATTTATAAGAGTTCTTGTTAGACCCGAGAAAACCACGACAAAAAGTGCGTGTCATATGCAATTTACAAAAAATTTTGGAAACTTTCCCAAATAAAAACCGCAACCCAGTTAAGGCAAATAGATCAGGAAAACTACAGAAAGCATTAGCCCATGTAGATAACGGAATGAACACATTGTCCACCCTTATACACAACCTCAATAACATAATTTCATCTGAGATCGACATTATACAAAATTACGTCTTTTTTGCATGGACAAAGCCAACTAAGGTCCATTATGCAGTTAGGTTGGACGTTACAAGTCCTAAAAAGTGGTTGAGTACCTTTGTCATTGTGTTAGGTCAAAAGACCCGTTTGCCACATTTAATTTAGCATGACAGCAGCAAAAAATGGCTAAGAAAGAAGTGACATGCCATGCTTAACATCGAAAAATTTGAAAAGTTGTCTTTTACTGTGGAAAAAATATCATCTGCTGTCTGGTAAATTCATGGGGTTATTAATCTGCCTATTTCCACACTTCAATTCACCTCGTGCTTGAAGCACATTCCTGTAGGCAGATATGGAAGGCTAGGAGATAGTTACATTCATAAGGTGTGGGAGCTGCCCTTCTTGTACAAATATTTCAACAGAATGAAAGAGGTCTTTCTTATCAGAAGCAAGTGTGAGACTTCTGTGAACCATTTAATGATATGTAAACAGCTGTCCTTGCACGGAGCATGTAATGCTTCAGTAGCAAACTTAGCCTGTTATCTGAAGGGAGTTCCTGTCTCTGTGATCGGCCTAGCGTTCCAAGTGCACTCCAATAGAAGCTATGTGGTTCTGAACCAAGAGAAGTGTTGTGGAATGCGAGCCGGAATAGCCTGCCTCTTTACTTTTGTGGTAATATGCTTTTTCCCCCAAGCAACAGATGAAAGTAGCAG
The DNA here is from genome assembly GCF_031143425.1 of Pleurodeles waltl. NCBI lineage: Eukaryota > Metazoa > Chordata > Amphibia > Caudata > Salamandridae > Pleurodeles > Pleurodeles waltl. The sequence goes on from NC_090445.1 coordinate 1,424,057,599, forward strand.
AGATATGGCCTCATATTTGTACTACAATTGTAAGTTTTGACAATTTAAGCAGTCTAAAGGCTCTTTTATTTAAAAAACATGCGGTGCTTACATTTGCCCACGGAACCTATGCTCTCCAAGTGGCGATCTGCAGAGATGCAGTCCCTCTTACATACTAACTTTCCAAACATTTTAGTGAATTAATTGGGCAAACTTTTAACACATTCAACACTGCTGGGATTGGACATTTCTTTAAGGCTGTTGGTTCCAGTTTTGTCAGCACCTTTTCCTCTATATTCAGTCATACACTATTTTTTTGAGAGATTTCTGGGCGATTCCCTATTATTTTGGCACTAACTGGAGGCATTCTGCTGTTGCTATTCTTTCTTTGCAATGGCTGCCACGTGCAAAAAGGAGGACTCATGACGCTTGCACCAGCCCAACTGTGTTGTGAGTACATGATGCAGTACTTTGGAGCACCACTCCTGGAAGAGCTGGAGTGTAACTGGTCTCGAGCATTCAGACCAGTTTTTAACTGTGTGCAGCCTGTCCTTCGTTACTTAAGGTGCCCTTTTGAGCATGCACCGGAAGTGTGTCTTTTTACGCAGCACAAACCTTTTTTTTTTTAATGCTAATCTATTGATGTTCTTGCTGAGGGCTCACATTGAAATTGCATTTGCTGTGGGAAGCTTCCTATGAGTCGCCCTTTGAGGACCATGTGGCTCCTGGTGCTACAACACCTGCCACTGCATGGGATGCTGCTGCCTTATCTGGAACTGAGGCAATTGAACATGAGTGCTCTCTCACTTTCTTTGTCAGTGAACTGGTTTCATTAACATCGGACGAAGTGGGGTCTTTCCTGGATTCTATTACAATTGGGTTTTTTCTAAAGGACCATGATTATTGCTGAACTGCTGAAGCTTGGACTTATATTTATTGATATGTTTTTAAATTATACATTGAATGTTTTTATCTGGCCAGCATTTTGGTCTGTTTACTTGTCAACATAGGCTTTTCATTGTATACATTTTAGGCTTGATTTTAAGGTTATAGATGTAAATAAGGCAGTTTCTGAAGAGGCTTCTCAGGAACCTCTACAAATGACCTGACAATGGGGAGGGTGCTGAGAGATTACTTTAGCTATTAGACGAGCACATTATCCTTTCGCGCAGAATTCTGTTATTCAATTCTCTGCACAATACTTTCACTCTGTACTTTACTCTAGGCTGAACGTGATAAATTACAAGTTATTGTCGGCACAAAGGGTTCATCAAGTCCCCAACTCTTATTCACAAAAACCTACGTGTTTGTCATGTCAGGGTAGTATTTTCAGAACAACAGATGTTTTATTATAAAACATCTCTGCCCCTTACACAATAGCGGGGAATTTTCGCCAGTTGCCATTGCATATCGCACATCACCCTTGCAGTTTCTGCAGAGACCTAACGCCGTCTTTGCCTCCATGTGGGAGGACTCTCAGTAGACCAACAGACCTCTTTTTAACTATAAACTCCGGTATGTGGGACTAATTCCTTTCAGGGGGCCTGATGGGCTGATTAGAGCTTACACTGCAATGCTCTTTTAGTGGTGCAGGTAGGGATTCTAGAACCATAATTGTGACAGTATGGTGGGACTTTTCCTATGTTTCACTTTCCTTGTCACTGCTTTGCTTTTATTATATTTTATCATCCCTTATAGTTGCAATACATGCCTTTTTACGCAAAATGCAGTTGATTCAATGAAACACATTGAACCCAGTACTGCGTCTGTTCGTCTTTGTATGTGTGAGACATATGTGACCGAGAGAAAGGGGTAAGATGCGTTCCACCACAGGTTTCCCTGAGAAATCTAGATGTCATGCGAAGGACTGCCACAAATCACCTTTACTCTTGGGTACTGGCGAGGTACTGGTGGCCGGCCAGAAGGGTTAGACTGACAGCTGTCACATGGAGCAGGATCAGACTCAGTCTCCCGCACCCAGTGGTGCTGCTTCCCAAATCCAGCATTCTCATTACTATTACAGGAGTCTCCACGACACTTCTATCTAGATTTATCCCGTGACTTGTTCCAATACCTGCCACTATAACATCCCCAACTCCCATCTCTTCGGTTGTCAATCCCTTGCCACACAATTTGCTGTCACACATGCAACTGACCTGGTGAAAGTGTAAAGGTGATGATGGTTGATCCCAGTCCCCAGAAGACTACAGCTCTAGATGTAAAGAAAAGACAAGGCAATCAGCATGGAGGAGTTCAGACCAGGGCACCAGAATAATGAGCTCAACGAAAGAGAAAAAAAGAAAAGCAAGCCAGGAAGAAAAATGAAAGGGAGCGAGAAATAGTTGAGAATGAGAGTGTGATGAAATTGGATTGCCAATATTCATGTTAACTTATGGTTGTGGACTGCTAAGGGACAAGTGCCCAGCAAATTATAGACAGTGCTGTTTGATCCAAAAAGTGGCACTGTGCAACCTTTTTTCAAATATAATACTTGGTAGCTAGCAGGGTAGACTGTGATCTGCCACAGCATGGTTCCAAACTAAAGGTAATAAAAGGGAATTCCCAGCAGAATGAAGAAAGCTACAGTGTAAACAGGCAAATCCCAGGGTTTGCCAGAAGGCAGAGACGCTCAAGGAGAATAGATCCTAGTTTCAGGACCCGGGATGTTCATAGTAAGTTAAACAAGAGTTGTTTTCACTGTGGCCATCCAGGTCACATACTGATGAACTTTCCAGAGAGGCCATGTTCACAAACACAGACAGCTAGTATGAGATTGGATGTGAAAGAGGAGCCAGTAGAATGCCCTATAGAATTACATAGGATTGCAAGGGACTGTGTAAAGTTGGGGTTGAGTGATGTATTCCCAGGCCAACAGATTACCTTATGCTGCCCACAAAGAGTGCTTGTGAATGAATAACCCCTGCCCAGTCACAGAGGTTTCAAGGGCCTGGTAAGGTAGCCACTATCTTGGAAGGACTTACAGGTTGGTAACTAATAACAATGTGGCAGAGGTGCTAGAAGTCTTACTGCAGATTGTCACCTGCAGAATGACCTTGTTTCACTAGGGTTATTGGAGGCCAACCTCAAGAGGTCCCTAGTGGAGTTCTGTGAACACCTCAAAGGAGAAACAGACCTATGAGGTGCTAAAAGACAGAGCCTTGGTGCTACTGTTGAATATTATCCAGACAGAGTGGATGCACACCACTCTGAGAGAAACCATCAGCAGTAAACTGCTTCCCTTACTGCACAACTCAGCCTGGTAGCTGTTGCCCCCTGACCCTTTCAGGTCGTTAGTTCTAGGCCCCCCTCTACTCACAGGCACTCGCCTGCACCTCATACCTGGTGGTCCAGTGGAGAGCATCTCCACTCTGCTGCTGCTCTCTACCCTCTGTCTTTTCTGCTTTTTGCCTTTTTGATCCCATTGTAAAAAAAAACCTGTGCCTCAAAACCAGCTCTGACGCCCACTCGGATGACCCCTCACCCAACATGGAACACCTCCATTTCCAAATCCACACCATCCCGAACCCCACCCTCCACAGCACCCTTGTCTACAGACCCCCCAGACTCTGCCCTCCTTCAGCGAAGCCATAGTCGACTTCATCACTCACCACGCTCTCGCCTCATCTAGTTTTCTTCCACCCTCCAAGAGCCGAAGCGTGCCTGCAGATGGCTCGAAAAAAGATGGAGGAGCAGCAAGAACAAGGCAGACCACACAGCCTTCAAAAGAGCCATCACTGCACACCACCACCTCAACAGAACAACAAGGAAAACAGCCATACAGGAACTTTCACTGGCTTCCTATCAACAAAACAGATACCTTCAAGCTACTCATGCACGCTTACAAAGCCCTGACAACGCCAGACCTGCATACCTCAACCATCACCCCTCCTTCTACTCTCCCACCAGACATCTACACCCCGACCAACTGGCCCTGGCCATCATTCCATGCATCCGCAAGACCACATCTGGAGGAAGATCCTTTTCCTACCTCACTGCGAAGACCTGGAACTCCCTGCCTCTGCACCCCAGGAAATCACCATTGCTGCCGCAATTCAGAAAGGAACTCGACCTGGCTCTGCAACTAATCCACAGATCCATTCCCCGCCCCCCTGCACGTTAAGACCCACAAGGGTGGGTAGTCGCGCTTTGAACCCTGATTAATTGATTGACCATATACTGGTGTCTGGGATTACTGCTAAAATCGCAGGAATTGGTACCACCAGGAGGATTGGCCCAGGATGGATTCTGTCAGATACAGGAAGTGCATCTGATTTCTGAGGGCCTAAGAAAACTAACTAGGACCAGTACCTGGAAGGGACTGACCGGGAAAAAGGGAGAGGTTGGAGCTGTCCATGAGGAGCCTGTTCTGGATAGAGAAGGGCCATGGTTGGAGATGGAACTCCTACTCTAACAACAGCACCTAGCAGGAAAGCCAGTTGCTGAGGTGTGCGGTGAGGTTAAGCCTTGTAGAAGTCTATAGGAGGAGGAGCATAGGTCACACCTAGGCTCTGAATTGACCAGCCATACTGCAGAGGAGTAGAGGATGAGCACCAGGTGCAAACTGGGTGAAGCAATAAAAGCAGCAGGAATTGCTGCCTGCTCAAACATCATCCTGCATGATGTCTTTTGAAGCACATGCAGGATGCTTTACATTTGTGGACCTTGTCTGCGTAGGAAATCTTCTACTCTGGAGCAATAGAGGATGCTGATGTCTCAGACGGTAAATCTTAGGTGCTGAGAGCTCAACCTGTTCTAGGCTACAGGAATATCTGAATTGTACCCCTCAAAGGAAGAGTGCCTCTTGTACTATCATTGGACTCAAGAAGACTAACAGTGGTGGCAGCACTGTTTTCTAGTTGGAAAGGTGGTCTTTTCTACCTGTTACTTTCAGCCATTAGGTGCCTACTGGCCTCGTCTGCAAATAAATTCTGATAGTATCACTTAAGTGGGCCCTACGCTCCATCCATATTGAACATGGATGTAATGGTAAAACACACTTTGCATGTATGAAATAAGGAGAATGCGGAGTTTGTCTGTGTACTTCACTTACTGGACACAGGAATCCATCATGTTCTTTTTCTTTTATATGGAAAGCTGCTCAAAATGGAGGGCTGAGGTGAGGTGGCTCGTATCTTTTGTTTAACCACACAGCAGGCCCTGGAATATTCCTGAATCTTCTCCCAGGGATGTCACTGTAGCCGAACGCCAGTATCTGGTGGGTGGAGATGACAAATCATGTTTGTTACTTAGTACTTGGGAGCAGTGGATGGATCCTTCTGGCACATTCACCCAGAAAGTGTCATCGTAGTCAGCAGTCAGTAGGTGGTAGGCGGAAATGAGGTATTATTCCCTTTGAAGTGAAGACCCCAGTACCGTGTGGAGCCTCTACTGGCTTCACCCTCTTTCTGCTGCATCTGTGTGACAAAGACAATGGCTAGATCGGTGTCAGTGGAATAAACAAAAAGTCTGGAACTGTCTGAAACCAACTTTGGGAGAGCTGTGGGAGACACCCCTAACATGCCCTAATTATACAGGGTGCATTTAGGATCTAATTAGAGGAGACCCCCAGAATGTGAACAGGGCCTAGAACATTGTAAATAGTCTGTGGCAAAAAACAGTAGATTGTACATAGCGAAAACCCAGTTTTACATTATCTGTTTTCAGGTGTAGTATTCTGCTGTAGAAGAAATTTAAGTACTTTCTCAGTCTAAAGTAAAATTATTGTCTGAGCTGGTTGTGTTTTCCATTGCTGTTACAGTCTCTGCTGAGTTTGGAGCTTCTAGCTCACACCCACCCCGTCGAATAAGCCTTGGACAGCTCAATCTAGGTATCTTGAGAGTCAAGTGCTAAAGAGGTTAACTTCAGTGTAAAGGTACCAGAGGGGAAAGAAAAATCGAGTTGGGGCTGAGTAACACCTGATAGTTCTAAACATCAGAACCTGTTCTCAAAACCTCATGGATGCATGCCAGGTCTTACAAATGACCTCACGGACTTAGAATATGCCCTGTACAAGTGTTGATGGAAGTAGACCCAGTCAAGAACATGGTGCCACTAATACACATATCCCTTCTGTTGGCTGTATTTTTGAATAAATAAAAAAACAGTTAGATGATGAGGCCTAGGTTCAGATAAACCGTAGAGGTAAGGACATAGAACCACCTCCAAGGGATCCTACTGTAAGTGAGAGAGCATGTGTCTTCATTTTGCTTGTCTATGTGACCCCGCTTGTAAATGTTTAATCGTTAATTTATTTATTTGGGAAATGATCAATTTAACCTATTGTCTCTCACTACTTTGTACCTCCTTCCAACACAAGTTTGAGAATTGAGTAAGGTTTTTCTCTACTTATAGTTTATTTATATGGTGCAGCGTAAAATTCCTCTCAAATCAACCCATGAACCCAAGTTAATTTCATTTTTGGATTGCTTGCATTATAGACCCCTTTAGTAAATTTAGGTTTTGTTTCAAAACATAACTCTCTAGTTTTTCCCATATATTCCTGAGTCTAGACTCAATAACTTTGAGCGATAAAGTACAATTGGTGGAATTTCCCCCCGAAATCCAGTAATAAATGTTACTAAGGAATAATCTCCATGTGTTTTATTGAATTATACTCAGGACTCAGCCAACAAGGAGGCTCTAACCTTTAATGATTTCAAATGGTTAATCTAGTTTAAATTCCTAATAAAGCGTAATAGTAAATATTTTGTATGATTTTACTTTATCAACCCATTTCCTATCTAAGACCTATTAGTAATTAAGCTGTTTTTCTTCTAGGGAGATCCCATAGAGTGTGGGAGCAAGGACACAACGATGTGTAAGGCATTAGGGTTTTTATTATGTTTGAAAGAGGCTCTGATATTTATAACAACTTGTGTCCCCCATATTCAGCATGCAGGGCTTAGTGATACTAAACCTCTTGGAATCCCCCACTGGATCATATGTTCCCAAAGTCAAAAGAGCGAACCAATGGTGAGTTGTAGAATGACCTTCACAAAACTATCCTTGTTGAATGGGTCATCAATGATCACAAATCCATTCACCTGAGATAGCAATATTTTAAAGATTAAAAGATTTTAGATCATTTAAATGGTACCCATCACACTTTTAAGTCTGTAGTTGCTCGATTGGCTACCACTCTCTCTCTTTTTTTTTTTTTTTAACAGCTTGGCTTAATCACTGCACATTTCAAAGAGATTGGTATATGACCTGTCTCAGCTATTAACTGAAACAAAAGTGTGATTTTTGGTGTAGCATTGAACATAAGTTTTAATAATCAAAGACGGTAAAGTATTAGAAGCAGATGCCATGCTTAAGTTTGAGTAATATTGTTTGTTTTATTTCTATTTTCAAGAAAACAAGATGATACTTGACTCTTAAATATGCACTTGTAGTCTATCCCGGGTGTTCTGTAGGGATTATAAGGCTACGTCTTCTAATTTTCCTCAGTAATTGAGTATAATGAAGGAGTGCGTTTTTTCATTATAGATATGATTTACATATTTTCAGATTTGCTTCTGGTCCCCATCATGAATGACCTCTGTCATTTTTCCCATTGTTGTAAATAAAAGTCAGGCTTCTTGATTTTTATAAAGATCTTTTAAATGAACATTAATTTTTTAAGTTTTTTTCTTAAGTGTCTATGGCGGTCATTCCAACCTCGGCGGTAAAAGCCGCTTACTGCCAGTCAGAAGACCGCCATAACACCGCCGCGGTCGCGGTAAACCGCCACGGTCATTTTGACCCACAACAGGCAAACCGCCAAAATTCCGACATCCACAAAAGTCCGCCACACCAAAGGTCAGCGATAAACTGGCGATGACCAAACCTCCACCGTCACGCCAACAGAAATACGCCCATGCCATTACGACCCACGAATCCACGCGGCGGTCTTTCAACCGCGGTATTCTATTGGCGGTACACACCGCTGCGGTCGAAATACACATACTCGTACAAAACACAACCACATTGGACTATTCGAAATACACACACCTGATACACATACACACACCACTCCCACACACCCAATACTATATAAAACACACACCCACATCACCCACAAGCCCCTACGACCAGAAATTCAGAGAGAAGGCGAGAGAGAGACACCACAGTCAACTACCAAGCATCCACAGGCACACAATACCAATACCCACAGAACTTCCACGCACCTCACACAACACACCACTAAATAGCACCCCACCTATCACTACACACTCCACCCCACACATCATCCACACCACCCCATGGCACCTCGAAGACACCCCAGGTTCTCAGATGCTGAACTCAGGGTCATGGTGGAGGAAATCGTACGAGTAGAGCCCCAGCTGTTCGGGACACAGGTGCAGCACACCACCATTGCCAGGAAGATGGAGCTATGGAGCAGAATAGTGGACAGGGTCAACGCTGTGGGACAGCACCCGAGAAATAGGGACGACATCAGGAAGCGGTGGAACAACCTACGGGGGAAGGTGCGTTCCATGGTATCAAGGCACAACATCGCAGTACAGCGGACTGGCGGCGGACCCCCACCTCCTCCCCCAGATTTTACAACATAGGAGGAGCAAGTCTTGAACATCCTGCATCCTGAGGGCCTCGCAGGAGTCGGTGGAGGAATGGACTCTGGTAAGTCTCATCTTCACTACTTCATCCCCCCCACCCCACCTGCATGCCAACTCATACCCCCACCCTCACCCTTACCCCCATCACAACTACCCCTTGCAAATGTCTCACCATCACAACCCACCCATCCCAACACTTAGCCCTGCATGCGGCCCTAAAGCATGGACACCCATCACCAAGGCATGCCCAATGCACATACCCATCACCCCTCCCCCCAAAAATACCGTCACAACAGCCCCCACAAAGGAATGCCAGCACTGGGGTACACGGGCACCCACCCATTGCACGTCATTGGCACACACAGAAGCAATAACCATACTTTTATACCCCTGCAGGATCCGAACGCCAGGTCACCGCGCAGGAGGGTCCACAAATGTCCCCTCCACCCCCAGAAGAGGCCCACAGTGATGACAGCAGCTCTGTCTCCCTTGATCTAGATGACCAGCCCGGTCCATCGGGGACCTCGGGACAGTCGGTTCCCCTCAGACAGGCACAGGCCACAGCAGACCTTCCCCCCTCTGGGAACACCAGCACAGCACCCACCCAGCGGGCCCATACCTCTGTCCCCAGGACACGTCAATCAGCGGTGTGTCCACCACTACAGGGAACCCAGGCTAACCCACCACCCCAACAACAACAGGGACCTGGGGGCAGTGGTAGTGGGCACACGGTCCAGGAGACGGAGGCCCAAGGAAACAGGGGAACTGGGAGGGCAGCTGTGCGACAGGGGGGGACAGGCCAAGGGAACCCACTCTCCACGAGGCCCTCTCCTCCATCATGGGAGCATACCACCGCTCCCAGGAGACGATGGCGATGGTCCTGGCCAGGTTTCAGGAAATCCAGCTTCTGCAGGAACAACAGTATATGGGGTTCAGGGAGGAACTGAGAAACATCAGTACCGCCATGGGTACCATCGTAGTGGCCCTGAATGAGTTAATCTCCACATTGCGGACCACTGTGGCACCTCAAAGGGCCCCTGACACTAGCATGGACCAAGAACAGGCTACCACCTCCGCCGGCGCTAGTGGACAGGAGGCCCCGACAGAAGACCAACAGCCACCAGAACCCCACCCCCTGCAGAAGGAGAACCACCCGCAAGCGGGCCCTGAGATCCAGGAAGAAGACAGAGTAACATGTCAAGACCCCCGCCAGCAAAGGATACCGCCCTGATTGTCATCCCACTGTCCCACATTGTCACCCTGTCCAACCTTAAACTGCCCCTGCTCCACTTCCCACAGGCATTTGGACAATGCACCTGTGAACCTCATAGTCTGGACTCTGCCATGGACAATCCTCCACCATCACCCCTCACCGATTTGCAACCACCCATCCAAATTAGAGCACTTGAATAAACACACTTATTGCACATAAACAATCTGGAGTCTGTCTGTGATTTTAACAAATGTATTAGACATGACAGAGCCAAAATTGTTATTCACATTGTGATGCCAACAAACCGCTGTCACACAGCTGTAGTCCATGGGGTAACAAAGCAGATGTCACGCAGTGGGGCCCACAGCTCTGAAAACGGAAGGGAAAGTCACAACACAGTTACCATACACTGGGGGAAATAGTCAGACAGTAGAGAGGTAGGAGTTTTTAAGTAAATGTAATATGCCGGTGTGTACTCTTACCTGTGTGTCACTGAAAATATTGCTCTATTGCTGTGTTCCTGTTGTCTATGTCGTCCTCTCCGGCTTCCTCTTCTTCACTCTCCACAGGCTCCAAAGCTGCTACAACACTACCATCTGGACCATCCTCCTGCAGAAAAGGCACCTGGCGGCACAAAGCCAGGTTGTGAAGCATACAGCAGGCCACGATGATCTGGCACACCTTCTTTGGTGAGTACATTAGGGATCCACCTGTCATATGGAGGCACCTGAACCTGGCCTTCAGGAGGCCAAAGGTTCGCTCGATCACCCTCCTAGTCCGCCCATGGGCCTCATTGTAGCGTTCCTCTGCCCTGGTCCTGGGATTCCTCACTGGGGTCAGTAGCCAGGACAGGTTGGGGTAACCAGAGTCCCCTAATAGCCACACCCAGTGCCTCTGGAGTTGACCCATCACATACGGGATGCTGCTATTCCGCAGGATGTAGGCATCATGCACTGACCCAGGGAACTTGGCATTAACATGGGAGATGTACTGGTCAGCCAAACACACCATCTGTACATTCATCGAATGATAACTTTCCTGTTCCTGTACACCTGTTCACTCCTGCTGGGGGGTACCAAAGCCACATGAGTCCCATCAATGGCACCTATGATGTTGGGGATATGTCCAAGGGCATAGAAATCACCCTTCACTGTAGGCAAATCCCCCACCTCAGGGAAAATGATGTAGCTCCTCATGTGTTTCAGCAGGGCAGACAACACTCTGGACAACACCTTGGAAAACATAGGTTGAGACATCCCTGATGATATGGCCACTGTTGTTTGAAATGACCCACTTGCTAAGAAATGGAGCACTGACAGCACCTGCACTAGAGGGGGGATCCCTGTGGGTTGGCGGATGGGTGACATCAGGTCTGCCTCCAGCTGGGCACACAGTTCCTGTATAGTGGCTCGGTCAAGCCTGTATGTCAGTATGACATGTCTTTCCTCCATTGTCGACAGGTCCACCAGCGGTCTGTACACGGGAAGATTCCTCCATGTCCTCGCATTGGCCAGCGGACAGTGCCTAGGAAGGACAACAGCGAGCACAGAGTCAATCAACCCACAGGTACGTTCCCACAGCCTGCAAACAACACGATTCACTTTGCATTGAATGGTTTGTATGAGTGTTGAGGAAAGGCCTAGGTATGTGTGATGCAGTAGAAATTAAGCCATGTGGGCCCTTGAAATGGCGGCTGCCTGACCTGTGAAGTGTGACAATGGGATGTGAGGTCAATGCGCTGGCGTGGCACACCGTGGCGGTAGGCGGTCGAAGACTGCGGCGCAAAGCCGCATTGGTTAACATAGAATCCTATGGGTTACACGAGCCAATGACGATGTGCGCCGGCGGTCGCGGTACGCACCGCCGCGGTACGCTCAGCCGCGGGCGTGACCGCCATTTTCTATCTACTTAATCACTCGATACCTGATCTTCAACAGGAGAGGACCTACACTGCAAGTGCTGCTGTGACCTCAGTCTGGAAGAGACAATGGCTGCTGCGACTGGGGAAAGGGCCCCTGCCTTCACTTCTGAAGAATTGGAGAAACTCGTGGATGGGGTCCTCCCCCAGTATGCGCTACTCTACGGTCCTCCAGACCAACAGGTAAGTACACTGGGACCATGCTTTGTGGGCAATGCCTGGGTTGAGTCGGTGGATGAAAGATGGTGGGGAGGGGAGCGATTGAGGCATGCATCAGACGACAGATGAGAGCATGTGCCACATGGCAAGGGTGGGGATGGGGGGCCACTCACATCAAGCATGCAGAAGGTGATGATTTTTTTTCTCCCCCTGTACATGTCACATAGGTCAGCGCCCACCAGAAAATCGCTATTTGGCGTGCCATCGCCAAGGACGTCCGGACCCTGGGGGTCCACAACAGACGGGGCACCCACTGCCAGAAGAGGTGGGAGGACATCCGACGCGGGAGCAGGAAGACAGCGGAGGCTCTGCTGGGGATGGCCTCCCAACGTAGGCGGGGTGCCAGTCGTCAATTGACCCCCCTGATGTCCCGGATCCTGGCGGTGGCCTACCCCGATTTGGATGGGCGCATGAGGACATCACAGAAGACACAAGGGGGTGAGCACACTCTCATTCTGGTGACTTTGCGCGCAGTGGAGGTGCCTGGGTGGGGGAGGTGGGCTGTGGGTATCTCTAGGCCAGGGCGATTTCTGTAGGCTAGGCCCCTCCGTAAGGCATGGCCCTGTGCCCCCGCCCCCCACCTCTGTAGGGTGCCAAGTACAGCTATTCATGGCCCTGTGTCATCTATGCGTGCAGTCGTCGTCCATAGGCTTGTAGGCCATGTCCCACGGATTGCCTAGTGGACCCCGGGTGCGCAGCGTAGTGCAGGGGGCTTCTGTGTCTGTCCTCTCCGCCAACGGTAGCGGTAATCCATGCACTCAACATGTCTGTATTTCTCCCCCCCCTTTTTTGTGGTCTTCCTGTTCATGTGTACATTAGCATCATCAGGCGGAGGAGAAGTGGCATCGGAGCACGAGGGAGCTGCATCTCACACGGCCATGGCGAGCCATGCAACTGACTCGGATTTCACCAGTGAGACGGAGGGCGAGGGGAGCTCCACAGCGGGGACTCGTGCTGATGTCAGTGGCAGCGACTCGTCCTCTGAAGGGAGCTCCCTTGTGGTGGCAGCAACATCCGTGCCCCCCGCAACAACAGGTACAGCCGCCACCCAGCACACCAGCACCGCCCTCCCAGCAGCCCCTCAGCGTTTGCCCCGTGCCCGCTCACCCAGGAAGGTGGGCATCTCCTTCGCCCCAGGCACCTCAGGCCCTGCCCCTGTCACCCCTGCTGCCCTCAGTGAGGAGGTCATGGACCTCCTGAGGACCATCATTGTTGGGCAGTCTACCCTTTTGAATGCCATCCAGGGTGTAGAAAGGGAGGTGCACCGGAGTAATGCATACCTGGAGGGCATTCATTCGGGTCAGGCTGCCCATAAGCGATCGTTCAACGCTCTGGCCTCAGCACTGACGGCAGCAATTGTCCCTGTCTCTAGCCTCCCCCCTCCAACTTCCTCCACCCAGACCCAATCCCCTGTACCTCTACCTATCCCAGACACACCTACAGACCAGCCTGCACACACCTCAACACCCAAGGGAAGCTCATCCAGACATAAGCACCACACTTCACACAAGCATTCACACAAGCAACATCCACATGCAGACACACCAACACCCACTGCCTCCACTCTGTCCCCCTCCTCCTCGTCTCCCTCCTCCCTCCCTGTGACGTCTCCACTCACACTTGCATGCACAACATCTTCAGCCACTACGTCCATCACCAGCACACCCACCAGAACACCCCGCACACGTGCAGTCACCACCCCCACTACCATTTACACGTCCCCTGTGTCCTCTCCCAGTGTGTCTGTCACCCCCTCTTCCAAATCACACAAACGCAGGCAGCCACCCACCCAACAGCCATCCACCTCACGACAGCCTCCAGCCCAAGCACCTGCACCCAAAGACACCAGACTTCACACTCCTACAACCACATCCTCTTCCTCCACTCCCATACCCACTACACCTAGCCGTCCCTCTCTTTCCAAATTGATTTTCCTTTCCAAACTTGACCTCTTTCCAACAACTCCCCCACACCGTCCATCGAATAAGACTGCAATCAGCACCTTAGCCACCACCAAACCAGGACCTATCAGGACTGTTGTTCAAGGACTGTGGAGTCCCCCACCCTCAAGGGCAACTAGTTCTGGTAGGAGCCAAGGCACGGCCAGCCCACCCCCGGAAAAACACCCAAAGATCACCAGTGCCCGGAGCGAGAGGCCAAGGACACCAGGGACCAAAATCCCTACCCTGGCTCCGCCTGGAAGTGGGGTGCCACCTGGCACACCGCCAAAGGTGGGAAAGGGCCACAGATGACCAGGGATGGGTGGGAAGGGCAGCACGCCCGACAAGTCCGGCAGCAGGCCAGCTGCCCAGGAGGGCCCCACCAGCCCCATCCCAGCTGCCCAGGAGGGCCCCGCCAGCCACAGCCCAGCAGCCCAGGAGGGCCCCGCCAGCCACATCCCAGCTACCCAGGAGGGCCCCGCCAGCCACAGCCCAGCTGCCCAGGAGGGCCCCGCCAGCCACAGCCCAGCTGGGCAATGAAGGAGCGCCAGCCACAGCCCAGCTGGGCAATGAAAGAGCGCCAGCCACAGCCCAGCTGGGCAATGAAGGAGCGCCAACTCAAGCACCGCTGAACAGGGCAAGGACCGCCAAGGCAAGCACCGCTGAACAGGGCAAGGACCGCCAAGGCAAGCACCGCTGAACTGGGCAAGCACTGCCAAGGCAAGCACCGCTGAACAGGGCAAGGACCGCTGAACAGGGCAAGGACCGCTGAACAGGGCAAGGACTGCCAAGGCAAGCACCGCTGAACTGAGCAAGCACCGCCAAGGCAAGCACCGCTGAACAGGGCAAGGACCGCTGAACAGGGCAAGGACCGCCAAGGCAAGCACTGCTGAACTGGGCAAGCACCGCCAAGGCAAGCAACACTGAACTGGGCCCTTCATCTCAAGCACCGCTGCACTGGGCCCTTCATCTCAAGCACCGCTCCGCTGGGCCCTTCATCTCAAGCACCGCTCCGCTGGGCCCTTCATCTCAAGCACCGCTCCGCTGGGCATCGCCGTCTCAAGCACCGCTGCACTGGGCCCTTCATCTCAAGCACTGCTGCACTGGGCCCTTCATCTCAAGCACCGCTCCGCTGGGCACCGCCGTGTCAAGCACCGCTCCGCTGGGCACCGCCGTCTCAAGCACCGCTGCACTGGGCCCTTCATCTCAAGCACCGCTGCACTGGGCCCTTCATCTCAAGCACCGCTCCGCTGGGCCCTTCATCTCAAGCACCGCTCTGCTGGGCCCTTCATCTCAAGCACCGCTCCGCTGGGCACCGCCGTTTCAATCACCGCTGCATTGGGCCCTTCATCTCAAGCACCGCTGCACTGGGCCCTTCATCTCAAGCACCGCTCCGCTGGGCACCGCCGTCTCAAGCACCGCTCCGCTGGGCACCGCCGTCTCAAGCACCGCTGCACTGGGCCCTTCATCTCAAGCACCGCTGCACTGGGCCCTTCATCTCAAGCACCGCTCCGCTGGGCCCTTCATCTCAAGCACCGCTCCGCTGGGCCCTTCATCCCAAGCACCGCTCCGCTGGGCACCGCCGTCCCAAGCACCGCTGGACTGGGCCCTTCATCTCAAGCACCGCTGCACTGGGCCCTTCATCTCAAGCACCGCTGCACTGGGCCCTTCATCTCAAGCACCGCTGCACTGGGCCCTTCCTCTCAAGCACCGCTGCACTGGGCCCTTCATCTCAAGCACCGCTCCGCTGGGCCCTTCATCTCAAGCACCGCTCCGCTGGGCCCTTCATCTCAAGCACCGCTCCGCTGGGCACCGCCGTCTCAAGCACCGCTGCACTGGGCCCTTCATCTCAAGCACTGCTGCACTGGGCCCTTCATCTCAAGCACCGCTGCACTGGGCCCTTCATCTCAAGCACCGCTCCGCTGGGCCCTTCATCTCAGGCACCGCTGCGCTGGGCCCTTCATCTCAGGCACCGCTGCGCTGGGCACCGCCGTCTCAAGCACCGCTCCGCTGGGCACCGCCGTCTCAAGCACCGCTGCACTGGGCCCTTCATCTCAAGCACCGCTGCACTGGGCCCTTCATCTCAAGCACCGCTCCGCTGGGCCCTTCATCTCAAGCACCGCTGCGCTGGGCACCGCCGTCTCAAGCACCGCTCCGCTGGGCACCGCCGTCTCAAGCCCCGCTGCACTGGGCCCTTCATCTCAAGCACCGCTCCGCTGGACCCTTCATCTCAAGCACCGCTCCGCTGGGCACCGCCGTCTCAAGCACCGCTCCGCTGGGCACCGCCGTCTCAAGCACCGCTGCACTGGGCCCTTCATCTCAAGCACCGCTGCACTGGGCCCTTCATCTCAAGCACCGCTGAACTGGGCCCTTCATCTCAAGCACTGCTGCACTGGGCCCTTCATCTCAAGCACCGCTGCACTGGGCCCTTCATCTCAAGCACCGCTCCGCTGGGCCCTTCATCTCAAGCACCACTGCGCTGGGCACCGCCGTCTCATGCACCGCTGCACTGGGCCCTTCATCTCAAGCACCGCTGCGCTGGGCCCTTCATCTCAAGCACCGCTGCACTGGGCCCTTCATCTCAAGCACCGCTGGCCCATTGGCGGAAGGGGCAGTGCCGCATCTGTGTCGGGCAGGGCTGCACGAAGCACTCTGGGCACCAGTCCCCCTCCAGAACCAGTGGACACTGTCATCCACTTGAGAGACTGTGGCTTTGCACTCCCCAGGATGGTACAGTGGGCAAGCCATCCACTGTATGGACTTGAGAGACTGTGGCTTTGCACTCCCAAGGATGGTACAGTGGGCAAGCCACCCACTGTATGGACTTGAGAGACTGTGGCTTTGCACTCCCCAGGATGGTACAGTGGGCAAGCCACCCACTGTATGGACTTGAGAGACTGTGGCTTTGCACTCCCCAGGATGGTACAGTGGGCAAACCACCCACTGTAGAGACTTGAGAGACTGTGGCTTTGCACTCCCCAGGATGGTACAGTGGGCAAGCCACCCACTGTATGGACTTGAGAGACTGTGGCTTTGCACTCCCCAGGATGGGACAGTGGCCATGGAGGCCCCTCGTGGATCTGGCGTTGTGTACTCATGTGGCTGAGATGCCCCCCCTTCCCTTCCCCCTGAGGTGCCTGTAGTTTTTCTATCTGATGCCCCTGCAGTGTTCTCTCCGTTGGTGTCAGGTGTCCTGTTTGGGCCTTGCCCATGTGATTTGGGCCCAGTGGTCCACGGACAATGACAGCTAAAATTATCGGACTTTTGATATTTATGTAAATATTAGTTTTAAATGTGTGATATTTTTATATGCCGATAATACAATATATTCGACTGTTTATGATCATTTCATTTTGTCTTTGCATTCTTCCGGGGGGTATGGGGGTTGTAACAGTGATGTATTGCTATGCATTGATGTGTGTGTTGTAGTGGGTGAGGGTGGTGGTGGGTGTGTAGCGTATGCGTGCCTGTAATATTTTCTCCTCCCCCCTCCCCTGTGTTGTAGGTGCAGTACTCACCGTAGTCTTCTGCGCTGGCGTTCGTGCTCCTGGAAGAGGAGCAGGAAGACAATGGCTGGTAGGATGTGTAGTTCGGGTTCCATGCTGTCCAGATTCCTCGTGGGGTGTATGGAGGTGAGCGTTTTCCGTTTGAAATGTCTGTTTCCGCCGTGTTTTTATCGGAAAAGGTGGCGGATTGGTGGGTTGTGATAGGGTGGGCGGTACATTGTCACCCGCCTGTCTGTTGGCAGTGACCGCCGTGCTGTTTGTTTGTCCTGCCGTGGCGGGCGGAGTGTTAAAGTGGCGGTCTCTGTTGGCGGTTTCCGCCAGGGTCAGAATTCCATTTTTTACATCGCAAGCCTGTTGGCGGGTTAGCCGCCGCTTTAACACCGACCGCCAGGGTTGGAATGACCCCCTATGTCTTTCCGATTTCATATTTCAACTTTTGACAAGATTTATCAAAACATTTTTTATTCAAACAATTACTGTAATCTTATTCTTATAAAGAGGTTTGTTCTAAAGTGAAACTTGAAGGCATGGAACAACATTAACAATCGTTGAAATATAAATCTCCAACCTATTCTCGTTTGATCCACTATCACCTAGCACAGTATTGCTTAATATGCTAATCAATTCTCCGTGTTAATCTTCCAAATACTCTACCTCCATCAGAATTCTTTCTGAATCTAACTCTTCTTCTAGAGTACTTCCACCCGTAAAAGCCACAGATTGTTCCCTTCTTGGTCTAGAATCTCTATAATTGTAAAACAGCTGGAACAACCATATGTAAACCATTACTGCACTTATGCTTTCCCTTTCATACTCATCCAAATTTTTGACCGAGCTTTTCAGACCTTTAAGGATTATTTCCTCATGGAAATTTTCTGACATTTAAAGAGGGTCTGAAAGTAACTTTTCTGGACAATTGCTTTTGTTATACATCCCAGCTGAAGAGTCATGGTCAATCTGAAGTGATTTTATGTTTTTAATTTTAATTTTAGATTTGGAATATAATCTATTAAATTTTCGTTGTACTTTATAATTCAACAATAACCAGTTGGGTGCAAATTTAGAAGCCCCATAGAAATTGAGTCTTTTCTTAAGCAATGTTAATATCAGCGAAAGACAAATATATACTGCTAATGTGTGTTTATTCCACAAAAGGGGAAGGACAATTCTCTTTTTGTTTCTTAGCTTTGGTTTCCTCAATGAGCCCAATTATTTCTGCTCTGCCCACACAGAGAAGCCAGCCGCATGAAAGCAGGAAAAGAACATTCACTCTTTGTATTTCAGTACATAGGTCTTTTAAAACTCTACTTTGTTTCTCTTGATTTTCATTAACAACAAGTGATTCTGGAATTTGTTCAAGATTTATTTGCATCAATAACATATAATCAAGTAAAGATGAAGAAGGTAAACCACTTATATTAATATTTGTCAATACAGATAAATCTAACTTGCTGTTCATTAATTTATATAGGGATGCCCTTGTTTGTGGGATTGTAATAGCTATTCATCTTCAGCTACATCGCCTACAAAATTAATTGTTGAAGGATTACCTTTTCTAGATGAGGCTCTTGATTATCCTCCTGTAGTACAGATGAGATTGTAGAATTATTAGTACATTGTGAAAATGAGAGATGTGGCTCTATTTGAGGAGCAAGTTGCAACTGCAAACTAAATTAATTCATCATATTAAAATCAACAGTGTCACTGGTACAAATAGCTGATGACATACGGTGACAAATCTCTGCTAAGTCATTTGGATGTATACTTAAGTTCCTATGACTGTCTATATGATTAATATGAACTTTTACATTTTTAGAAAGCTTAGATACAGAATCCTGAATCAATTTAGCCAGTGGAGAAGAGGAATTAGTCGAATTAACCATATTAACTATGAAAGGAACACTTTCCAATTTGAATTCAGCTTTACTCTTTTTACAAGTTGTGCCACCTATCTCATTTCTTTACCTTATTTCTTTCTTGTTCTCAAACAATAAGAACAGAATTGACCTTGTAGCTCTATATCCTTAACTGTTGATATATTTCTTACTAATCACACCAATAACACAGTATCCGCTGACTCTCTGACTTCACCTAACACTCCTTAGGCACCTTAATCTTTACAGTTCTGATGGTTGAGGAACACTAAGCTTTACAGCTCTAGTGGTAGAAACAAGAGATTCAATGTCAGTATAGAGAATAAATAAGCTGGTAAAACAAATGGGATTGTAAAAGGTGTAGAGTGAGTCAGTCACACTCTATCCAAAGCCGACTGAAGCTTTATGTTACTTTTTTATACATTCAGATACTTGTACAAAGTTATAGTCTTTCCTTTTTTCTGAATTTTGGCCAAATTCTGAGCGTTTTTAAAAAAAACTTGATTTTCATAATCAATTCAAAAGAAGGCACTTATGCCACCTCACCACCCCTACTCCTGTTGTCATTTGTCTGTTCACAATTCTACTGTTAAAAGATAAGTAATCCCCTGCAGAAACTTTCCAATCATAGGTTCCTTGGTGGAGTGGGTGAGGGACGAGGCTGGAAGAGAAGACAATGGAAGAAAAAACAAACCAGCAGGCAGACAGACTGGCAGAAGGACTTACCCCACCATTATCACCACACCATCACCATCACTGCACCACCAGTCTGCTGCTACACCACCGGTTGCCTTCCCCTGCTCTCTGCCTTCTTAACACAGAAGAGCTCATTAAGCTACTGGGTCTCCGACCCAAAGAGAGCAAAGGGGCATGAAGGTGCAGGCGCCGAATCATGTAGAGATGTCTGCAATGAAATAAAAAATCTCTAAACGGTAGACTTATGGATTTCTTCAGTGTTCGAAATAAATGTGGCAGTCCATCACTTAGCTCAAGACATCAAAGGATATAGTGGGAAGGGCAATGAGCATTCTTCCAACCTCCAGGAGATAGCTTTGTACATAACCTCATCGATTCCGAACATGGCTTGCACAAGACATCCACAATGCAGAACATTCCTTGTTTATGGCTTCGTTGATGCTGACTATGCCTTGCTCATAATCAAATTTAGCCTCAGAGCCATACGCAACAAGCCCTGAGCATGGTCTGTTGGAAGAAGGCTATGACTTGTATGTGACCTTTGAAGGCAAAATGAGCCTTATCTCTGTCGTCATGACTTCAGGGTTACAGAACAAGCTCCTCAAAGTATGGAGGAAAGGGAGCACAAAGAAACAAACTTGGAGGTAGCAGTGACTTGTGTCAGCCAGCTGCCCAGAGAGACCTACTGGAGACAGCCACGTGTTAAAACAGTGTGAAAATACATGAATGCATACAGCAATTAGTGAAAGCACAGAAATGATAGTAAGACTTGCCATACCTTTGAAAAGGGACTGCTTGTCCAGTGGTCTAGCCAGGACTAAGCTCATACCAGTGGTACAGGATCAAAGGGGAAACACATATCAGGGTGCAGACTCAGAGGAGAACTGAAGAAATAGCAAACACAAAAACATAAAATAATAAAATAGAGTTACACACATATCGACCGGTGGGTGAGTGGGTGGCCCCTACAGCAAACAACTGACCTTTGCAAGTAATTGAGTTATTTTCTATACTTCATTATTCTGATCATCAAAAACCCTTTAGAGGCAATATCATAAGTAGACAATATCTTCAAGATCTATCTCACTTAAGGCATCCTCTGTCAAGGACTGGACACTAAGAAGGTCTGTTAAGTCACCTTCTTGATCATCTGAAAGGGGGGACTCTTTCCAGGAAGCAGGATGCCAACCTGTACAGGAGAGTATACATGAAAGGTATTGAGTATCTCCTGAAGGGGGTCCCAATTAGGAGGAAAAAGATATACAAGGGAAAAAATCCATGACAAGCTTATAGGTCTTGACTGAAGATAGAGATTAGTATTGAAGAACTCAAAAAGGTACAACATTCTGCTTGACATCCAGTAGGCAGGCAAAAAGAGCCAAGCATAATTCTTTTGTGGCAACCTAAACGTTTAAAACAGCTAGAAACAAAAATGAAGGGCAAAAAATTATAAGTGATGACAAAAATGGAGAATGCATTGTGATACATCAGGCACTGGAAAATGCCTCCTTATATATGGTATTATCAGGGGCTGGCATTACAGGTAATAACAGTGTTTCATTTCAGATTGAGAAAATGTTTTAACATTAACGGAAAAACGTATCATCTTAGTGAGAACTGGTTATATGTTTTTACCACGTTCCACTCTGTAAAACATGACATTCAACAAGTAGACAAAGAAGCAGCCAAGTTTGACATCTTTTGACAAACAATACATTTCATGGTACCACCACAGCCATCCATCTCAGATGCTCACAGGCTCACAGATAGTGGTGGCTGGTGAGCTTTAAAACTGGTGGGGATAAGATGGAGCCTGTGAGCAAAGTGAACGAGGCCAGCTTATGTTAGGAGAACAGAGGAGTTCTCCCTCTAAGCAAATAAAATGCATATAAAAATGACAAAAACATACAGCATAAATTGTTTATAAATTGGATACATACTTAGAGGTCGTAGATGAAATAGTCCAATACTGCTTTGGTGTTTAAGGCAGGAGTATTGGGACTAAGGGGGTTATTCTGACCTCGGCGGTAAAAGGCGCATACTGCCGGTCAGAAGACCGCCATAACATCGCCGCGGCCGCGGGAAACCGCCACGGTCATTCTGACCCGCAACAGACAAACCGCCAAAAACCCGACATCCACAAAAGTCCGCCACACCAACGGCCAGCGAGAAACTGGCGATGACCAAGCCTCCACCGTCACGCCAACAGAAATACGCCCATTCCATTCCGACCCACGAATCCACGCGGCGGTCTTTCAACCGCGGTATTCCATTGGCGGTACACACCGCCGCGGACAAAATACACACACAGCTCCAAAACACTGCCACATTGGTCATTTTGAAACAGACACACCTGATACACATACAAACACCACTCCCACACACCCAACACAATATAAAACACACACCCACATCACCCACAAACCCCTACGACCACCATTTATTGACTAAGGCCAGAGAGAGACACCACCAGCTAGTACAGAGCATTCACAGGCACATAACACCATCACTCACACAACATCCACGCACAAAACACCACACACCACCACACTCACCACACTCATCACCACAAACGCCACCCCACACCTCGTCCACACCACCCCTTGGCACCCCAAAGACACCCCAGGTTTTCAGACGCTGATCTCAGGGTCATGGTGGAGGAAATAGTTCGGGTAGAGCCCCAGCTCTTCGGGGCACAGGTGCAGCACACCACCATTGCCAGGAAGATGGAGCTATGGCAAAGAATAGTGGACAGGGTCAACGCTATGGGACAGCATCCACGACATCGGGACGACATCAGGAAGCGGTGGAACGACCTACTGGGGAAGGTGCGTTCCATGGTATCCAGACACAACATCGCGGTGCAGAAGACTGGCGGCGGACCCCCCACCTCAACCCCCAGAATTCACAACATGGGAGGAACAGGTCTTGGCGATCCTGTATCCTGAGGGCTTCGCAGGAGTAGGCGGAGGAATGGACTCTGGTAAGTTAAATCTCAACTACTTCATCCCCCTCACCCACCGGCATGCCAAATCATACCCCCACCCTCCCCCCCCACCCCCATCACACATCCTCCTTCCTAATGTCTCACCATCACAACCCACCCATCCCAACACCAAGCCCTGCATGCAACCACAAACCATGGACACCCCTCACCTAAGCATGCCCACTGCACATACCCATCCCCCCCCAAACCACTGTCACAACAGCCCCCACAAGGGAATGCCAGCACTGGGGTACACGGGCACCCACCCATTGCACGCTATGGCACACACAGAAGCAATAACCATACTCTTACACCCCTGCAGGACCCGAACGCCACAACACCGCCCAGGAGGGTCCAGAAATGTCCGTTCCACCCCCAGAAGAGGCCCACAGTGATGACAGCAGCTCTGTCTCCCTGGACCCAGATGACCAGCCCGGCCCATCGGGGACCTCGGGACAGTCGGTTCCCCTCAGACAACCACAGGCCACAGCAGACCTACCCCCCTCTGGGAACACCAGCACAGCACCCACCCAGCGGGCCCTTGCCTCTGTCTCCAGGACACGTCAATCAGCGGTGTGTCCACCACTACAGGGCACCCAGGTTAACCCACCACCCCAACAACAACAGGGACCTGGGGGCAGTGGTAGTGGGCACACGGTCCAGAGGACAGAGGCCCAGGGAAACAGGGGAACTGGGAGGGCTACTGTGCGACAGGGGGAGGACAGGCCAAGGGAACCCACTCTCCACGAGGCCCTATCCTCCATCATGGGAGCATACCACCGCTCCCAGGAGACGATGGCAACGGTCCTGGCCAGGTTCCAGGAGATCCAGGTACTGCAGGAGGAACAGTTTATGGGGTTCAGGGAAGAACTCAGAAATATCAGTTCCGCAATGGGCACCATCGTTGTGGCTCTCAATCAGATTGTCAGCACATTGCGGGACCATGTGGCACCACAAAGGGCCCCTGTCACTAGCATGGACCAAGAACAGGCTACCACCTCCGCCGGCGATAGTGGACAGGAGGGCCCGACACAAGAACAACAGGCCACCAGAACCCCACCCCCTGCAGAAGGAGAACCACCCCGCAAGCAGTGCCTGAGATCTAGGAAGAAGACAGAGTAGGATGCCAAGACCCCCGCCAGGAAAGGATACCCCCTGATTGTCATCCCACTGTCCCACATTGTCACCCTGTCCAACCTTAAACTGCCCCTGCTCCACCTTCCACAGGCATATGGACAATGCACCTGTGAGACTGAAAATCTGGACTCTGCCATGGACATTCCTCCACCATCACCCATCACCGAATTGCAACCATTACCATTACAGGATCCACCTGTCATATGGAGGCACCTAAACCTGGCCTTCAGGAGGCCGAAGGTCCGCTCGATCACCCTCCTAGTACGCCCATGGGCCTCATTGTACCGTTCCTCTGCCCTTGTCCTGGGATTCCTCACTGGGGTCAGTAGCCATGACAGGTTAGGGTAACCAGAGTCACCAATTAGCCACACACGGTGTCTCTGAAGTAGTTCCATCAGGTAAGGGATGCTGCTATTTCGCATGATGTACTCGTCATGCACTGACCCAGGGAACTTGGCATTTACATGGGAGATGTACTGGTCAGCCAAACAGACCAACTGGACATTCATGGAATGATAACTTTTTCTGTTCCTGTACACCTGTTCACTCGTTCTGGAGGGGACCAAAGCAACATGTGTCCCATCAATTGCACCAATGATGTTGGGAATATGTCCAAGCGCATAGAAATCACCCTTCACCGTAGCCAAATCGCCCACCTCAGGGAAAACAATGTAGCTCCGCATGTATTTCAACAGGGCAGACAACACTCTGGACAACACCTTGGAAAACATAGGCTGTGACATCCCTGATGAAATGGCCACTGTAGTTTGGAATGAACCACTTGCCAAGAAATGGAGTACTGACAGAACCTGCACTAGAGGGGGAATCCCTGTGGGTTGGCGGATGGGTGACATCTGGTCTGGCTCCAGTTGGGCACACAGTTCCTGTATAGTGGCTCTGTCAAGCCTGTATGTCAGTATGACATGTCTTTCTTCCATTGTCGACAGGTCCACCAGCAGTCTGTACACGGGAAGATTCCTCCATCTCCTCGCAAGTCCCAGCGGACGGTGCCTAGCAAGGACAACATGGAGCACAGAGTCAATCAACCCACAGGTACGTTCCCACAGCTTGCACAGTACACGATTCTCAATGCATTGAATGGCTTGTATGAGTGTTGATGCAAGGCCTAGGTATGTGTGACGCAGTAGATTTTAAGCCATGTGGGCCCTTGAAATGGCGGCTGCCTGACCTGTGAAGTGCGACAGTGGGATGTGAGGTCAATGCGCTGGCGTGGCACACCGTGGCGGGAGGCGGTCGAAGACTGCGGCGCAAAGCCGCATTGGTTAACATTGAACCCTATGGGTCTCAAGAGCCAATGACAATGTGCGCCGGCGGTCGCGGTACACACCGCCGCGGTACACACCGCCGCGGGCGTGACCGCCATTTTCTATCTGCTTAATCACTCGATACCTGATCATCCACAGGAGAGGACCTATACTGCAAGTGCTGCTGTGACCTCGGTCTGGAAGAGACAATGGCTGCTGCGACTGGGGAAAGGGCCCCTGCCTTCACTTCTGAAGAATTGGAGAAACTCGTGGATGGGGTCCTCCCCCAGTATGCGCTACTCTACGGTCCTCCAGACCAACAGGTAAGTACACTGGGACCATGCTTTGTGGCCAATGCCTGGGTTGAGTGGGGTGAATGAACGATGGTGGGGAGGGGAGCGAATGAGGCATGCATCAAACGACAGATGAGAGCATGTGCCACATGGCAAGGGTGGAGATGGGGGGCCACTCACATCGAGCATGCAGAAAATGATTGTTTATTTTTCTCCCCCTGTACATGTCACATAGGTCAGCGCCCATCAGAAAATCGACATTTGGCGTGCCATCACCAAGGACGTCCGGACCCTGGGGGTCCACAACAGACCGGGCACCCACTGCCGCAAGAGGTGGGAGGACATCCGCCGCGGGAGCAGGAAGACCGCGGAGGCTCTGCTGGGGATGGCCTCCCAACGTAGGAGGGGTGGCACTCGTCAATTGACCCCCCTGATGTCCCGGATCCTGGCGGTGGCCTACCCCGATTTGGATGGGCGCGTGAGAACATCACAGCAGACACAAGGGGGTGAGTACAAATACATTCTGCTGACTTTGCGCTCAGTGGATGTG
This sequence comes from Pleurodeles waltl, assembly GCF_031143425.1. Taxonomy (NCBI): domain Eukaryota; kingdom Metazoa; phylum Chordata; class Amphibia; order Caudata; family Salamandridae; genus Pleurodeles; species Pleurodeles waltl. The sequence continues at coordinate 1,424,083,733 of NC_090445.1, forward strand.
TCTGGGTGGGGGAGGAGGGCTGTGGCTAACCCTAGGCCAGGGCGATTTCCGTAGGCTAGGCCCCTCCGTTAGGCATGGCCCTGTGCCCCCGCCCCCCACCTCTGTAGGTTGCCTAGTACAGCTAATCATGGCCCTGTGTCACCTATGTGTGGATTTGTCGTCCATAGGCTTGTAGGCCATGTCCCACGGATTGAGTAGTGTACCCCAAGTGCGCGGCGTAGTGCAGGGGGCTTCTGTGTCTGTCCTCTCCGCCAACTGTGTCGCCAATGCATGCACTCAACATGTCTTTATTTCTCCCCCCCCCCCTTTTTTTGGTGGTCTTCCTGTTCATGTGTGCATTAGCATCATCAGGCGGTGGAGAAGTGGCATCGGAGCACGAAGGAGCTGCATCTCACATGGCCATGGAGGGCCATGCAACCGACTCGGAGTTCACCAGTGAGACGGAGGGCGAGGGGAGCTCCACAGCGGGGACACGTGGTGACACCAGCGACACAGACACGTCCTCGGAAGGGAGCTCCCTTGTGGTGGCGGCAACATCCGTGCCCACCGCAACAACAGGTACAGCCGCCACCCAGCGCACCAGCTCCGCCCTCCCAGCAGCCCCTCAGCCTTCGCCCCGTGCCCGCTCACCCAGGAAGGTGGGCATCTCCTTCGCCCCAGGCACCTCAGGCCCTGCCCCAGTTACCCCTGCTGCCCTCAGTGAGGAGGTCATTGACCTCCTGAGGACGCTCATTATTGGGCAGTCTACCCTTTTGAATGCCATCCAGGGTGTAGAAAGGGAGGTGCACCGGAGTAATGCATACCTGGAGGGCATTCATTCGGGTCAGGCTGCCCATCAGCGATCGTTCAACGCTCTGGCCTCAGCACTGACGGCAGCCATTGTCCCTGTCTCCTGCCTCCCTCCTCCAACTTCCTCAACCCAGTCCCACTCCCCTGTACCTCTGCCTATCCCAGACACACCTACAGACCAGCCTGCACACACCTCAACACCCAAGGGAAGCTCATCCAGACCTAAGCACCACACATCACTCAAGCATTCACCCAAGCAACAGCCACATGCAGACATGCCAACAGCCACTGCCTCCTCTGTGTCCCCCTCCTCCTCGTCTCCCTCCTCCCTCCTTGTGACGTCTCCACTCACACTTGCATGCACAACATCATCAGCCACTACGTCCAGCACCAGCACACCCACCAGAACACTCCGCACACGTGCAGTCACCACCCCCACTACCATTTAAGCGTCCCCTGTGTCCTCTCCCAGTGTGTCTGTCACCCCCTCTTCCAAACCACACAAACGCAGGCAGCCACCCACCCAACAGCCATCCACCTCACGACAGCCTCCAGCACAAGCACCTGCACCCAAAGACACCAGACTTGACTCACCTACAACCACATCCTCTTCCTCCACTCCCATACCCACTACACCTACCCTTCCCACTGCTCCAAAAAAGTTTTTCCTGTCCAAAATTAACCTCTTTCCATAACCTGACCCACCCCCTCCATCTCATAAAATCCAATCAGCACCTCAGCCACCACAAAACCTGGACCTACAAGGACAATAGTCCAAAGATTTTGGAGTCCACCACCTTCAAGGCCAGCTACTTCGGCTAGCAGTAAAGATACAGCCAGCCCACCCCCTGGAAAGAAAGCCAAAAAAGCCAGTGCCCGGCGCGAGAGGCCAGAGACAGCAGGCTCCAAGGACGCTACCCTGGCACCGTCAGGAAGTGGGGTGCCACCTGGCACACCGACAAAGGGAGGAAAGAGCCACAGAGGAGCAGGGAAGGGTGGCAAGGGCAGCACGCCCGACAAGTCCGGCAGCAGGCGAGCTGCCCAGGAGGGCCCCACCAGCCCCATTCCAGGGGTGAAGGAGGACACCCACGGGCCCGGGACAGCAGCACAGGAGGGCCCCGCAAGCGAGAAGACAGATGTGCACGAAGGGCACGGCAGCCACATTTCGGGTGGCGAGTGAGATCCATGTCATGGCCGGATCTGGTGCCCTGGAGACACATGTCAAGCACCGCTGAACAGGGCCCTTCAAGTCAAGCACCGCTGAACAGGGCACCGCGTCTCAAGAACCGCTGAACAGGGCCCTTCAAGACAAGCACCGCTGAACAGGGCACCGCTGTCTCAAGAACCGCTGAACAGGGCCCTTCAAGACAAGCACCGCTGAACAGGGCACCGCCGTCTCAAGAACCGCTGAACAGGGCCCTTCAAGACAAGCACCGCTGAACAGGGCACCGCCGTCTCAAGAACCGCTGAACAGGGCCCTTCAAGACAAGCACCGCTGAACAGGGCACCGCCGTCTCAAGAACCGCTGAACAGGGCCCTTCAAGTCAAGCACCGCTCCGCTGGGCCCTTCAAGTCAAGCACCGCTCTGCTGGGCACCGCCGTCTCTCCACCGCTCCACTGGGCCCTTCAAGTCAAGCACCGCTCCGCTGGGCCCTTCAAGTCAAGCACCGCTCCGCTGGGCCCCGCCGTCTCTGCACCGCTCCGCTGGGCCCTTCAAGTCAAGCACCGCTCCGCTGGGCACCGTCGTCTCTGCACCGCTCCGCTGGGCCCTTCAAGTCAAGCACCGCTCCGCTGGGCCCCGTCGTCTCTGCACCGCTCCGCTGGGCCCTTCAAGTCAAGCACCGCTCCGCTGGGCCCTTCAAGTCAAGCACCGCTCCGCTGGGCACCGCTGTCTCTGCACCGCTCCGCTGGGCCCTTCAAGTCAAGCACCGCTGAACAGGGCACCGCAGTCTCATGCACCGCTGGCCCATTGGCAGAAGGGGCAGGGCCGGATCTGTGTCGGGCAGGGCTGCACGAAGCACTCTGGGCACCATGCCTCCTCCAGAACCAGTGGAGTCTGTAATCCACTTGATTGACATTGGCTTTGCACTCCCCAGGATGGCACAGTGGGCAATCCACCCACTGTAGAGACTTGTGAGACTGTGGCTTTGCACTCCCCAGGATGGCACAGTGGGCAATCCACCCACTGTAGTGACTTGTGAGACTGTGGCTTTGCACTCCCCAGGATTGAACAGTGGGCATGGAGGCCCCTCGTGGATCTGGCGTCGTGGACCCATCTGGCTGAGGTGCCCCCCCTTCCCTTCCCCCTGAGGTGCCTGTAGTTTTGCTATCTGAAGCCCCTGCAGTGTTCTCTCCAATGGATTCGGGTATCGTGTGTGGGCTTTGCCCATGTGTTTAGGCCCATTGGCCCACGAACAATGGCTGATACCCAATTTGGACAGGGCAATTTACATTTGTATATATAGTTATAGATGTTGTATATATTTTTTTACTATATACTTCAAAATTCATGAACATTTTATTTTGTCTTTGCATTCTTCCGGGGGGTTTGAGGGGTGTCACTCTGAGTTGTTGCTCTGCATTGATGTGTATGTAGTTGTGGGTGAGGGTGGGTGTGTCACGTATGTGTGTGCCCGTAATTTTTTGCCTCCCCTGTGTCGTAGGTGCAGTACTCACCGGTGTCTTCTGCGCCGGCGTTCGTGCTCCTGGTAGAGGAGCAGGAAGACAATAGCTGGTAGGATGTGTAGTTCGGGTTCCATGCTGTCCAGATTCCTCGTGGAGTGTGTAGAGGTGAGCGTTTTACGTTCGTAATGTCTGTTTCCGCCGTGTTTTTATCGGCGGGGCTACTGCCCCGGAAAAGGTGGCGGATTGGTGGGTTGTGATAGGGTGGGCGGTACATTGGCTCCCGCCTGTCTGTTGCCGGTGACCGCCGCGCTGTTTGTTTGTCCCGCCGTGGCGGTCGGAGTGTTAAAGTGGCGGTCTCTGTTGGCGGTTTCCGCCAGGGTCAGAATTCCATTTTTTTTACTGCCTGCCTGTTGGCGGGTTGGCCGCCGCTTTAACACCGACCGCCAGGGTTGGAATGACCCCCTAAATCTTTCCTAAGAAAGCTTTGAAACAAATGGTGGTAAATGGTCACCCTACATATTGCCTGAAAAGCTATATATTTACTAGAGGTAGTTAAAAATCTAGGATTGTAAATTCACATGGCTTATTTTTCAAAAAGCAGGCTGCATTTTCCTTTACTTATTTATTCCATTCTGTCTCTTCCTTGCAGATGCTCAATCTTATGTTACGATTGAGTTACCATTTAGAAGGGGCACAATGGAAAACACAGGTAATACACATCTTACAATCACAGATCAAAAGAGACAAGCTCGATAAGTCTTACAGGCTCATAATGCAATACTACTGTTCAACTACATAAATAAATCTAACTGGATCAGACAACTTCCACCAATAGCAGATGCCAAAGCGTTCAACAGTGTTAGTTAAAAACCGTTATCCGCACAGACAATGAAATACCTGCACACAACACAGGTCATGAAATAGCCACAACAGTAAGTGTACTTTGGTTCCAAGCAACATAAATCAGCAAGAATCCTCCAGATTGTGGCACAAAGTATCCTTTAAATAACAACTTTGGGTATGTTTCATAAAAGCAATATGTGCCTGAAGCATCTTCAATTCAGTGTCTGACAAAACAGGCATACCCATGACATACTCAGTTTTCATTTTGCATCAATAAGCTGGATTTTTCCATGCAGAAGTGTATCATTTTCACAAAAACAACAGGATTTTCATTATTTTGTTTGCAAATATAGAATCCCTCCCACGAGATTGTCTTATTGTTTTTTCCAAGCACTTATATGCACTAGTAACACACGGACCACTTTCATTCATGCTTTCTTATTGTTATATTTTATTATCATCATCAAAAACCAGGTACGACCATCATATTGAAGTGATTTTCACCAGTACTGCACATCAGTGACCCATGGACACTCTTCTGCAACATATAGCCAGTAATACATCAAGGATACAATCAGAATGACAAGAGTGGACATCATTATGCTACCTACAGTCATCAACAAAAGCCACAATAGATTTAAAAAATTGGCGCCATAACTCCCTCGACAATCACTCCAACCAATCCTTCCCCTCCACTCCAACATTAAAGAAATGTCTCACTCATTCAGACTCACATCAGCCACCGTGATACACAGTTACATGCATACTCATTTTTTCTCTTTTAAGATTTCCACGTTTCTTCCTGTGCTATATTTTAGCTACCATTGTATTCTTACATTTTCTATATTTCTTTTTCCATTATATTTTTTATTTAATGACCTGACTTTATTTCCTTTCTCCCTGACCTTCCTCACTCTCTGAGCCTTTCCTCCTTCTTTAGTGTGTTCTCCTCAAAGCTCATCACAATGCCCACTTACAACCCAAATCTTACAGCAGTCCCGTTCCATTCACAGTTCACATCTCAACTTGCCCTATAGAAAACCCACTGCATTTCAGAGACAGTGGCTCAGCAGCTGCACACCAGGGAATCCCTACCACTGGAAGTGTAGGCCCGTGGTGTTTGTAACACCAGCAGCAATTTTTCAGTCCCTGAGCAAGTGGCAGGTCACCTAGTATTTCTTAGCCCTGGCAGGAATCTTTTCCTATGATGTTCATGTTGACTGAAGGTGCACCAATGTATTTCCCCCATTTATTTAAAATCATGAAATCGTCACACCATTTTTAATAACATGTACAGATATTAATTATTAGACTCTCCTTCTAACTTATACACAACATGGGATCACGGAGGCAGCCTTAACTCATATTATGCAGAACATGTTATATTAATAAATTGGAAAGCAGATGTTTTATATCTCTATTTTTTACAGCTTGAACGTGGTCAGGGCCGTTGGAGGACTTTATCAATTTAACAATATCAGACTCCTATTTTTTTGGGTGGGGAGGTAGCATGGTTACTTTAAGTGAGTTGCCCAGAATCACAGGATGCTGAGCTGACCCCAGGGCTGGAACCCTTTCCCCAGCTGCAAGGTCGGCTGATCTGGCTGTTAGGCCACATCTCATCTGTAATGGAACTGTGATGGAGCCCCGGGGAGTTAACAAATATACCCAGTGAATGCTTTCTGACTAAATGTCATATGGTAAAATCATGGAGGAATACTTATGTATAGAAAGGAACATGCCAAAACTTTTCTTGACAAATCTCCTGGGACTTTGACACTTGCACCGCACAGGGCCTGCAAGCATGTTAATGGATTCTGAATGTGTGATTGGGTGAAATGTGCACAGACAGACAACTTACCGTCGAAATGTGTGTGAAGAAGGCTGCTTTATTAAAACAGGTGCACATCACAAGAACATCATAGACATACTGCCTTACAAGAATTCAATCTGACTTAGATTAAAATACTTCCTACCATCTATCCCACTACTGACTTCTCATGATTGTAACAGTTGAACCCCGCCCACTTTAACAGTGAACATGTAAACGTGACTAAACATATACCTCCTGTGACATAACCTTAAGTTCTGCTCTCTTTCAGTTGTGAACTTGTTCAGACCCTCGCTTACAGCCTGGTTCATCCATTTCAAGCACAATGGCCTTCTGTAAAGCCCTGCGAACTCTAGCGCCACCCGCCATTAGAAAAAAACAGTAGCTGCTGTTTTCTGCCCCCCACCACCCAATACTGTATATCAAACCTGTCCTGTAATGTGCAAGCCAAAAAGTCTCGAACCGCCAGCAGATATAATCTCATGCTGAACCAAGACAAATCGACTCCATCACTTCGGAAAATTCAACTGCCTCAAAATGTAATTCCGTATGTGCTACACAACCGATCCCTACAAAAACACCTCATCTCCCTATTGACCTTTCGTCTGGCCCTATTTATGGTTGCCAGCTTACAAGCACTCCTCCAGCGTCTCCTAGGTACAAATTAAGTCCAGATAGGAAAATAACCAACCACTGTTTTTTCACCTCCTTCAAGTCCTGTTTCATGTCATGCAACAAGGACAAGCACTTCTCCCGCACCAAATCGTTTTCTCCTAAGTGTGTCATTAAGATGTCTGGGCACACCACTCCCGGTTTCAACCTGTTTCATGTAGACAACAGTTCCTGCCACCTCATACCCACTTTACCATGCTGGAATCCAACACAAGAATCCCTTTCAAATCCCAATATAACACCCCCGTTGGTCGCCCCAGTCTCTTTAGCTGCCCATTTGAGGAATAAATGTCCAATAATCCACACATTAGGCCTGGCGGACAGTGGGCCCACATCAAATCTGCAAGAGAAAAGGCAATCAGCAAGATATAAGAAAGCTAAACCTCCTGTGTCTCCTGGTTTGACATAACGCTGAAAGCAGTCAGACCACCACCTACCTAGTGCCTTGATGCCCTCCCTTGACCAACACCTCCTTTCAGCTTCCAAAGCTGCCATGATCCTAAAGGAGTGATTGCCATAATCATTTGCTGACATACCTAGGAGTGCCAGAGCTTTCCCCAATATCACTAACAACCGAAAATAAGTGACTCTGCCACTGTCAGCATGTACAAAAACCAAGCCGCTTGTTGGAGGTAATCCGGTCAAGCCGTCCACTCCACACTAACGGGCAGGCTTCCCACCTGTCCTGTGCAGAGAGCAGCACAATTGCTCCCTGTGACCTCTGCTCTATCTTGGAACTGCGCAAATAAATTGCTACACCCTGAGGCTGCAATATTACATCTTCCCAGAGCAACTCCTGTCCTTGCTTGGCCTACAGAAGCTGAAGCTCAGCTAGCCTAAAAGCTCCAAAAACATCCAAGACATTAGCGTGAAGAACAGTACTGCCTTGAACGGCGATGAGCAAACTCCTTGCAAAGATACCCCCACTATCCACAACAGTCCCAATGTCAATGGCTTCCTCAACCACTCCAACCGTTTTTGTTCCCTTGCCCATCCTTGTAATATCCTTTTTCCTAACTGACCCGCAGTGGTGGCATAGCCTCATATCAGTTTGCCCGTAAAGACAATACCCGCTAATTTACCTGCTATCGTCACCCTGGATAAGCCCTATCATAAACTACACCACATCTTCCACCCTTTAACACTCTGATGCCCTCTTCTGAGGCCCTGAGTTAAGTCCAACCAGGTTTGCACATAAGTTCTTCTAGTGGACCCCGCCAGAGACCATATCATCAACTGCAACATCCTTTCTCTCCTATCTTCCAAAATCGTGGTGGCATTTGAATCCGTTCCCCATCCGCCTCTGTTGCAAGTCCATGGGCCCCTCCCACTGTGAACGAGACAAAGCATCCACAATGTCATTATGATATGCCTCAAACAAAATGTAATGCTGCAAGTATACCATACTCAAATTCATTTGAGTACTGGAGGGTCCCTCACTGACTGCCTATTGATCGCCTGTACCACTGCCATGTTAGCCACTCTAAATAACAATTTATTATGTTGCAGTGGGTGTCTCCATATGTTGATTGCCACAACCAAAGAATAGAGTTCCAAACAGGCAAGTGAAATTAGGATGGCCTAAAAGCACCTGCACTTACCTGATGGTAACCTTTGGCTCCTTCAGCATAGCTTCCAAAAAACAACTGCCTACCCACTTTCTTCTCCAAGAACAGGCAAGCTTCCATGTTGACTGAATTCAGCTCAATTCCCAAAAAGGAAATTAACTCACTCAAACCAACAGTTTTTTCAGGTGCCAAAGGGACCATATGCTCCATGAGCTCCTGAAAACTTACCAGTAACTTCTGGCAGTCTGTGGAACCATAGTTTGTGACAAAGAGAAAGTGAGTCACCCCCTTGTGACCTGTGCACCATGTGAATAAACACTGAAGGAAAAAAAATGAAGCATTCAAAAAGTGCACATGAGATAAAGCAACCCATGGGCAATGCCTTATCCACATTCCATTGCCCCCGAATTGGATGCCTAGGAGCTGGAAGTCATCCAGATGTACATGTGTCTGCCAAAATGCTGCCTTAATGTTGAACTTTGCCATGTGTGTGCAGTGCCTCGCCTATTCCACGAACTCCATGGCCAGATCAACAGATGAATAGGGCACTGAGGAAACTTCCTCATCAATAAAATCATTGACCGGAGGTCCAGATGGCCATGACGAACGCAAGCCGGTATTGTCCCGGCTCCTTCTTTATCGGAACCACCTCAATCAATGAAAGCTTCCATTGCCCAGTGTCAAAAATGGGGTCTCTAGTTGGCAGTCGGTTTGCACACTGACCAAGTAGGGACCCTCACTTTAGTCAGGATAAAGGGGGATCCCAGCTCAGATAACTCCTGCTCACCTCTTTAGTAGCTTGGCATGAGCAGTCAGGCTTAACTCAGAAGCAATGTGTAACAACACAACAACACACTGTAATACAGAGAAAACACTACAAAAGGACTACAAAAGGACACTACACCAGTTTTAGACAAATAGCCATTATTTATCTGTGAAAAACATGACCAAAAATCCAACATACAGCGGGCGGTGCGACGTGTGGTGTCTCCAGGTTACGGTGTAGGCAGTGGTGGCGTTGTTGCTGAAGCGCTGTCATCAGTAGGCCCTAGACAACGGGTGGTGCAGGGTGGGCTCTGTGCGGCACCCACAGGTGGAGGTGCAGACAGGGGCGTCTGTAGACGACAGTGGAGTCAATGGCGCTGGCCTTGGTAGACCGGGGCTGCGGTGTGGGATGGGACGGTGTGTTGTGTACCTCACAAGCGGTGTCCTCAGGCCACGGTGCAGGCAGCAGCATTGGTATCAACATGGAGTGTCCTTATCAGGGATCCCAAGGCTGCGGAATGAGCAAGGCGATGCAGAGTGCAGGGCCTACTGGTCACGGTGCAAGCAGCGGCTTGGTGATGGTGACAGGTGGTGCGTCGGTGAGACCAGGGTTCCAGTGCAACATAGGCCGCGGCTCTGTGTGGCATCATCAGGTCATGATGCAGTCAGCGTTGTCATAGTGATTTTTCTTCTGTTGCAGCGCAAAAAACACAGTTACCAGTGCTGTAGGCAGACGAAACTGAAGTCTTCCAACAAATCTGAGACTTCCAACAGTAGGCAAACTCTACTCCAAGCCCTTAGGGAAATTTCACAAGCAGGATACACAGCAAAGTCCAGTCTTTGCCCTCTTTAAGGCAGAAGCAGCAACTGCAGGCCAACACAGCAAAGCACATACAGCAAAGGGGCAGCACTCCCCCTCCAGCTCTGCAGCTCTTCTCCTTGGCAGAGGTTCCTCTTGATCCAGAAGTGTTCTAAAAGTCTGGGTTCTTGGGTTCACTACTTATACCACTTCTGGCCCTTGGAGTAGGCAAACTCCAAAGTAAACTCTCTGTTGTTCACAAAATCCTGCCTTGACCAGGCCTGGCTCCAGATACACTACAGGGGGCCAGAGACTGCATTATGTGAGGTCAGGCACAGCACTTTCAGGTGTAAGTGTCAGCTCCTCCCTCCCCACTCTAGCCCAGGAGACTCATCAGGACATGCAGGCTATACCCCAATTCCCTTTGTGTCACTGTCTAGAGGGAATTCACAACAGCCCAACTGTCAGTCTGACCCAGGCGTGGAATACACCAGCAGGCACTTTCTAAAATTGGCATTATCATGCTGACAATCTAAAAACCAACTTTACCAAAAGGTGTATTTTAAAATTGTGAGTTCAGAGACCCCAAACTCCACATCTCCATCTGGTCCCAATGGGAAACTGTACTTGAAATACATTTAAAGGCAGTCCTCATGTTAACAGATGAGAGAGATAGGCCTTGCCACAATGAAAAACGAATTTGGCAGTACTTCACAGTCAGGACATGTAAAACACATCAGTACATGTCCTACCTTTAACATATACTGCCGCCTGCCCATGTGGCTTCCAAGGGCCTAACTTAGGGGTGACTTACATGTAGTACAATGGAAGGTTTGGGCCTGGCAAGTGGGTACATTTGCCAGGCTGAATTGGCAGTTTAAAACTTCACACACAGACACTGCAGTGGCAGGTCTGAGACATGTTTACAGGGCTACTCATGTGGATGGCAAATCAGTGCTGTAGGCCCACTGGTAGTATTTGATTTACCGACCCTAGGCACGCATAGTGCACTTTACTAGGGACTTAGGAGTAAATCAGATATGCCAATCATAGATAAACCATTCATAAATACAATTTACATAGGGAGCACTTGCACTTTAGCACTGATCAGCAGTGGTAAAGTGCGCAGAGACAATAAACCAGCAAAAACAGAGTCCCGCATACCATAACAACAGGAGGTCAGAAGGCGAAAAAACAGGGGAAACACACCAAAAGATGCCAGGTCTGACAGCCAGTCATCAAAAGGACCTGCCATCCTCCCTTCCCTTACTACTTTGTGAAGTTTCTTCCCCACCACCTGTTGGTGTGCTCTGGCTGATTTGAGATTCTCTGCCAACCTCCTCTCCCTTGGTCACTCATAACCTAATCGAGAAACTCTCCAACAAGATTGTGGCATCTACCTTTTTGGGGTGAGACTGTAACCAAGAAGATAGTCTCTCCGCCTAACCAGCGCACGAGCCCTTACAACCAAACCCATATTCTCCCTGACCACCCCTTTCGCTGCCTGTGTGGCATGAAGCAACCCCTGCCCTCCTGACTGTTGCTGCCACTGGCCAGAGGTATTCCCTGCCAGACCACCCTATGCCCCCGTGTCACCATAACATTGCACAAGGGCATAGTTCCTGCAGACCTGGAGCACTTGTGTTTAAATTTACAGAACTCTATTGTGGAAAGGCCATTATAAAAATCCCAGCATGGCCCCAAGGCTCTCCCTTGACTCTTGCCTATTGATCTCATCCTTTCTCTGGTGGGACTGGCCTGAAAATGTCAGTAGATGATTGGCATACCACTGCCCGTGAACACCGTATTACCAAACTTTGCAAGGCTCATAGTCTGCTAATACAAGTCTGTGTCTATTCCTTCCGATTTTGCTCCCGGTTCCACCGCCATCCATACCTCAGGTAGTGGCTAATGAAGAGCTCTCCACTTATCAGATGGACCCTGCCTAGGACCTTGCATGGTGGGCTGTGGGTGTCATCCATTTCTTTTGTTATAAATACAGAGGAAGGGTGAGGAAAGACCTTCCCAGTATGGCAATGCGTATGCTGGAAATATGGAGCAAGACTATTGGCAACTTGGATTGGCGCCACAGATTGACCAAGGAGACTACATTGTGGGCAGAGACTATGCTCCTGGAAGTTGTTGCTTTGGAGGGATTCAATGGATGAGACAAAATGGAATTTCAAAAGTGGGAGTATGTGTGGAACTCAAATGGCATCGTTCGTTAACCTACAGGAATCCCTTGCTATGAATAAACAACAATCGTTCCAATAAGTAAAACTCCATCATGCCTTGCACCTGAGTGATCTCTCAGAAGTAAATAACTTTATGGTCTTAGAATTGCTAGTGCATCAGTCCTGTGGATGCCCATGCATGTGGAGGTTGTCAGGAGTATCGAGGTATATCCTATTATGACCACTAGAGGATGGAGATAGCTCCCTGAAATTATCAGTAACTGTTTAATCGGTATGTCTGTGACACTGGGATATGTGCAATGTGAAGTGACCATTTTGATATCTGCTTTATGGTTGTTCTATTACTGTCCTTATGAAATACTGTATAGAACAGATATCCGCCTCAGTTTAATGCACCAGAGGAAGAATTAGCCATGTTTATTACTTCTACTAACTTTCTAAATCTAAATACAATTAATTTATTTTAAAAAAGCTTAACAATAAGCATATGATTATCACCTTGTTCAAAGTCTAGGCAATTTGTGACTTTCTTTCCATCATTCGGCAGCAATTCACAGTATTGGAAATCTCTCTTTACATGTTTCTATTTGCTGTGTTAAAAGCTGTGCTACTTTGGCATTTTGTCTAATTCAGAGCTTAGTGTTATTTTAGCATTTACTGAAATGTTTGTCACTTATTAGTGATTGCAATTGCTTTGTACACCAAGCCCAATGAGTGTGGATTGCCAGCAGTGTCCTCAAACCGGCCCAGTGCAATGCCTAATACTGTGGGAGCTCAGACCTGATTATTTTCAGCTCCAGAGGGATGCAAAGTTCCTTCCTCTTCACCCCAGCTCCCAGTGTCTTATTCTGTTGGAGGTCTCTGGCTGCCTTATCCTTCAGCTATTTGATTAGTCTTTGAACCTATCCCTGTCACGCTGTAGTTTAAAACTGGAATTGAATCTTAAACCTGTATTCCGTTTCCCCTGTCTAAGATGTTTTGGGGGCCAGAAGTGGCTCATCTGGTCCTGTGGCTTCGCAGATATCCCTGAAACTGAAAACTTTGACTTTCAACCAGCCTGTTTCAATACGTGGTCTCTGAAAGCTGTGCTCTTTGAATGCTAGCCCAACTAGTACTGACTGTGAGTTGAATTAAGAATGTGAGAAAAGTTTGAACTACATATGGTCTTTTTTCCGGAACTGTGTACCAGGTGGGATACACACTAGCAGACCCTCTTAGAAATATAAACTTTACGTACAGCCTAGGTGAGCTCTGCCACTGGGACAGTAACATTTACTTTGAACATTGACAGGGACCTTTGTTCAGTTTGGTAAGGGTTTAGCTTAACTGGGATTTTTAGTTCATTCTACTGGCTTCTGACACATTTGGGTTCAAACCTAGTTAGTTGTGAAGCCTCAACACTCGGCCTTTGACAAACCATGAGTTGAGATGCATCAGTACTGACTTTGTGCAGTGTAGCATTCTGTCTGTGTGTCTACTTTATTAGATGGCTCTAGTAAACAGAAAACATAGTGCACTGAAAGTTGACAATGTTTACCAAGGACACCTCACATTTCTACACACATTCGTATAGACTATAGGTATCCCATGTTACTTGGTTGGTAGAACCTTACTGTGTAAATGCTATAATGATGATTAGGGTTGGATCTAGGCCACATACATTGGTAGAACGCTTCAGTTTCCTATGCGATTCCCAAAATCATCAACCATACTTTCATACATGCAAACAGAAGCACCATGGCCTTCAAAGATCTATATCTGACTAGACATTGAATTGATTGAGCATAATTACAGTGTAAAATACCTACATTTTAAACCCATTATCACCCCTCAGCCCACATAAGAACTGTTCAGGTAAATATCAGGGGTGGCACCTGGCAACCCTAAAGCACTTGTGCTTATCTTCTCCTTATGCTCATAATTTTAAGATTTTGTGTTGTTCATAAATAGTTAAAGTTGAACAGCATGAGGACAGCTGAAATTATTGTCCGGGTTTTCCCTCAGGAAGAGTAGAAAACACATTGCTCATGCCTCATTTATTAACAATCTCCTATTCTTTTCTATCAGGTAATTTCGCCCTAATCCTCTTCTTCCATGTTATAGTCCTTACAAACCGAACACCACCTTGTTATGAAACAAATTCATGAATCTGTATTGGATGCAAAAACAAAGATTTTATTGCAAGTCATTTCTAGGCTCTTTTTTACATAAAGAAACAATAAGATTAGGATTAATTTCTAGTAAACTTCATTAGTAATGATCCTAGTTTGCCTCATTACAGTCCTTAAGAAGTGAGGGGGTGCTGCCCTCCAGATACAGGTACCCCTGGTATAATTTTAGGTATTTTTTATGTTTAATATTGTAAATACATCCCTTCCTCTGATATTATCAGCCTCTGTCCTTAATACTAAGATTTGTTTAATATTTTGAAGGGTGGGAGAAGAGGGATGTTAGAATGTGATAACAAAGACCTGGTTCAGGAGTAATGAATACATCTAGTAAGGGATTCAGGGATTACTTCCCAATGCTCGTCTTCCTCAACATAGTCTTTATTAAATAAGAATACATAAAGCGTCTGCTTGTTACATAGGAAATCCATGAATTTATATTGGATAAGAGAAAAAAATGTTACTACAGTTAGCAACAGGGTGTTTACTTTTTTACATAAAGAAATAAACTGAATTTCAGATATCAAGCTATACACAGGCTAACAGGTTTTCTGAAACTATGTTTCTTGTGTGTGCCCACATCTATACTATTATGAATGCATGTTGTGAATTCCAAATGGCAGCTCTAATAATGTTGGTCAACCTCATAACTTTTTGTCCACATAAGCTACCCACGCCAAATGTGCATCCTTTTTTTCAAACATCCTAGGGATTCTAGAGGTACCCATAGTTTGTGGGTTCCCCTGGAAGAGACCAAGAAATCAGCCAAAATACAGCGAAAATGTCTTTTTTTTAACAAAATGGGAAAAAAGAGCTGCAGAAGAAGGCTTGTGTTTAGTCCCCTGAAATGGCATCAACAGAGGGTTTATCGTGCTAAAATCACTATCTTCCCAGCTTTCAGGAACAGGCAGACTTGAATCACAAAAACAAATATTTCAACACAATTTTGACATTTTACTGGGACATACCCCATTTTTGATATATTTTGTGCTTTTAGCCTCCTTCCTGTTAGTGACAGATATGGGTGTGAATCCTATGCTGGATCCCCGAAAACAAAACAATTCTGAGAAGTAGACAAAATGTTGAATTCAGCAAGGGGTCATGTCTGTAGATCCTACAAGGGTTTCCTACAGAAAATAACAGCTGAAAAAAAAAAAAATGAAATTGGGGTGACTAAAACAGCCATTTTTCTCTGTGATTTACTCTGTAACTTTTTCCAGGTTTTCAAAAGCAATATACCTTTAAGTCTGCTGGACTCTTCTGGTTCGGGGGATATATAGGGCTTGCAGGTTCAACAAGAACCCTAGGTCCCCAAGTCCAATAAATGAACTGCACCTTGCAATGAGTTTTCATTGTATACCGGGTATACAGCAATTCATTTGCTGAAATATAAAGAGTGAAAAATAGATATCAAGGAAACCTTTGTATTTCCAAAATGGGCACAAGATAAGGTGTTGAGAAGCTGTGGTTATTTGCACTCTCTGAATTCCAGGGTCCCCATATTAGCATGGAATTACAGGGCTTTTTTCAAATAGACGTGTTTTTTACACACTCTCTTACATTTGCAAGGGAAAAATGTAGAGAAAGACAAGGGGAAATAACACTTGTTCTTCTATTCTGTGTTCCTCAAGTCCCCCGGTAAAAATGGTAACTCACTTGTGTGGGTAGGCCTAGTGCCCGCTACAGGAAACGCAACATGGACACATCACATTTTCTACACTGAAATCAGACGTGTTTTTTGCAAAGTGCCTGGCTGTGGATTTTGGCCTCTAGCTAAGCTGACATCTAGGGAAACCTACCAAACCTGTGCATTGTTTAAAACTAGACACCCAGGGGAATCCAAGATGGGGTGACCTGTGGGGCTCTCAACAGGTTCTGTTACCTAGAATCCTTTGCAAACCTCAAAATTTGGCAAAACCCCCCACTTTTTCCTCACATTTTGGTGGTAGAATGTTCTGGAATCTCGGAGGAGCCACAAATTTCCTTCCACCCAGCGTTCCCCCAAGTCTCCCAATACAAATGGTACCTCACTTGTGTGGGTAGGCCTAGCGCCCGTGCCAAGAAATGCCCCAACACACTATGTGGATAAAATGATCAAATACAAAACTACCTGTTCTTGTGGATGTGGGGGCGGGGGCACCTGAGTTTTTGGTCATGGGCTCAGCAGCCATTTAGGAAAACCTACCAAACCCAAACATTTTAGAAAACTAGACACCCAAGGGAGTACAGGGAGTGTGACTTGTGTGGATCCCCTCAGTGTTTTCTTACCCAGAATGCTCAACGAACCTCAAATTTAGCTAAACAAATTTTTACAAAAAGTTTTCCCACATTTCTGTGTGGGATCGCTGCACCGGGACAAATTTCCTACCACCAAAAAGAGCCAAAAAACATGTCGAATTTGAGGGGGAACCAAAGTGGGTCCAAAAGGGCAGTTTAAAAAAAACATTTTTAGGCTGACAAGTGGGGAAGAATTTTTATCGATATAGATGCGACATTGCTGGGTGGAAGGAATGTTATGAAATTCCTGCAGATCCTGGAAGGTTCAATCACAAAACTATGGGGAAAATGCATGATTTCCAGCAAAGTTGGAGACTTACAGGGCATTGTGGGTAAGAAAATGGTGCGGGTGCATGTGAAGCATACCACCCTGGACTCACCCAGATGTTTAGTTTTCAGATGTGTATAGGTCTTGTAGATGATTCTACATGGCAGCGTCCCAAAGTCGAAAAAGTGCAGCCCCCACCATTCCAAGTCAGACGATTTTGAGAGTTAGACAAGCTATTATGGCCCAAATTTAAAACCAAAACCCAAAATAATCAAACGTCCTCTTGCTTGCCTTGGGATAAGATGTTTTAGTGTGCTGGGGAGAGCCGAAAGACTGTTATCCCCTTCATTTGGGGTGAGGGCATAACCATGCCCATACTGGTTGGTAGCCACCACCCCACTTTTTTTTGTTAATTCCCTGGCATCTAGTAGGCTTTCTGCCACCCTTCCCCCAGGAAGTGGATAGGGGGTAATTGCCCCATCTGCCCACCGGTGGGCAGTACAACTTTGCCCCCATTTATTTGGGGTGGGGGTATGGCCATACCCCGTCCTCTTTTTATGAATACAAAATCTCCCCTTGTCTCTGGCGGGCTTTCTGCCCCGCTTGGGGGCATATGGGCCTTCCAAAAATAGGCTTATCTGCCCCAAGGTTTCTGCCCCTCCCCCGGGTCAGATCGGCTTAACTAGAATAGGCCGATCAGAAATGGCCTTAAAATAAATTGCCCCCTGGGGGCAGCCCATGCCAAAGGGGCCACTCCCCTTATGTGAAAATAAAAATAAAAAATAATAAACTCCCCGGTGTCTAGTGGGCATTTCTGCTGACCGATCGCTTCACGATCGGGCAGCAGAAAAGCGAAGAGAGACATCAAAGGAAAGGAAAGGAAAGGCCTTTCCTTTCCATTGATGCCTCTCCCGCCCCTACCACGTGATCGGAAGAGAAATGCTTTTGCATTTCTCTTCCAATTCACGCTGGAAGTGGGGGTGGCCTCTGATGAGGTCAGCGCACGATCACGCGCTGACATCATTAGAGGTCACTGGGAGGGGGGGTGAGGAGGGCTGGCTTCCTAGTCACTGCTGTCTATGCCTCACTATTAGGGGATACCTGGACCTGCTATAAGATCCGGCCAGCTTCCTACACTAAGCATCAGTGCTTCACCAAATACAAAGTCACCACTGACAACATAACTTCTTTCACACTCACTCTTTCCCACAAACTAGATTGATCAGGCTCCTGAAGGTCCATGATGCACCATATACAATTCACCCTTTCTCCCATGCTCCAGTCTCAATCGTGGATGCAGATTCAGCAACCAAAATGTTTCTTCAGCCTTAATATGTTCTATAAGTTTCCTCCCAGTGTCTCCTAAACATTCACACTCTAATCATTCTATTCTTTGACAAACCTTCGCTCATCGTTAGTGAAACTACACATATACCCCCTTTTAGTTTGTTTAGTGATAAAGTTACTTTGTACAACTGATTTACAATATTTACTAAAGGTTACTACATTCCCACTGTCTTCAGAAGATAGAAGGACCTCCAGCAAAGAACTGTGGTCTGACAAGTATGGGAATAGAAACTCGTTTATTAGTAATATTCACAAAAACATAGAAAGCAAATAGGTAGCTGATAATAGCTAGTGCCTTTACCTGCAGAAGAAGGGAGAAAAGTACAAAACATATGGTTCTGGATCCCCACAAAATCCACATATTGGTTCGAGAAAACACATTGATATTAACCTCCAAACAGCAAACTAAACTTTCCCTTTGTATGAGTGTATCCTGTTTAATTTCATCATTTACTGCAGTAAATGCAAGCTGTGAGAAAACATGTCCAATTAGAAATTAGGCACAATAATGGACAAATAAAAGCCTATTAGTATTATTATCAGTCAAATCATGCTAACAATTTTACAGCATTGGTTATATGCCATTTCTACTACACTAAAAAACTAAAATTAATAATTAATAATTGAGGACTCAATAATTAGTATCAAAGTAACATCTTTTTCAAAATAAAATATTAATCTTTTCTACTTTTCTTTCTTTTAAAAAAATTATGAAAAACGAAAATCAAACCTCAAAGGTCTCTCTTTTTTTTCATTTGCTCAGCTCAAATAGCCTAGACTTGTATTTCTTTATTTGGATACTTTGTAAAGTTTATCATTTCAGTTTCGAAAAATTAATGACCATCAGGATTTACAAAATTCAAAGTGACTCATCTTCAAAGAGTATTCAGAAGCAGTTTATTGTATTGTAGTCTTCCACATCTGACTTTCCTTCTTCTTCAGGCACAAATAAAGATATGCCCAGTCAGGTGCAACATACTTTCTGTTGGGGATTCTCTTTGTTGTTCATCTTTTAACAACAGGTAATTCACTGTCATTGTTCTCTGAACTGGTTTCAATTATTTCTGGTTCTTCTCTGATTGAAACTGATCTTTCCTTCTCCGGGTGTCTTTTCTTGCAAGTTTTTGTCACTACCATAGGAGTTAAGTGGCTTCTTCGATGTAATCTCTTTATTCTTGTTTCTTCATTTGTGACTACACCGGAGTCTTTTTCACTCACAGCTGAGCTTGTACTTTGACCAAAATTAGCAAGTTGACTCACTGGGAACTGCTTTCTTCCTCTGGGGGTTATCGAGACTCAGTTTTTCAGCTCGAGCTTTTCATGAGCCGGATCACAGATTATTTCCTGCTGCTGCTGCTTATGATTTTGCAACAGTTCTTCACTCTAAATTTAAAATTTAAAATGGCTAGAGGAACCATCACCAAGATCCTCACCTTCACTTTCATCATTACGTACACCCACTACATCAGTTTTAGGCTTCACTTCTGTAAGTTCCTCTTCAACTTATTCTCTACCCTTTGGATCCATGCTGCTAACTCAGTCTTATCTCTGTGAAACAGTGGTTGTTGTCAGTACTTCTATCGCCATCTTTACTCTTCTTGTGCAAGGTAAGTGGATTTCACCACATTTTACAGAAGTGTTATTCACAGGCATGACTTGATGTTGTCCTTTCCATCAAACTCAAGGCGTCTAACCTAACCAGGACCTAGTCTCTGGTTGCAGTGGTTGACACTGAGTTTCTTATGTTGGTACTATTACCAAATTCACTCGATGAGAGAGATATTTCACATCAGCCAAACCTTTGCAGTAATCTAATATAATATCATTGGTTATTGAGAAAGGAGTTGCTGAAGGCATGTAGGCAATCCTCATGGCTGTGCCCATTAATACTTCATGGAGCGAGAGTCCAGAAGTTTGGTCTAGGGTACTTCTAATGCTCATGAGAACATCTGGAAGAACATCGGGTCATTTCAGACTAGTGGGGACACACACTTTAGCCACTTGTTTTTGATTGCCTTAGTCATTTTCTCTATAATTTCAAATGATTGAAGACTATGACTACAATGGAACTTTTGCTCAATCTGAAGAGCTTTACAGATCAATTTAAGGATCTAATTTTTAATATGAGTTCCAGGGTCTATTAGACCTATATAGAATTATCTCTCTCTACAAGAATTTGGCAACTGCCACACTGTCACATCGGAGTTCTGTAGTCTTTGAAAACACTCAAATAACACTCAACTAATCAATAAAATGTATTTACGCCCTTTATAAACAGATATCTCAAAGAAGTCTCCCTGAAGTCCAATAATGGGCCTTCTGATTTGCTCATATAATGCATAATGACAATGGTTCTCTTTCCCCGATTATTTCTCTGGCAATAGACACATCTTTGACATTGATCTTCTGTAACACCTCTAAATCGAACCATTACTTTCTGAAAGTCCTGGTCATTAAATCCTTCCCTACGTGTAGTTTGCCGTGCAAACAGTGAGCCATGGTGTGTAATATAAAGTCCAGGTGTGCATATTTGTAGTCAGGAGTAACCCAAACATCACTGTTTTTTTCAAACAACTAGTTCTCATTTCTGTCTTACATCTTATGGTACCTCCTCCTGGAGATCCCTCAATCCGCTTAATGTGGTCTGTACTGGGATTAGCAGAAAGCAATTTGCATATTTTTGATTTTTCAGCAGTATTCACACAAGGATCATTGTGATCCAATTCTTGCACTGTGATTTGCTCATTTGATCTCACAGTTGCAATTTCAAATGTGCTATACTTTGCCACTTGGTCAGCATATTTGTCTAGTATTGTGACTATATTCTTACCAGCCTTAAAGGGAGTGCACTTGATAGCTGCAATTTTGCTTGTTTATTGTATTGCTTCCCAAAGGTCATGAGTGTAGGAACCATTCCTGATGGGAGAACAGACGCTGCTATAAAACCCCTTTGTGACCACAGCTACACAAAATCATGTTTCACTCCATATAAATAAATTGCTACTTTTAATTAATCTGTAAGGCAGCAAGCAATCCCTTGTAAGTGCGATCACCCTGCTACTTATGCTGAAGCTACTTTAGGCAGATATGATGCTTCAATTATTTCAGAAATGGAACAGACTGTGTAGGTAGCTTTTGGTTTTTCCAGATGGTCTCTCAGAGAAGAACCATCCATAAACAAAATCAAATCAGCCATTTCATGAGGAACAGCATTGATATCTTATATTTTATATTTTGATATCTTTGATATCTGGTCTTGGTTTGCTATTTAATTCTGTAACATTGACACAATTGTGATCTGGATCATCATCACTGTCTTCATTGCTGTCTAAAACAGGTAGTAGCATTACAAGTGTCAGAAAATTACATCTCCTTATTAAGAGTTTTCAGCTGCCAGGATGATTTTCTCATGCCTCTTGAGGTAACTGTTTGTCAGATGCTGGGCTCTGGTATGGGTCGGCAAAATTGCAACTGAATGAGGAACAAACAGCGGGTGTCTGCCCCTTTACAACCCTTTACTTTGTCCAATTACAATGCAAATAACTGCAAAGTCTCCATATCTTTAAGAACTGACTAAAAATGTAGGTACTTTCAGTGTGTTCATGTGCAATTCTACAGCAAACGAGGACTTTCTTTTGGAACTGAAATGTGAAAAGATATTGTCTATCCTCATTTAGAGGAATGGAGATGAATGATTGGCATAAGTCAATCACTGTATACCTTCTGCTTCCACAGGAATCTGAAACAATATTACAGCATGATTTGCTATCTCCGCACAACATGGAATCACTATCTGGTTTATTATCCAAAGATCTTGCACTATCCTGCATTTACTGCTGATTGTTTTTGATATCCATCACAGTAGAGTTGCAAGGACTACCAAGCACCACCTGCAGTATTCCTTGTACTACCTTTTTCTCTGTGATGGGCTTTATTCCTTCCTCTGCTTCTTTTGGAAGTTTATATTGGCAAATCTTAGGACACACAGCATTTGGTTTGACCTGAATTCTAACCGGATTTGCTCTTCTTATCAATCCTATCTCGTTATCTGTGAAATCCCATACGTCTTCTTTGACAGGATGTCTTCAATCCAGAGGCAGATCACCTTTTGTGAGAACTGGGAACCACCAAACTCCTGCGGCTTTTGATTTTATTTTAAACATAGAATCTTCATTTTGGGTTTTGATTTCAACACCATCTAATGCAGTAAACATGACTTGAATCACACAACATGATCTGATGGCTATTCTATATGGGCCTTTAACTGATACATCTGAGATAGCCTGATTAAAAATCTGTTTATTACTAATGCCTAAAGATTGGATTTCTTTTCTCAAGAGGGGCAGATTTGGGACCTTCACAGAACAAACTGTAGGGCAAGTAGCTCCTGGATCGATCAGAAATGATACCTGCTGGCCATTCATCTCACCGTCTATATATGGACTGCTCTGATTTATCTCTAGGACCACACCAAGCATTCAATCATCCTCCCCCTCAGGTGCCATTATTGTTTATTTGCCTCTGGTGAAAACTGTGAAAAATCATTATGCAGAATCAATGGCTTCTGTTGGTACTCTGGATTATATGCATCTTCTTTATCATGTTTTGCTACATCACTGGAGCTATATGCGTGAGTATGAAATTGCTTTTGATTTTGGGCATTCTAGATATGATTCAGTTAGGCTGGGGCACAATTTGGCATCTGTACCTGGGTTGTACTTTGCTGCATCTGGGAAACAAAATTCTGGATTCTGCCTACATTTCCACTTCCAGTGCTCAATTTTACCACAAAATGACAAACAGTGCTCTTTAGCAAATTAGGATTTACATTCACAACAACAATGTTCACATCTCGTCTACCATGACTCTGATTCTGCCCCATCTCATTCCTCACTCCAACAACTTGCATAGAACAAACTCAATTCATTCCATAACTGTCAGTCTACACAAACCCTGAATCTGAACTCTTTATCTGATTTCTGTTGCTTTTCTGCAACCGCTGCGCTTCCCTGTGCAATCATCAGCTTCTCCTTAATCTTTTTCAGCTTCTCATCAAAACAATTGCTGCAATATTTAGCATAGTTCACGATCTTATCAATACTTAGTTTGCCAGCATATCACAATTTGCTGAATATGAGAACTAAGCTACGGGTGCAAACCCAAAATGACAGGCAATAGGAATCTGCTAACATCTTCTTTCTTTGGTTCTTCAGCTCCACCGTACTTGGTATAAATCTGCATAAGCCTATCATAACAATCATGCACTGACTACTTTGGCTCTTGTCTAGCTCTCATGATCTTTGCCCAGTTCACTTTTTCTCTGGCACTTTCTTTTTCCACTACTCTATCACCACTCTGTACTTATTAACAACTACGTCAGCTAGAGCATTGTTAGGTGCAATTCTAGCTGGTCCCTTAATCAGCCAAATAAAAGCAGCTTTACACTCTGTAAATTAGTAGGAACAATAGTCTCAATCTCAAATAATGTATTGAAATAAATCCAAAGCATGAATTTAGAAATTGTCATCATCTACAAACTTCTTTGGAACTATTGTCAGGTTCCTTTCTCAATTTGAGAAAATCTGTTGTAAAGGCATCAACATCACTCCTAGTCCAAGGTACATGCATGATTCCCTTGATGCACTTCCCTTAAGGAAAATTCTGACACCGTCTCTGGTTCTGAATCACTAATGACCACCTTTGCTGTCTTCTGTGTCTCTTTATTTTTCTTCTTAATAGTGACCTTTTTCCTATTTCTCTCTGAATTTCTTCAAGCCTCAGGTGTGTGGATTTTCTATAGAATGACATCCAGGACACATTGTTTTGGGTCAAGGACAACAAGTTTTCATATTTATTTTGTGCTTGGGACAAGAAGGCCCAAGCCCCTGCAGAACAAACTCTTTGGCTGCCAGTTTACAGGAAAGTGGGACCTGACTGCAGTTGAGGCAATATTTGTGTTTTGAACTTGTATTTATTGTTCGTTATTGCAAAGACTTTATTGTTATGGTAACGTAAATAAACGTTGTAAGCTCGGACTGCACAATTGACAGTGACTCAAGTAAAATAAAATGTGTACACACACGTTTGAAAGGTTTAACAATATGAGGCTACGTATAATGCTCCCAGAATGCTCTCAGATTATATGTAAATATATGCAGAAGCTTATAAAAGGGCTGATGATTCTTTGCTTTCAGAATAAAATGTTCACAAAAACAATGCAATTAAGAAAAAAACGTTTTGCTAAATTTCTGGAAAATTTTAAGTACCATTTCTTTGAAGCATCATTTAGTAAAATGTGTTGATGCATGCTAGTATTTCCCAAAAGATATTCATAATAGAAAATCAGTGTAACCAGTTTTAACAACATTATGGGAAACATGAAAATAAACAAGCATTGGCAAAGCTAACGGATCCAAAATAGGTGGTCAGTTTTTGGTTTTGTCAATGCGTGTCTTATTTTGACATGGCTTTCGAAAAACATTATTCTTGTGGGAGCTGCCAGGCTCTTACCAATGTAACAAACAGCGGCAAAGAGCAAAAATATTTTTTTGTCTCAAAAAACACACATTGCCACAGTAGCTACTTTGTGTGCCAATATGCTCCTCGTGAAAAAGCAGAAAGCTTGCTCACAATAAAGCCAGCTGATAGGTGGATAGAGAAAGAAACAGAATTTGAATAAAATCAAAATGGTCTTGGTTAACACCAGACCAAATTAGGGATCCAATTCTTGAAGTCAAAAAAGTGCACCCATGATACATATCTTTGTATTAGTGCAGGAAAATATTTGTGAACTGTATTTTAGCAGGAGCAACTATGAATGTGTAGGTTTGCTCAAATGAAAATCTATTGAGCATTTACAAGTTCACTTTCCTTCCAACCACTTTTTTCCCAACCCTAGAAGAGCTTCTACTTCTACCCTTGCCGAGAGAAAATTTCCAACCTTTCTCAGTATAGTAAAAGATTAGAGAAGAGCTGGTGAAAATCCTTAAAACATACAAGTTAATAGGTATACACAGACCAAAAAGCATTCCAACCCTAGAACTATTGCTTTCTGCTTCCTCAGCCCCAGTATGTAGATCTGCGGAAAGATAGGTAAATAAGGAAATTGCTAGTATTCAAGCCCTTCAATAGTATTAACCCTGACATAATCAGAGAGGCTATCATCAGAACTCTTCTTGATGGAGATTGCTGCAATAATTTGTCACCTCACTACATAGCACCAAAGCGACAAGAAGATTTTTTTTACAGGACAAGTAGACTTATGAAGCAATCCGTCCCATTGACAAGTAGATATTTTATTAAGTTCCACACCCCTGAGGTCCTCCAGTCCCTAGTTTTCTCAACTAAATCTTTAGCGTAAGCTCGCAAAATCACCTAGTTTATTTCATTTTAATTCAAATCCATGTTATAATTTTCCTGTAAATTCCTCATTCTTCTTATATCAACCTCATATTCATATGCTAATTCCTCAAGTTTAATATGGGCTTCATTTGCACATCTTGCTGCTTCTCTAATCAAACATCTCATTTCATCTACTTGACATCAACTGTTTTCAGTATACTGTCTTCAAATTCAATTTTTTAAAGTCCCAAATTAATTTTCCTTTCTTTAGGAATTACACTATGTGCAGGAGAGACAGAAGCAACAATAGGAATAGTATTAAGAACAGTAGCAGCAGCTGCATTATCAGACTAAGCTCCTGCATTCGATGTTACACTTATGTTTGTTGCTTCAAGCATCAGCAATTCCTGTGCTCTTGTTCTCAGTTCTCTAGATGCACCCATGTGAGGCACAAGCACAGAGACCACTTGTACCAATGTGTATGAAGAATGTCTAGAAATATCATCTGAATCCTGGTCTTTTTCTTGTTTTGTTTTGCTCAGATACCCTCATCAGCTTTCTTCTTCTCTATTGTCTTGTTCACTATTGCAGCAAAACCTCTCACTCCTTCTACTTTATCCTCCCTCCATAATCTTTCCTGACTATCCCACTTGTTTTCTAGACACCGCTTCAGTGAACTCTTTTAATTCATTGTCTTTCCCTTTTTCTCTGTGGCCTACAATCCCACTTGCTCAGTGTTTCAAACTGAGTAGGTCTAGGCTGCGTCTTCCTCTCATTCAATGTCTGCCTCAATAAATCTAGTTTCAAACGTTAATGGGACCCTCTAAAGGATATTGCAAATCCTTGTGATCAGAGATATAGTTATGCCAATCTCGATTCAGGTACACGTATAGAGTCCAACAATCGTCAACATTTTGTATACAGACAAGCCCTCTGGAAGAATCTTCTGTCCCTCTGTACCAGGGATGCTAGGAGCTATAGGCTTTTTCAACACAGCACCCATTAGTTTTACTCAACAACAAATCAAATGAAAAAGTTGAAACAAATAAACAAAATCAATCTCAGCATGGCAACGGGCAAAATCACAGCATGACTTTGAGAGCAACCAATGAATGACAGCACAATTCAGTAGTAACATGGCTCCTTGGTTGACTAACTAATTGCAATGCAGCTTTTTCCAAGAATAGGAAAAAAATACACAACCCTTTCCCACCAATACTACACAAATAAACAAAATCAATTATGTCTGCTCATTCTAGACAGGAAACAATCAGGAGATTAAACAAATAGAATCTCACAATCAATAGAAATGGGACAAGTACCTCTGTGGCACTTGTCAAGCACAATTGAGACTGAAGCAGATTTCTGCTCAGCCGCAAACCACCTATAATTAGTGTATTCACTCCTGTGCACTGAAGAATAAATAACAACAATTCAACTGGCATACAAAGCTTCTTTGACACAAATCACAAGTATGACAAATACATCACACTCAGAGTAGTCACACTGTGGTGGTTTGATTACCAACCAATTAAACACATAAAAACAGTGTGTAATCAAAAACCTCACATGCAACATAACAATCCATCATTCAACACAAACCACACCCTCAATTGCACAACTCACAGTGCATCACAGGCACACCAAAACACTTTCAATCTCAAGCACGATTTACACTTACAATCCTTTTTTGCTCAGGAACAGTAACTGCAATATCAGGAAATCACCAAATAATCCAAAGGAAACCCCACAAAGGAAAATCCACTGTAGAGTCTAAATTGTAGAAAGATAAAAGGGGAAAAGGAATCACTAAAAGAGCTTCTAAGGGGATGCCTTAACTCTGTAACACTCCCTTATCTCAAAACCATCCTCTACTACCAAAATGTTGTGGGAGCAGGTAACCCCAAAAAGACACCTCAACAGCACACCCACATGTTGGTGGATTGGAGATTATGTTAAACCTCAATTTCATAAGTCAATGTGTCCTAAGATAAAGTGTGACACTGCAAGTCACAAAATTGTTAATTACGGAAGGACAGACTCAACAAGAGTCATTGAGGACCGAATTAAAAATATAGGCCCTCATTATGACAGTGGCAGTAAAAACCGCCTATCCCCACGGCGACGGCTGCCAAAAGACCTTTGCCGTGGCTACCAGCTGACCGCCATATTATGACTGTAGCCAGATTTCCGCCAGAAGGCTGGTGGAGTTGCGGCTACGGTCATGGCGGTGGATGGCGGTAAGGTGGCGCTGCTGCCAGAAGCAGCACCACCCCAATAGACCGCTGCAGCCCGTATCATGACCCATGATACGGCCTGGCGGTGTTCTGCTGGCGGACGCTGCTGTTGGCAGCAGCGCCACATCTCGTCTCCTGCCAGAGGACCCCCTGCAAGCAGGTAAGTCAGGTGCTACGACAGGGGAGGGAGGTGGGTGGTGTTGTGTGTGTGTGTGTGTGAGGGTGTATCTGTCTGTGGGCGTGCATGCGGGTGTGTGGCGTGTGGAATGCGTGTGTGCATGAATGGGTGTGAGTGTGCGTGTATGTTGTATTGTGTGAATGCGTGTGTGCTTGTATGTATGTCAGTGTGTGTGGATGTGTGTGTGAATGGAAGTATGCATGCGTAGGTGAATGTGGGTATGAGTGTGTGTATGCCTGTGTATGTTGGTGCGTGAATTAGCGTGTATGTCTTGTGGGGGTCGGGAGGGGAGGGTGGGGGAGGATTCTGGGGAGGGGGAAGAGGGCGGGGGAGACCCCTACCAGTGTCAGAGAAGGAATTCCCTGGCACTGATAGTGCCTACTGTTTTGATTTTTATGGCGGTAAGGAAGCCATTAAAACCATGGCGGTAGGTGGGGTAAAAATCCTGCAGGGGACAGTGACGGCTGCCTAGCTGGAGACTGAAGTCTCCAGCCCAGCAGCTGTTACCGCCCTGGCGGACGGAGTGGTACATTGGCGGTTTAGCATGAGCCAAACCCCCAATGTCATATTTTGGGGAAAGGTACCGCCAGCCTGTTGGCAGAACCTTTCTCCAAAATACCGCCGTCCGCCAGGGTTGTAATGAGGGTCATAGACTGATTTAATAAAAAGTTCCAAGGGGTACAATATAGAGATTATAAAGTCAAGATGCACAAAGTCATTGCTTTTCCATTAAGGCTCTCAATAATAAGGAATTAAAGAATAGCAGGCAAAGTCAAAAATATTTTAAGTCCTGAAAGAGCAGCAAAATCAATAAGAAAACGGACAGCATCCCTAGTAGCATCAGGAAGATCTCTGAGTTCTTTGACACACTACCGGATATGAGGGTTTATATACGAAATATTCTCATAGAACATAAAGAATAATGGAGATTCATCAAGACGTGAACGAAAGAATACAATTTCAGCAAATAAAAGCACAGAAATAATAATTATTATACTTTGTTACAACCTAAGCAGTATCCCACTACTTGAATGTTTATTCAGCACCCTCTATGCTAATATTATCCGAAGGCAGAACAAACTAGTTACAAAACAACAGTAAACTATTGTGAAGGAATTTATTACAGTGAGCAGGCGGGAGAAACCTTGAAGGTTGAAACATTACTGAGCCCCTGCTACAGAGATTTATTTGAGAACAATGTCATTCATAAATAAGCAAACATACCTTTGATTGATTGTATGCAGCATAAATAATAAACAGTGAATGTGCAGGGTGAGAAATCCATTTTGAATAAGATGGGGTTGAGGCCTTGATGAGACCTAGGTAGCAAAAGCCACAAAAAGGCACTTTAAAAGGTCATATCAAATTGTTTCAAACGCAATAAAATCAGATAAGTATACATATGTGAATTTAAGTGTAAATCCATATTCTGCGCGTTGCGAATGCACAGTTTTATAAATGCACACAAGCTTCTGTAGAAGACATCACTTTCAGCATGTCTGCAATAGAGGTGGATAGCCAGCTCAGTGTGGCATTCCTCGGCCTGTATTCCCTGGCCAAGAAACACCTTACCAAACGCTGTAACAAGACAGGCCCACCAAAGAACCCATCGCATTACTGAACCAGCTGCTAAAGCAGGTTGTATACAATAATCACTTTATTTATTTAAAAAAATCTTACTTTATGTGTGCAGTCACTGTGAGCTTTAGCTTAATGCAGGGGTAGGAAAAACACGTAGATGCAAGGTTGATGGCAAGTAGTACTAGAGATGTTTACAACAGTAAATTAAACAAAAACAACAAAAAATATTAAGAATGGTAACAGGGGTACTTTTCTTGAGAAGGAATTGTTCCCTCACTTTGTGAGGAATGTGACAAGGAAGACAAGGAGCTGCGTGCATGCAGTGTGCAACTTGCAGTACAGCCTGTAGTTTCTCACTGCATGTTGCTTGTGACCACTGTGGCTCTCCACTACATATCTTTTAGTTTGCAAACCCAGGGAGCCGTACAGCAGGGAGGAATAAAAGAGAAGGTCAGTCTACAGATAGAATGTGCTTTCGGAACACTACTTAACATATAATTCTCCAGATATTCCTCTGGAGGTCAAAACCCAAATCAAAGCCTACCTGTAGCGATAGTTTTACATGTTATTCACATCAAGTGCCACCCATTGTTCCTTCCCCAATATGTGTTAAATGCAAAATTTCAAAAACAATCCTTCAGAACTTTCAAGACTTCCAGGACAACGAGTTAGTACCTCATCCAGTCCACATTTCTTTGAGTGCTGGAACTTAATTTACAATGGGATAAACAAGTCTACAAACACCTAAGCACAAAGATCATTGTATTATCACGTGTCCCACAAGGGAGCAGAAAGCATATGCAACTGCATTCTACATGCCTAGAGCACTTTCATATTAAAGAAGGGGCAGCGGAGGCTAGCATGGTCCCTTCTTAATAAATATCATATCTGCACGCATGTAGCGCTGGTGCGATCTCAAGGGGGTTCCTTCATTATAATGGGTCTGTGGCCCCATTCAAATGAGGAAACACTTTGCCTCTGCACCCATGCTGTATTATAGGTGAGTCCACAGAGGCAAAGAGAGACTATCAGGATATCAGGAGATACAATGAATGTGCGTCACATCTCTGTGACTAATGTATGTGAATTCATGGAAAAACGAAAACTGAGAGACCGCATTGGAGGAAACCAAATCAATGAAAGACAATTTTACAGAAATACAAATAAATCTAAAATTAAAAGGTTACATGTTAAAAGGTATATAACTTTGAGGAAAAATCAAAAATTACAATAAATGTGGGTGGGGTTTAGAACTAGTGAGGGTTTTTTGGTTCAGACATGGGTGACGAGGGCTTTTTAGAGGTAGGAAAGGGTGGGGTTCAGACATACAAAGGGGTTTTTAGGGTTGACGGATGGATGGAGTTTGGGGGGGTGTTTTTTTTTTGGGGGGGTATGGTGATGAGATTTTAGGGTTCATGGATGAGTGGAGTTTATAGGTGGTGGAGTGCTTTTAGGGTAGAGGAATGGGTGGAATATAGGGGTGTTGAGGGGATGTTAAGGTTCATGGATAGGCAGATTTTAGGCATGAAGACTGTTTTTATAGTTCAGTGATGAGTAGATGATATGAGTGGTGTACAGTTTTTAAGCTTCAATATTGGGTGGAGTTTAGGGTGGTGAGGGTTTTTAAAGGATTCAGGGATGGGTGGAGTTTAGATGTAGAAAGGGTTTTTATGGTTCAGCGAAGACTAGAGTTTAGGGATGTAACAGATTTTAGGGCTCACGGATTGTGGTGTTTAAGAGTGGTGAGTTTTTTTTAGGGTTCAGGGGTGGGTTTGGTTCAGGTATACAAAGGGGGTTTAAGGATTTAGGATTGGGTAGAGTTTAGACGTAGAAGGAGGTGTTTAGGGTTAAGGGGTGGGCAGAGTTAAGGGATGGCGAGGGGTTTTAGGGGTCATGGAATGTGGTGTTTAAGGGTGGTGATGGGTTTTAGGGGGGAGTTTGAGAAGGGTAAGGTGCTTTTATGGGTTCAGGGAAGGGTGGGGTTTAGGCATTGATGGGGTGTAAGGAAATGCCTCCTTGACATGGTTACCCCCTGACTTTTTGCCTTTGCTGATGCCAAGTTATGATTTGAAAGTGTGCTGAGGCCTGCTAATCAGGCCCCAGCACCAGTGTTCTTTCCCTAACCTGTACTTTTGTTTCCACAATTGGCACACCCTGGCATCCAGGTAAGTCCCTTGTAACTGGTACCCCTGGTACCAAGGGCCCTGATGTCAGGGAAGGTCTCTAAGGGCTGCAGCATGTCTTATGCCACCCTGGGGACCCCTCACTCAGCACAGACACACCAGCTTGTGTGTGCTAGTGGGGATAAAAAGACTAAGTCGACATGGCACTCCCCTCAGAGTGCCATGCCAACCTCACACTGCCTACAGGTATAGATAAGTCACCCCTCTAGCAGGCCTTACAGCCCTAAGGCAGGGTGCATTATACCCTAGGTGAGGGCAGATGTGCATGAGCACTATGCCCCTACAGTGTCTAAGCAAAACCTTAGACATTGTAAGTGCAGGGTAGCCATAAGAGTATATGGTCTGGGAGTCTGTCATGCACGAACTCCACAGCACCATAATGGCTACACTGAAAACTGTGAAGTTTGGTATCAAACTTCTCAGCACAATAAATGCACACTGATGCCAGTGTACATTTTATTGTAACATACACCCCAGAGGGCACCTTAGAGGTGCCCCCTGAAACCTTAACCGACTACCTGTGAAGGCTGACTGGTTTTAGCAGCCTGCCACACACCAGACATGTTGCTGGCCACATGGGGAGAGTGCCTTTGTCACTCTGTGGCTAGTAACAAAGCCTGTACTGGGTGGAGATGCTTATCACCTCCCCCTGCAGGAACTGTAACACCTGGTGTTGAGCCTCTAAGGCTCACCCCCTTTGTTACAGCACCCCAGGGCACTCCAGCTAGTGGAGTTGCCCACCCCCTCTGACCACGGTCCCACTTTTGGCGGCAAGGCCGGAGGAGATAATGAGAAAAACAAGGAGGAGTCACTGGCCAGTCAGGACAGCCCCTAAGGTGCCCTGAGCTGAAGTGACTCTAACTTTTAGAAATCCTCAATCTTGCAGATGACCACAGAGTCCAAGGGTTCCCCTTAGAGGTAGAGGTAAGATAGTGGCAAAAAGAGATCATTCTAATGCTCTATTTTGTGGTAGTGTGGTCGAGCAGCAGGCTTATCAGAGGGTAGTGTTAAGCATTTGTTGTACACACACAGGCAATAAATGAGGAACACACACTCAGAGACAATTCCAGGCCAATAGGTTTTTGTATAGAAAAATATATTTTCTTAGTTTATTT
The DNA here is from genome assembly GCF_031143425.1 of Pleurodeles waltl. NCBI lineage: Eukaryota > Metazoa > Chordata > Amphibia > Caudata > Salamandridae > Pleurodeles > Pleurodeles waltl. The sequence continues at coordinate 1,424,116,515 of NC_090445.1, forward strand.
TAAGAACCACAGGTTCAATATTTACAAGTAATGCTCTAAATGAAAGGTACTTCACTTAGGAACTTTAGTAACTTTGAATTAGCAAAACAGCACATACAGTTTTCAAATAATGACATATAGCTATTTTAAAACTAGACACTGCAATTTTCAACAGTTCCTGGGGGAGGTAAGTTTTTGTTAGTTTTTGCAGGTAAGTAAACCACCTACGGGGTTCAAACTTGGGTCCAAGGTAGCCCACCGTTGGGGGTTCAGAGCAACCCCAAAGTTACCACACCAGCAGCTCAAGGCCGGTCAGGTGCAGAGGTCAAAGTGGTGCCCAAAACGCATAGGCTTCAATGGAGAAGGGGGTGCCCCGGTTCCAGTCTGCCAGCAGGTAAGTACCCGCGTCTTCGGAGGGCAGACCTGGGGGGACACAAGTCCACACAGAAAGTACACCCTCAGCGGCACAGGGACGGCCGGGTGCAGTGTGCAAACAAGCGTCGGGTTCACAATAGGATTCAAGGCAGTGGTGTAAATGATTATGATGGGCTGTACAATTTATTTGTGAAAGAACACCTGTTAAGTAATAGTTTAAATGATAAACTGCATCAGCATCTGGTAGACCTAGGACCAATTTCTCCCCAAGAATTGGGAAAGAAGGCGGACCGTTGGGTCAAGACTAGGGTGACCAAGACTTCCACAGGGGGTGACCAAAAGAAAGGGGTCACAAAGACTCCCCAGGGGAAGAGTGTTGAGACATCCAAAGGGAAAAATAGTAAAGAGTCTTCTACAGGGCCCCAAAAACCTGCTCAGGAGGGAGGGCCCAGAGCCTCTTCACAATCCAATTTTGGGTACAAGGGTAAAAACTTTGATCCCAAAAAGACCTGGTGTCGTAGCTGTAATCAGCCAGGACACCAAACTGGAGACAAGGCCTGTCCCAAGACAGGTTCCACTTCTAACTCTACTCCAGCTAACACTGGAATGGCCAATCTCCAAGTGGGATCAACAGTGTGCCCAGAGCAAATCAGGGTTCACACTGAAGCTACATTAGTCTCTGAGGGTGGGGTGGATTTAGCCACACTGGCTGCCTGCCCCCCTAACATGCAGAAATACAGGCAGCAGCTCTTAATTAATGGGAAAAGTGTACAAGGCCTGAGGGATACAGGTGCCAGTGTCACCATGGTGACAGAGAAACTGGTTTCCCCTGGTCAATACCTGGCTGGACAAACTTATCCAGTCACCAACGCTGACTATCAGACTAAAGTACATCCCATGGCTATGGTAACTTTAGAGTGGGGAGGGGTCAATGGCCTGAAACAGGTGGTGGTCTCCTCAAATATCCCTGTAGACTGTTTGCTTGGAAATGACCTGGAGCCCTCAGCATGGGCTGAGGTAGAACTCAAAACCCATGCAGCCATGGTGGGTATCCCTGAACTGGTGTGTGTCAAGACAAGGGCACAGTGCAAGGCTCAGGGTGAAAAAGTGGTGTTTGAGCCTTGAAAAAGGGCCCAACCCTCCAAGAGAAAAGTAAAGACAACTGGGGAACCAGTTGCAACACAACAAGAAAAAGAGAACCTCTCTTCTCAGGAAGAAGTTCTGCCCTCTGAGGGAACTGAGCCCATGGAGTTAGAACCTTATCAGGTTGAGCTCCTAGGCCCAGGGGGACCCTCAAGGGAACAGTTGTGTAAGGGGCAAGAAACCTGTCCCTCTCTTGAAGGCCTTAGGCAGCAAGCTGCTGAAGAGTCCAAAGGAAAAATAACAGGAACACATAGGCCCATATTTATACTTTTTGACGCTAAACTGCGCTAACGCAGTTTAGCGTCAAAAAATTTAGCGCCGTCTAACGCCATTCTGAAGCGCCATGCGGGCGCCGTATTTATGGAATGGCGTTAGCCGGCGCTAGCAGACCGGCGCTGCCTGGTGTGCGTGGAAAAAAACCACGTAGACCAGGCAGCGCCGGCGTAGGGGGAAAATGGCGTTAGGGCGTCTTAAAATGGGGCAAGTCAGGTTGAGGCAAAAAAATCGCCTCAACCCGATTTGCGCCATTTTTTTCGACGCCCAGACGCCATTTAAATGACTCCTGTCTTACTAAAGACAGGAGTCATGCCCCCTTGCCCAATGGCCATGCCCAGGGGACTTATGTCCCCTGGGCATGGTCATTGGGCATAGTGGCATGTAGGGGGGCACAAATAAGGCCCCCCTATGCCACCAAATTTTTTTAAAAAATATAAAAAATTATACTTACCTGAACTTACCTGAATGTCCCTGGGGTGGGTCCCTCCATCCTTGGGTGTCCTCCTGGGGTGGGCAGGGGTGGCAGGGGGGGTCCCTGGGGGCAGGGGAGGGCACCTGTGGGCTCATTTTGAGCCCACAGGCCCCTTAACGCCTACCCTGACCCAGGCGTTAAATAGTGGCGCAAATGCGGGGTTTTTTGACCCGCCAACTCCCGGGCGTGATTTTTGCCCGGGAGTATAAATACGACGCATTTGCGTCGCCGTCATTTTTTTAGACGGGAACGCCTTCCTTGCATCTCATTAACGCAAGGAAGGCGTTCACGCAAAAAAATGACGCTATTTGCCCATACTTTGGCGCTAGACGCGTCTAACGCCAAAGTATAAATATGGCGTTAGTTTTGCGCCGAATTTGCGTCGAAAAAAACTACGCTAATTCGGCGCAAACGGAGTATAAATACGGGCCATAGAGTCTATTGGGAAGATGGACTCCTTTACACTGAGGCAAGAGATCCCAAGCCTGGTGCCACTAGGAGAGTGGTAGTGCCTCAGGAGTTTAGGGAGTTCATTCTGACCTTAGCTCATGATATTCCTCTTGCTGGGCATTTGGGACAGACCCAGACGTGGGAGAGACTAGTCAACCACTTCTATTGGCCCAACATGTCCCAGAGGGTCAAGGAGTTTTGTGTCTCCTGTGCCACCTGTCAAGCCAGTGGTAAGACAGGTGGACACCCAAAGGCCCCCCTCATTCCACTTCCAGTGGTGGGGGTCCCCTTTGAAAGAGTGGGTGTGGACATAGTGGGTCCACTTGAACCTCCCACAGCCTCAGGGAACCAATACATACTAGTAGTAGTGGATCATGCTACTAGATACCCTGAAGCAATTCCCCCTAGGTCGACTACTGCCCCTGCAGTTGCCAAAGCACTCATTGGTATTTTTACCAGAGTGGGATTTCCTAAGGAGGTGGTGCCTGACAGAGGTACCAACTTTATGTCAGCATACCTAAAACACGTGTGGAATGAGTGTGGGGTGACTTACAAATTCACCACACCATACCATCCACAGACCAATGGTCTTGTTGAAAGGTTTAACAAGACATTGAAAGGCATGATCATGGGGCTCCCTGAAAAACTCAAAAGGAGATGGGATGTCATCTTGCCATGTCTGCTTTTCGCCAACAGAGAGGTGCCTCAGAAGGGAGTAGGGCTTTCCCCCTTTGAACTTCTGTTTGGCCATCCTGTAAGGGGACCACTAGCTCTTGTGAAAGAAGGCTGGGAGAGACCTCTTCATGAGCCTAAGCAAGATATAGTGGACTATGTACTAGGCCTACGTTCAAGGATGCCAGAGTATGTGGAAAAGGCAAGTAAAAACCTTGAGGCCAGTCAACAGCTCCAGACGTTTTGGTATGACCAAAAAGCTGCTATGGTTGAATTTCAGCCAGGGCAGAAAGTCTGGGTTTTGGAGCCTGTGGCTCCCAGGGCACTTCAGGACAGATGGAGTGGCCCTTACCCAGTGTTAGAAAAGAAGAGTCAGGTCACCTACCTGGTGGACGTAGGCACTAGCAGGGCCGCCAAAAGGGTGATCCATGTGAACCACCTCAAGCTCTTCCACGACAGGGCAGATGTGAATCTGTTGATGGTAACAGATGAGGACCAGGAAGCTGAGAGTGAACCTCTCCCTGATCTCCTCTCCACAGACCCTAAAGATGGCTCAGTTGATGGAGTGATCTATTCAGACACCCTCTCTGGCCAACAGCAATCTGACTGTAGGAAGGTCCTGCAACAGTTTGCTGAGCTCTTTTCCCTAACCCCTGGTCCGACACACCTGTGTACCCATGATGTGGACACAGGAGACAGCATGCCTGTCAAAAACAAAATATTCAGACAGTCTGACCAAGTTAAGGAAAGCATCAAGGTGGAAGTCCACAAGATGCTGGAATTGGGAGTCATTGAGTACTCTGACAGCCCCTGGGCTAGCCCAGTGGTCTTAGTCCCCAAACCTCACACCAAAGATGGAAAGAGAGAGATGAGGTTTTGTGTGGACTACAGAGGACTTAATTCTGTCACCAAGACAGATGTCCATCCCATTCCAAGGGCAGATTAACTGATTGACAAACTAGGTGCTGCCAAATTCTTAAGTACCTTTGACTTAATAGCAGGGTACTGGCAAATCAAAATGGCACCAGGACCAAAAGAAAAGACAGCATTCTCCACACCTGATGGGCATTATCAGTTTACTGTTATGCCCTTTGGTTTAAAGAATGCCCCTGCCACCTTCCAAAGGTTGGTGAATCAAGTCCTTGCTGGCTTGGAGTCCTTTAGTGCAGCTTATCTTGACAATATTGCTGTCTTTAGCTCCAGCTGGCAGGATCACCTGGTCCATCTGAAGAAGGTTTTGAAGGCTCTGCCAGCAGCAGGCCTCTCTATCAAGGCCGTCAAATGCCAGATAGGGCAGGGAACTGTGGTTTACTTGGGACACCTTGTAGGTGGAGGACAAGTTCAGCCACTCCAGCCTAAGATCCAGACTATTCTGGACTGGGCAGCTCCAAAAACCCAGACTCAAGTCAGGGCATTCCTTGGCTTGACTGGGTACTACAGGAGGTTTGTGAAGGGATATGATCCATAGTGACAGCCCTCACAGAACTTACCTCCAAGAAAATGCCCAAGAAGGTAAACTGGACTGGAGAATGCCAACAGGCCTTTGACACCCTGAAACAAGCAATGTGCACAGCACCAGTTCTCAAAGCTCCACATTACTTCAAGCAGTTCAATGTGCAGACTGATGCCTCTGAACATGGAATAGGGGCAGTTTTGTACCAAACAAATGATGATGGCCTTGACCAGCCTGTTGCTTTCATTAGCAGGAGGTTACTCCCCAGGGAGCAGCGTTGGAGTGCCATTGAGAGGGAGGCCTTTGCTGTGGTTTGGTCCCTGAAGAAGCTGAGACCATACCTCTTTGGTACTCACTTTGTAGTTCAGACTGACCACAGACCTCTCAGATGGCTAATGCAAATGAAAGGTGAAAATCCAAAACTGTTGAGGTGGTCCATCTCCCTACAGGGAATGGACTTTATAGTGGAACCCCGACCTGGGACTGCCCATGCCAATGCAGATGGCATTTCCAGGTTCTTCCACTTAGAAAATGAAGACTCTCTTGGGAAAGGTTAGTCTCATCCTCTTTCGTTTGGGGGGGGGGGGGTTGTGTAAGGAAATGCCTCCTTGGCATGGTTACCCCCTGACATTTTGCCTTTGCTGATGCCAAGTTATGATTTGAAAGTGTGCTGAGGCCTGCTAATCAGGCCCCAGCACCAGTGTTCTTTCCCTAACCTGTACTTTTGTTTCCACAATTGGCACACCCTGGCATGCAGGTAAGTCCCTTGTAACTGGTACCCCTGGTACCAAGGGCCCTGATGCCAGGGAAGGTCTCTAAGGGCTGCAGCATGTCTTATGCCACCCTGGGGACCCCTCACTCAGCACAGACACACTGCTTGCCAGCTTGTGTGTGCTAGTGGGGATAAAAAGACTAAGGGGGTTATTCTAACTTTGGAGGAGGTGTTAATCCGTCCCAAAAGTGACGGAAAAGTGACGGATTTACCACCAGCCGTATTACGAGTCCATTATATCCTATGGAACTCGTAATACGGCTGGTGGTATATCCGTCACTTTACCGTCACTTTTGGGACGGATTAACACTCCTCCAAAGTTAGAATAACCCCCTAAGTCGACATGGCACTCCACTCAGGGTGCCATGCCAACCTCACACTGCCTACAGGTATAGATAAGTCACCCCTCTAGCAGGCCTTACAGCCCTAAGGCAGGGTGCACTATACCCTAGGTGAGGGCATAAGTGCATGAGCACTATGCCCCTACAGTGTCTAAGCAAAACCTTAGACATTGTAAGTGCAGGGTAGCCATAAGAGTATATGGTCTGGGAGTCTGTCATGCACGAACTCCACAGCACCATAATGGCTACACCGAAAACTGTGAAGTTTGGTATCAAACTTCTCAGCACAATAAATGCACACTGATGCCAGTGTACATTAACATACACCCCAGAGGGCACCTTAGAGGTGCCCCCTGAAACCTTAACCGACTACCCGTGTAGGCTGACTGGTTTTAGCAGCCTGCCACACACCAAACATGTTGCTGGCCACATGGGGAGAGTGCCTTTGTCACTCTGTGGCTAGTAACAAAGCCTGTACTGGGTGGAGATGCTTATCACCTCCCCCTGCAGGAACTGTAACACCTGGCGGTGAGCCTCAAAGACTCACCCCTTTTGTTACAGCACCCCAGGGCACTCCAGCTAGTGGAGTTGCCCACCCCCTCCGGCCACGGCCCCACTTTTGGCGGCAAGGCCGGAGGAGATAATGAGAAAAACAAGGAGGAGTCACTGGCCAGTCAGGACAGCCCCTAAGGTGCCCTGAGCTGAAGTGACTCTGGCTTTTAGAAATCCTCCATCTTGCAGATGGAGGATTCCCCCAATAGGGATAGGAATGTACCCCCATCCCCTCAGGGAGGAGGCACAAAGAGGGTGTAGCCACCCTCAAGGACGGTAGCCATTGGCTACTGCCCTCCCAGACCTAAACACACCCCTAATTCTGTATTTAGGGGCTCCCAGAACACAGCAAGGTAGATTCCTGCAACCTAAGAAGAAGAGGACTGCTGAACTGAAAACCTGCAGAGAAGACGGAGACACAAACTGCTTTGGCCCCAGCTCTACCAGCAGGTCTCCCCACTTCTAAAGACACAGCTCCAGCGACGCGTTCCACAGGGACCAGCGACCTCTGAAGCTTCAGAGGACTGCCCTGCATCTAGAAGGACCAAGAACTCCCAAGGACAGCGGCTCTGTTCCACAAAGACTGCAACTTTGCAACAAAGAAGCAACTTTGAACCAACACACGTTTCCCGCCGGAAGCGTGAGACTTTGCACTCTGCACCCGACGCCCCCGGGTCGACTTGTGGAGAACAAACACCACAGGGAGGAGTCCCCGGCGACTACGAGACCGTGAGTAGCCAGAGTTGACCCCCCTGAGCCCCCACAGCGACGCCTGCAGAGGGAATCCCGAGGCTCCCCCTGACCACGACTGCCTGCTTCAAAGATCCGACACCTGGTAAAGACTCTGCATCCGCAGCCCCCAGGACCTGAAGGATCCAGTGCAGGAGTGAACCCCAGGGGGCCCTCTCCTTTGCCCAGATGGTGGCTACCCCGAGGAGCCCCCCCCTTGCCTGCCTGCATCGCTGAAGAGACCCCTTGGTCTCCCATTGAATCCTATTGTGAACCCAACGCTTGTTTGCACACTGCACCCGGCCGCCCCGTGCCGCTGAGGGTGTACTTTCTGTGTGGACTTGTGTCCCCCCCGGTGCCCTACAAAACCCCCCTGGTCTGCCCTCCGAAGACACGGGTACTTACCTGCTAGTAGACTGGAACCGGGGCACCCCCTTCTCCATTGAAGCCTATGCGTTTTGGGCACCACTTTGACCTCTGCACCTGTCCGGCCCTGAGCTGCTGGTGTGGTAACTTTGGGGTTGCTCTGAACCCCCAACGGTGGGCTACCTTGGAACCAAGTTTGAACCCTGTAGGTGGTTTACTTACCTGCAAAAACTAACAAACACTTACCTCCCCCAGGAACTGTTGAAAATTGCAGTGTCTAGTTTTAAAACAGCTATATGTCATTTAAGTGAAAACTGTATATGCTTTTTTTTTTTTATTCAAAGTTCCTAAGTGAAGTACCTTTCTTTTAAAGCATTACTTGTAAATCTTGAACCTGTGGTTCTTAAAATAAACTAAGAAAATATATTTTTCTATACAAAAACCTATTGGCCTGGAATTGTCTCTGAGTGTGTGTTCCTCATGTATTGCCTGTGTGTGTACAACAAATGCTTAACACTACCCTCTGATAAGCCTACTGCTCGACCACACTACCACAAAATAGAGCATTAGAATTATCTATTTTTGCCACTATCTTACCTCTAAAGGGAACCCTTGGACTCTGTGCATGCTATTTCTTACTTTGAAATAGTACATACAAAGCCAACTTCCTACATAGGGGTTTTAGGATTCAGGGATGGGGAGTTTAGAGGTAGTGAAAGGTATTAGAGTTTAGGGATGGTCGAAGGTAGGGGTTGAAAGGGCTTTTAGGGTTCAGAATGGGTGCAATTTATGGGTCAGGGGTAGGTATAGTGTCATGAGGGGTGCTTAGGGATCAGAGGTGGATGGTGGTTGGGGTTGGGAGGAGTCAGGATAGACACAAGCATTTACTTGTGCGCCAAAACATAGGTCTGGTATGTGCCCGATGGCCACATCGAAGCTGTGACATTTCCAAGGAGACAGAGTAGGATGAGGGATTATGGGGATGGGAAAAATACACACCTTTTCCAAAGATTTCTAGAAAATGATTTCTTTCAAATCTTTTTTGTACATGTTACATTCTGTTCCCTGTAGGTTATAAGACTAAAAATAGATACAGAATATTTTGTTAAATTTAACTGCCTGCCCCCCTACCCACACTCACTGACCCTGCCCACTGTACTCATGAACACAGTTTCCGTAACTTTTTTCATGCACTTCTGCTGCTCTCTCAGCTAAGCCAGGGATGCCTATGAACAAGGATGCCTTAGTGAAGGTACAAGCTGCACTTGCGGTTGAAACTAAGCCCAAAACCAGAAAAGCATGAACAGCATGCATTTGCAACTTCATTTTTATAGCTTTTCCGATTATGCGCTTTGTTTCTTTAGTCATTTCATCTTGTTCTATGAGCAGGGCAGCCTTGCTCATAAAACAGGCTGAACTAACTTTAGAAACAAAGCCCAAAATCACAAGATCATGCTGCTTGGCTAGCAGAATGAACAAAAAAACCAGACCTCGAGTAGCTTTATCTGCGGCAACCAGGAGTCCAAGAGTGAGCTCTGCAGGCTGCAAGAAAGGTCTGCTGTGCCGCCAGGGCCCGCAGGCCGTACTCTGAGTACCACTAGGATAGATGGTGTTTAGGGGTGGTGAGTGGTCAGCACAATAAAAGCTTTTGAAGTAATTACTGATAATCTAAAACATACAAATCCGAAATGAAGCTCCCCTAAAGTAAAGCACTGACACAAATAACTCCAACAAAACCGTTTCTGAAAGTAAGACCTGCAATATTACATTTATACCTTAAAAAGTAAGCATGCAACAGCCATTCTATAATTATTCTATGAATGTTTTTTATGAAATAGCAAATGACATTCATTCCGGAAATTTCCATTAAACAGTTTAGATGCAATGATTTCTCAGTAATGGTATTCCATGAAAATGTTTTCTATGAAATGACATACAACCCTCCGTGACACTTCTTGCCTCTTGGAGGAGAGATGTGGGGTCCTTTGAACACCCCTTTGAAACCTTTCTGCAGGTGGGTATAGCCAACCACTGCACCCGTGTGCAAATTAATCCCTGCCCCTTCTTCAAATGTGATGCCAGGTTTACTGCTTGCAAACTGAAAGACAGACTGGCTCCTTCAGACAGCCAGCCTGCCATTCACTACTGCGTACCCCTAAGGCAGGTGTAAGTTTGAGGCTGCACTGGAGGAAGCACCTTCATTGTGAAAGGGTGCAATGACCTAGTCTACGCCCTACTCACCCAGTTAAAAGGTGCTCTGCAGCACAGACCATGTCAGTGCGCCCTATCTGCAATGCCAGGACAGAATGATCGACTCACGCCTGGACCTCGGAAACTTGAGTGACTTGATGCTTAAATGAGGCCAGAAGTCCCCAAAAAAAGTTGTCATTAGGCTTTCGTCATGTCTGACTTAAGTTACTGGCACAGTGGCACAGCATAATTTAAAATGAACCATTACTCTCAACTTTTCGAAAGTCTTCTTTGAGAGAGGTAACTCAAAGCCCCAATTGCAAAGCGGTCTACATTCTACAAGCCATTCAAGTTATGACCAATGCTACTGGTAAAATGTGTGTAACAGTGCACCATTTTGCCCAACACTTGCCATAAGTTTCCATGTGATCATAAGTATAAGCCATATTAGTTCTTTAAAAAAAATTATATATATATTTATTGTTTTTCAATAACACAATGGTCTTAATCCCAAAGAAAGAAGGACTACAAATCTGAAAGGAACATTTGTTGTATCACATATATTCCTCCATAGTTACCTCGCATATTATTGCAATCAACATTGATCCCTAGTACATATCAACATTTACCTCCCATAATCCTCTGGCGTTCTTAGACTGTCCAACATCTATCTAATTTAGAATGTCACATTGTGGACCGCACACATGTTAATGACTAGCAGGTTGAGCAGGTTAAAGGGCACCTGGATGAGACAGCAGGTAGCTACGCAGGGGATCCCAAATGTCCCTGGGTCTGGCGTGCAGAAGCAGGGTTTCCTCATATAGGTCCTCATTTCAACCCTGGCGGTGGGTGTTAAAACGGCAGTAATACCGCCAACAGGCCATCTGTAAAAAAAATGGAATCACGACCATGGTGGAAACAGCCAACACCGACAGCCACTTTAACACTCCGACCGCCACGGCGGTAGAAACAAACACCGCGGCGGTCACCGCCAACAAACAGGCGGAAGACAATTTACCGCCCACTGTATTACAAGGCAGCAATCTGCCACCTTTTTCGGGGCAGTACCAACGCCATCAAAAGCACAGCGGAAACAGTCTTTGGAAGGGAAACCACTCACCTCTCGACACCCAACGAGGAACCAGGAAGCCAGAGTTACAGGGGTTAGCAATGTTGGTTTACCTCCTCTTCTACCAGGAGCAGCAAAGACGGCAGCGACGACCACAGTGAGTACTGCACCTAGCACACAGGGGGGTGGGGGAGGAAAAAGAGAGTGACATACACACGCAACACGCAACATCCCCACCCCCACCCTCCCCCCCAACACCATACACACATATACATGCATCAACAACAAGTGTAATCATCGAAAATCCCGATAGGGAAACAGGTCTGTAAAAGTTCAAAATATACAAATATGTACAGCAACTACATAAGTCTGGATAGTGTTCCATTCATTTTCCGTGGGCCAGTGGTCACAAAATGCATGGGCAAAGCCCACACATGATACCTGCCTCTAAACGGAGAGAACACTGCTGGGGCATCAGGTCGAAAATAAACAGGCTCCTCAGGTGGAAGGGGAGGGGAGCACCTCAGCCGAATGAAGGGCGACGCCACTGCTCCACAAGGTGGCTCCATGCCCACTGATTGGTCCCGGGGAGTCAAAGCCACAGTCTCACAAATCTCTCAAGTGGGTGGTTTGCCCATTGTTTGGTCCTGGGGAGTGCAAAGCCACATTCTCACAAGTCTCTCAAGGGGGTGGTTTGCCCACTGTTTGGTCCTGGGGAGTGCAAAGCCACAGTCTTTCAAGTGGGTGACATGTTACACTGGTTCCGGAGGGGGCTTTGTGCCTAGAGTGCTTCATACTGCCAAGGACAGTGTTAGTGGATGCTTTTGTCCACTTGTTCTGGCGGGGGCTTTGTGCCCAGAGTGCTGCACATGGTGTGTGGCAGTTCCCATTCCCTCACCTGGGTGTGTGTGCCACAACATTATCTGGGAACAGTTAGCATGATACTCCATGGAGTCAGAGAGACACTCCACCCTGCTGCGACTTTGCCTGCCAACTGCTGGTACTAACAGTGCTGGTTGTGGTGCCTCATGTAGTCTGTGCAGGGTCCAGGACGTCTCCTGCAGCCTCGGACGGCTGCCCACTGGGAATGTTGTACATGTCGGCTGCGGTGGTACTGTTTGTGCACGTCGCGGGGCAGGTGGCGGTGGTTGCGGCGGTGTCTGTGGCGTAGATGCTGCTGGTGTTGCATGTGTCAGCACCTGTGGAGGGAGACAGCAGGATGTCTTGTGCAGCCTCGGATGGCTGCCCACTGGGGATGATGCTGGGGACAGATGCAGAGGCAGCAGAAGTGCAGGTGTCGGTGCAGGTGGCCGTGCAGGTGGCCGTGCAGGTGGCGGTGGTAGCGGCAGTGTCTGTGGTGGAGATGCTGCTGGTGTTGCATGTGTCAGCACCTGTGGAGGGAGACAGCAGGACGTCTTGTGCAGCCTTGGATGGCTGCCTACTGGGGATGATGCTGGGGACAGATGCAGAGGCAGCAGACGTGCAGGTGGTGGTGCAAGTGGCGGTGGTCGTGGCGGTGGCCCCTGCCGTACAGGTTGCTGTTCTGTTTGGCTGAAGGGGTGACACCAGTTCCTCACCCGGAGGCTCTGTGCCCTGAGCTGACTTCCCTTTAGCCTTGTGTCCCTTCCCCACCTTGGAAGTCACTGCTCAGACCTTGGCACTGTCCTGTTTTGTCTTGGAGGAGGCCTTGCTGAGTGGTTGGTGCGGCTTATCCCTACGGCATGTGGGCCCCTTCTTCACCTTGGCAAGTGGCGGAATAAGGTGATCCCTGGCCTTGCTAGGTAGCACACTGGCAGCCCTGATGGGTGCCGCCTGCGATGTTACTGGACTTGCAGGGACCACAGTGCTTGAGGATTTGGTGGTTGAGGTGCTGGGCTCGGATCTGGACATCCTGGCCCTAGGTGAAGCACGGGGGAGGGAAGTGTAGGGAAGAGGTCAATGTTAGCCAGGAAAAGCTTTTTAGACACACTGGGATGGGAGGATGGAGGGGGTTTGGGAGTGGAGGAAGAGGTAGTGGTTGTAGGAGGTGGATGTCTGCTGAGTTTGGGTGAGGGTGCATGGGCTAGAGGCTGCTGTGAGGTGGATGGCTGTTGACTGGGTGTGTGCCTGGTTTGTGTAGTTTAGGAGGAGGGCTCACAGTCACATTGGGAGAGGACACAGGGGACGTGTGTATGGTAGTGGGGATGGTGATTGCACGTTAGCGGTGTGTGGTGATGGGTGTGCTGGTGATGGAGGTAGTGGCTGAGGATGTAGTGCATGCAGGTGTGAGTGGAGATGAGACTGGGAGGCAGGAGGGGGACGTGGAGGAGGAGGACACAGTGGAGGCAGTGGATGTTGGCGTGTCTGCATGGGGATGGTGCTTGTGTGAGTGCCTCTGGGATGTGTGGTGCTTATGTTTGTCATGTCCACTCTTGTGTGTTGATGAGTGTGCATGCTGGTCTGATGGTGTGCTTGGGATAGGCTGAGGGACAGGGGATTGTGTCTGGGTAGTGGAAGTTGGAGGGGGGAGGTTGGACACAAGGACACTGGCTACCATCAGTGCTGATGCCAGAGCCTGAAATGCTCTCTGTTGGGCTGCCACGCCAGAATGAATGCCCTCCAGGTATGCATTTGTTTGCTGCAAATGCCTCTCGACACCCTGGATGACATTCAACATGGTTGATTGCCCAACAGTGAGGGATCTCAGGAGGTCAATAGCCTCCTCACTGAGGGCAGCAGGGCTCACTGGGGCAGGGCCTGAGGTGCTTGTGGTGAAGGAGATGCCTACCCTCCTGGGTGAGCGGGCACGGGAAACACGCTGAAGGGGCTGCTGGGAGGGCGTTGCTGGTGGGGGGGTGGCGGCTGTACCTGTTGATGCGGTGGACACAGAGGTGCCCACCACTGCAAGGGAGCTCCCATCAGAGGAGGAGTCGCTGTCGCAGGTGTCTCCTCCTGTCCCCGTCGTGGAGCTCCCCTCGCCCTCCGTCCCACTGGTGCCTTCAGACTCTGTACATTGTCTCTCCAGGGCCATGTGGGTTGCAGCTCCCTCCTGCTCCGGTGCCAATGCTTCTCCGCCATATGATGCTAATGCACACAAGGACAGGGTGACAAAACAAAAAGAGGAGGAAAGACAGAAGAGACACATGGTCAATTGCTGCAACACCACTACCGTTGGCGGACACAACACACAGGGAGCAGCCCTATGCACTAGCCCATGCACTTACAGTTCAGGGGAAAAGCACATGCCCATGGGGGACTCTGCCTAGACCCATTTGATGCACACCTGGAACCCACAGGAGCCTGACTAGGTGTAGAGGGCCACTACCACTTTTGGGTTTGGAGTGCCACTGAGCCTGCCTAACAAGGGTCCTACCCTGGTATGTTTGCCATGGCCTAGAGGAACTCACAGCCCACTTCCCCCACCCAGAAACCTTATAAAGCGCGCATAGCCAGCTGAATGAGACTGTACTCACCCCCTTGTGGCTGCTGTGATACCCTCAAATGCCCATCCAGCTCAGGATATGCCACCGCCAGGATCCAGTACATCAGGGGAGTCATGGTGCGACGGGCACCCCTTCCACATTGGGAGGACATCCCCAGCTGGGCCTCCGCCATCTTCTAGCTCCAGCGGCGCAGGTCCTCCCATCTTTTGCAACAGTGGGTGCTCCGTCTATGGTAGACCCCCAGGGTCCACACTTCCTTGGTGATGGCACGCCAAATACCCTTCTTCTGGTGGGCGCTGACCTAGAGGAAAAGTGAAGGAAGAATGGATGTTACTCCCCTGTCTGGTTCTTCTTACTCATTGACCACAAACCTCCCACCCTGGCCCAGAAAAACATACACTGACCATCCTCACATGCTGGCCTCTGCCCCCGTATCTACCATCCACGCCACTCCATACATCCATGTCCCATGCATCATGCTCACAGTGTACTCACCTGTTTGTCTGGAGGACCATAGAGTAGCGTGTACTGGGGGAGGACCCCAGCCACCAGCTTGTCCAACAGCTCTGCGGTGAAGGCAGGGGCCCTTTCCCCAGACACTGTATCCATTGTCGCTTCCAGACACAGGTCACAGCAGCACTTGCAGTGTAGGACCTCTGCTGTTGAAGGTCAGGTATCAAGTGAGTGAACAGATAGAAAATGGCGGTCATGTCTGCGGCGGTGTGTTCTGTCACCGCCGGCGTACATCGTCATTGGCTCCTGGAACC